>NC_091777.1:61691941-62021628 GCF_029378745.1 Bos indicus
TACTGGAGTGGGTTGCCATATCCTCCTCCAGGGGATCTTCCCGACCCAGGGATCAAACTGGTGTCTTCTGCTTGGCAGGCGGATTCTTTACCACTGAGCCACCTGGGAAGCCCATGAGAAGGGAGTTACTCATCCTTATCTTCAAACAGATGTTCTTTACCCCAAGGGTTAAATTAGATGAGCTGTGAGGGTTGGACAATGCAGCCTTGGTTCACACGCAGTTCAGGCTGAACCATGTATAAGCCAAATTGACCTCCCCTCAATATGTGAACATTTTCTCCATCACCAGCAGATAAAAATCTTAGAACCCCATGATCCAGCAATTCTACCTCTGAAGATATACCCAGAAGAATTTAAAGCATGCCCTGAAAGAGATATTTGCACACCCATGTTCACAGCAGTGTTATTCACAATAACTAAAGCATGAGAGCAATCCAAGTGCCCACTGACTGAGAAATTGATGAACCGATGTGGCAAGCACAAATAATCGAGTATTATTTATCATTAAAAAGGAAGGGGATTCTGACACATACTACAACATGAAGGAACCTCAGGAACTCATTCTTCTAAGTGAAATAAACCTGACAGGAAAGGACAAATATTCTGTGATTCCACTTAAATGGAATATCTGGAGTGGTCACATTCATCAAGACAGAGAGGAGAAGGGTAATTTCCAGGAACTGGTGGAGGAGAAAAGCTCAGGTGGAATTCCATCATCTCCACTAGCCTTGTTCATAGTGCTGCTTCCTAAGGCCCACTTCACTTCACACTCCAGGATGTCTGGCTCTAGGTGAGTGATCACACCATCGTGGTTATCTGGGTCATGAAGATCTTTTTTGTATAGTTCTTCTGTGTATTCTTGTCACCTCCTCTTAATATCTTCTGCTTCTGTTAGGTCCATACCATTTCTGTCCTTTATTGTGTCCATCTTTGCATGAAATATTCCCTTGGTATCTCTAATTTTCTAGACGAGATCTCTGATCTTTCCCATTCTATTGTTTTCCTCTATTTGTTTGCGTTGAACACTTCGGTAGGCTTTCCTATTTCTCCTTGCTATTCTTTGGAACTCTGCATTCAGATGGATATATCTTTCCTCTTCTCCTTTGCCTTTCTCTTGGTTTCTCAGCTATTGGTAAGGCCTCCTCAGACAACCATTTTGCCTTTTTGCATTTCTTTTTCTTGAGGATAGTTTTGATCGCAGTTGTGAACGTGCTGCACTTAATATGCCAGCAAATTTGGAAAACTCAGCAGTGGCCACAGGACTGGAAAAGATCAGTTTTCATTGCAATCCCAAAGAAAGGCACAGCCAAAGAATGTTCAAACTACTGCACCATTGCACTGATTTCACATACTAGCAAAGTAATGCTCAAAATTCTCCAATGTAGGCTTCAACAGTGTGTGAAACAAGAACTTCCAGATGTTCAAGTTTGATTTAGAAAAGGCAGGGGAACCAGAGATCAAATTGCCGACATTCATTGGATCATAGAAAAAGCAAGAGAATTCCAGAAAACATCTACTACTGTTTCATTGACTACCTAAAGTCTTTGACTATGTGAATCACTACAAACTGTGGAAAATTCTTAAAGAGATGGGAATACTAGGCCAACTGACTTGCCTCTTGAGAAATCTGTATGCAGGTCAAGAAGCAACAGTTAGAATCATGCATGGATAAACAGACAAGTTCCAATTTAGGAAAGAAGTATATCAAGGCTGTATATTATCACCCTGCTTATTTAACTTATATGCAGAGTACATCATGTGAAATGCAGAGCTGGATGAAGCACAAGCTGGAATCAAGATTGCTGGGAGAAATATCAATAACCTCAGATATGCAGATGAGACTACCCTTATGGCAGAAAGTGAAAAGGAATAAGGAGCCTCTTGATGAAGGTGAAAGAGGAGAGTGAAAAACCTGGCTTCAAACTCAGCATTCAAAAAAGGAAGATCCTGGCATCCAGCCCCATCACTTCCTGGCAAACAGATGCGGAAACAATGGAAACAGTGAAAGAGTTTATTTTCTTGGTCTCCAAAATCACTGCAGATGGTTACGGCAGCCAGGAAAGTAAAAGACGCTTGCTCCTTGGATGAACCTGTATGACCAACCTAGACAGCATATTATGAAGCAGAGACATTATTTTACTGACAAAGGTCCATCTAGTCAAATCTATGGTTTTTCCAGTAGTCATGTGTGTGTGTGAGAGCTGGACCATAAAAAAGCTGAGTGCCAAAGAATTGATGCTTTTGAACTGTGGTGTTGGAGAAGACTCTTGAGAGTCCCTTGGACTGCAAGGAGGTCCAACCAGTCCATCCTAAAGGAAATCAGTCCTGAATATTCATTGCAAGGACTGATGCTGAAGCTGAAGTTCCAATACTTTGGCCACCTGATGCAAAGAAATGACTCATTGGAAAAGACTGTGATTCTGGGAAAGCGTGAAGGCAGGAGGAGGAGGGGATGACAGAGGAGGAGATGGTTGGTTGGCATCCCCAGTTCAGTGGACATGAGTTTGAGCAAGCTCCAGGAGTTGGTGATGGACAGGGAAGCCTGGTGTGTTGCAGTCCACCGGGTCACAAAGAATTGGACACGCCTGAGCAAACTGAACTGAACTGGTGCAGGAGAAAGAGGGAGTTGCTGATGAATGGGTACAGAGCTGAAGTTCTGCAAGGTGAAAAAAGTCCTGGGCTTTGGTTGTACAAAGTGTGTATGCACTTACTACTACTGATATGGAGACTTAATGATGGTTAAAATGGTCAACTTTAAGTTATGTGTGTTTTACCACAATAAAAAAAAAAAAAAAGCCCTCTCAGAATCTCCCCCAAGGGTAACCACATAAGGGTCAAGGGCTGATAACAACACTGCAGTTGCTCCACACCCGCCCAACCCCATCTCCACCCCAACAACCCAGGGGTGAGGACTATCTTCTGTGCTCAAGACTCCCCACTTCGGTTCTTGGAGATGTCTTAGCTCCAGCCCTGCACAGCTTACCCTCAGCCTCCCTGACTGACCCAGTGCTCCAGGCACTGCTCCAAGGATCCAGTAAGTCTTGGGTCATCGTCTTCTGTGGGAGACTGAGCGCTGAGTTCACATGCTCCCACAGAGACCTCTGCAACCCCAGAGTACGGGGTGGGGGTGGGGTATCAGACCGATTTTCCAGATGAAAGCAGGAGCTGGGGCCTACTGATGCAGGTGAAAAGAGAAGTGTGTGTTTGTGTGCCGGGGATGGGGAGTGACTGGATCAGTGTCCTTACATATAAGACTACTTTGACTCATGTACAAACAGTAATTATGCTCGCACAGTGAATGTGACATGTGCACCACTGACTTCACTCCTCACTGTACTGTCTGCTCTTCGTGTCTGCAGATGTAGGGGTGACTAGGAGGAACTCGAGCACCCACGGATGTGGGTATTCCTGAGGGGCGACTGTTCAGTAATTTATATTATATCGTGTTGAGGTTTGCTACTAACAGCAACACTGTGAAGCCGGCTTTATTATTTACCATGGGCAGCAGTTTAGGAAAGTGGTGGTAAAACACACATAACATAAAATTTACCATCTTAACCATTTTAAGTGTACAGTTAAGCAATGTTGAATATATTTAAATTGTTGTGCATCCAATCGCAAGCACTCTTCTCATCTTGTAAACTCGAAACTGTGTCCCCATTTAGCAATAACTCTGTTTTTCCCTTCACCCCAGCCCTGGAGAGACAACTATTTTTTCCTTTCTACCTCTAAATTTGACTACTTTAGGAACTTCACACAGGAAGAAATAGACATATTTGTCATTCTGTGACTGTGAAATCACTTATCATAATGTCCCAATGGTTCCTCCACATTGTAGCATGGCCCAGAACTTCCTGCCTTTTTTGTGCTGAATAATATCCCGATATTTATAGACAACATTGTGTATATTGTTTCTTCCTATATGTACCTTGGGCTGATTCCAACTTCCAATAATGCTGCTATGAGTATGGGTGTACAAATATTTCTTTGAGATCCTATTTTCAGTTCTCTTGGCTGTTCACCCACAGGAGAAATTGCTGGATCACATAGTAAATGCATTTTTAGTTTTTGGAGGAACCACCATAGCAGCTGCACCATTTTACATTCCTACTAACTGTGCACCATGGTTCATCAGCCAATTTAAACAAGAGGGAAACAGAGGACCAGAGAAGTAAATTAATTGTTCAAAGGCACAGGTGGTATCAAGATTCCAACCACACTTTCCTGGCTCTTTGAATGTTTATTCTTAACCAAAATGCTAAACTTGGACTTTGGAGTATCACAGGCAGAAATCCCATGGCAGTAACTTGTGGTCACTGGGTCATCCTAGCCCTGCAGACCAGTGTAGTGAGGGGACACTTCACGCCCCAAAGGAGCAGGAAACAGAGTCCTGTCATTTCTGATTCAGAATGAAGGTTAGTCCCTCCCTCCAGTTAGGAGGCCACTCTGGTTTGATGCTTTGACTGAGCTGGGCCACAATCTGTCCCTCCTACAAATTCCATCTCCTTCAGCAGCAAAGCCGAGTTCCTATTCCATGTCACTCTGTGACTGATGAAACAGGAAGATAACAAGTTTCAGGATCCTTGTTGAAGATACGTGTGGAGTCTGAGCTCTGATCATCAGGCTCCTAAAGGATCACTTCAAGCATATCAAAGAAGGGAGGCAATAATGATGATAATAAAGTTCCCTGTTTTATGGCGTGAAAGTGAAAGTGTTAGTTGCTCAGTTCAGTTCAGTTCAGTCCCTCAGTCATGTCCAACTCTTTGTGACCCCATGAATTGCAGCACGCCAGACTTCCGTGTCCATCACCATCTCCCGGAGTTCACTCAAACTCATGTCCATCGAGTCGGTGATGCCATCCAGCCATCTCATCCTTGTCGTCCCCTTCTCCTCCTGTCCCTAATCCCTCCCAGCATCAGAGTCTTTTCCAATGAGTCAACTCTTCCCATGAGGTGGCCAAAGTACTGGAGTTTCAGCTTTAGCATCATTCCTTCCAAAGAAATCCCGGGGCTGATCTCCTTCAGAATGGACTGGTTGGATCTCCTTGCAGTCCAAGGGACTCTCAAGAGTCTTCTCCAACACCACAGTTCAAGAGCATCAATTCTTCGGCGCTCAGCTTTCTTCACTGTCCAACTCTCACATCCATACATGACCACTGGAAAAACCATAGCCTAGACTAGATGGACCTTTGTTGGCAAAGTAATGTCTCTGCTTTTGAATATGTTATCTAGGTTGGTCATAACTTTCCTTCCAAGGAGTAAGCGTCTTTTAATTTCATGGCTGCAATCACTATCTGCAGTGATTTTGAAGCCCCCCCAAAATAGAGTCTGACAGTGTTTCCACTGTTTCCCCATCTATTTGCCATGAAGTGATGGGACCAGATGTCATGATCTTCGTTTTCTGAATGTTGAGCTTTAAGCCAACTTTTTCACTCTCCTCTTTCACTTTCATCAAGAGGCTTTTTAGTTCCTCTTCACTTTCTGCCATAAGAGTGGTATCATCTGCATATCTGAGGTTATTGGGTTTCTCCCGGCAATCTTGATTCCAGCTTGTGCTTCTTCCAGCCCAGCATTTCTCATGATGTACTCTGCATAGAAGTTAAATAAGCAGGGTGACAGTATACAGCCTTGACGAACTCCTTTTCCTATTTGGAACCAGTCTGTTGTTCTATGTCCAGTTATAACTGGTGCTTTCTGACCTGCATACAGATTTCTCAAGAGGCAGGTCAGGTGGTCTGGTATTCCCAGGTGTTTCAGAATTTTCCACAGTTTATTGTGATCCACACAGACAAAGGCTTTTGCATAGTCAATAAAGCAGAAGTAGATATTTTTCCGGAACTCTCTTGCTTTTTGATGATCCAGTGGATGTTGGCAATTTGATCTCTGGCTCCTCTGCCTTTTCTAAAATCAGCTTGAACATGTGGAAGTTCATTGCTGAAGCCTGGCTTGGAGAATTTTGAGCATTACTTTACTAACGTGTGAGATGAGTGCAATTGTGTGGTAATTTGAGCATTCTTTGGCATTGCCTTTCTTTGGGATTGGAATGAAAACTGACATTTTCCAGTCCTGTGGCCACTGCTGAGTTTTCTAAATTTGCTGGCATATTGAGTGCAGCACTTTCACAGCATCATCTTTCAGGATTTTAAATAGCTCAACTGTAATTCCATCACCTCCACTAGCATTGTTTTTAGTGATGCTTTCTAAGGCCCACTTGACTTCACATTCCAGGATGTCTGGCTCTAGGTCAGTGATCACACCATCGTGATTATCTTGGTCATGAAGATCTTTTTTGTACAGTTCTTCTGTGTATTCTTGCCACCTCTTCTCAATATCTTCTGCTTCTGTTAGGTCCATACCATTTCTATCCTTTATTGTGCCCATCTTTGCATGAAATGTTTCCTTGGTATCTCTAATTATCTTGAAGTGTTCTCTAGTCTTTCCCATTCTGTCTCTCAGTATTGTCCAACTCTTTATGACCCCATGGACACTTCCTCTTCTGCCTGTGGAATTCTCCAGGCAACTCTACTGGAGTGGGTTTTCATTCCCTTCTCCTGGGGAACTTCCTGACCCAGAGATTGAGTACAGGAAGACAAACAGTGGTATGTAGCTTGTGCAGAATCAGATAAGCTAATATGTAGCAGAGTGAAATTTGAACCAACTGACGGATTTCTATTCAAAAGTCAGCATTCTTATCCACTCAACTCATACCAACTAAGCAGCTACTCTGTGCCTGGCACTTTGCTGGGAGCCTTTGCTTCTGTAGGAGCAGAAAACTTTCCTTTATCAGGTGCTTTGACTGGTCTAATAATTAAATTGTCATAAGTTAGATTAACAAGTTTAATTTGTTATGTATTGGAGCCGCATGAAAGCTCAGAGGCTCAAAGACAGGCATTTGAGGCTTATATGCCCTCCCCCACGCTGAGCTAAGAAGAAGGGGTTAAGGATCTGAGGCGTCAAAAGGGAGGAAGACAACCCACAGGAGGATGGGAAGAGCTAGTGCTTGGGAAGCAAACATTTGCTGCTCCAAACAGGTAAGTCTTTCTGAGATAAAAAGCTATCCCTGGTAAATGACTCTCTTCCTGGCATAAGTCTCCTAATCTACATTATTTTGAGCAGTTAAAGGAGAGACAAAGAACTACTCCTGAGTCTGTTGGGTCTTAATTGACTGTAGCTCAAAGCAACCTGCGTGCCAAAGTGGGACATTTGGGGGAGACATAATCTGCTCACCTTCACTTCTCTTTAAGCAAACTTTCTAGTAACTTCAAATCATATTAAGAGCCTTCTTTATGTTTAAGAAACCAAAGCACACAGATGGAGAACTTGGCCAATTGTCCTTTGACCACCTGGTCCCCATCATGCTGTTCATCTGTGAAACTCCCAGGACCAAGGGTGGATAACATTCTTGATGGCTTTGTGTCTTGTTTTCTCAGCAGATCTTACTTCCTCAACTCTGTCTAGGATGCGATGTCAGGATGTTCACCACTTTGGTCAGAAGCTGATTCGAAGGCGACAGTTGAAGCCCACTGAGGGGTCTGAGAGTCCCAAGGCCCGTCACCTGAACACCCTTGACCTGGTGGTCTTGGGTGTGGCCAGCACCCTGGGGGCCGGCGTGTACATCCTGGTGGGAGAAGTGGCCATGTTCATTGCTGGACCAGCGATCGTCATCTCCTTCTTGGTGGCCGCCCTGTCTTCTGTGTTGTCCGGGCTCTGCTATGCCGAGTTTGGTACATGGGTCTCATGGACCGGTTCTGCGCATCTCTACAGCTACATCAGTGTGGGAGAACTGTGGGCTTTTGTCACTGGTTGGAACCTCATACTAGCTTATGTGATTGGTGAGATGATGGGTGGAAAAGGTGTGGGGCTTGAGATCAGAAATTGGGAGTCAGGATTGGGTCTTCGGGCATTCGCGAGCACTTTGTGAAAGTGCTTTCACTTTATTGGAGGAGGAGGGTAATAGTGTCAGGAAAACTCCACAACTTCATTCTACTCAGCTTTCTCCTGCTTCCTTAAATGATGGACCAAGAACCCAGAGGAAAGGGAACTGTTGGGGGTGGGTGAGAGGGAGGGGTGTCCCACAGGCTCCTCCCCTCACTATATTGACATCTCTGCTCAGTTGTTGCATTCATGGGATTTCCCTTTACCACTTCATTTAAGATTTCAACCCTTGTCTCCCATCTTTCCTGTTCCCACTTCACTGTTTTCTTATGTAACATTGATCACCTGCTAATGTGTTAATAGTTGACCTATTTGGTGATCATTTGTACCTACTCCCCCCACCTCATGAAGAACTCTTTGAGAGTAGGTATTGATGCAAAATCTTGGCTCTCTGTGCACCAACACCAAACAGAAATACAGAGAGAGTCATGAAGGAGAAGGAGAGAATGGCTTTATTTCTTTGCCAAGCAAAGGGGGAACACAGTAGGATAGTGCCTTAATAACAGTGTCCCCACTTCCCGTGGAATAGGGAGAGACTATATAGTCAGGGCTCCTGGTCAGAGCTATCCTGACAAGCTCACGGTATGTACAGAGTCTCAGGTGGTCAGGTCTCCTAATTTTTTTTTTGAAGTTTTTCCTTCTTTCTTTCTTTTCTTGAATATTTATTTATTTGACTGTGTCAGGTCTTAGCTACAGCACACAGGATCTTTCACTGTGGGGCATGGACTCTAGTTGTGATGCTTGTGTTTAGTTGCTCTGTGCCACATGGGATCTTAGTTCCCTGACCAGGAATCGAACATGAGTCCCTTCATTGCAAGGCAGATTCTTAACCACTGGACCATCAGGAAAGCAACCAACAAACCACCTAATATTGATGAGCTTCCATGTTCCCTTTAATCTTGCCTCAGATGGTTTCTTGGCTTCCCTGCCTTGATTAGCAACTCTTTGAATCTGTCCTTTGGAACTCAGGGAAGGTCACGGAGGCTGGAGTTTTGCCTACAAGAACTGGGGGACAAAAAGGCCTCTGTGCCCAGAGTCCCACAGAGCCCTGCTCAGCATCAGTATGTTGTAATTTTCCCCCAAAATATATCCTATGGCACATGAGGGCTTCAATTTAGGTTTGTTAACAAATGTTCCTTCTGCTGCTGCTGCAGCCGTTGCAAGTGTGGCCAAGGCCTGGAGCCACACCTTCGACAGCCTGATTGGGAACCACATCTCTCAGGCGTTAGAGGGAATTTTCTCTCCATATATGCCCTACTTCCTGGCCACGTACCCAGATTTTGTTGCACTGGCCATGTTGCTGCTTCTCACTGGTAAGCTGGGGATTTTCATGATAGGACGGGAAGGGTGGGTGTGGAGGGGGAAGAGGGGTGTGGAAGGCTTGGGGTAGCAGCATGGTAGGGGATTAGAGCTGGGAAGAATGGTCTGTGGTATGAGAGACAGGAAGGCAAGATATAGACCGTTATTGCCCACCCTTGGCATTACTGATCTTCTAGGCTGGAACAGCCTGGGTGTGGGGGCTAACCTGTGACTGCAGGGTTTTCTTAATTTAATCATTGTTGCATGTGTAGCATCTATGAACTATGTTCAGTAGATATGGGTGACACCAACCCCCCAAACTGTGACAATCAGAATGTCTCCAGGGAGTTTCTTGGTGGCTTCACCTCAGATCAGTTTCTCAGTCATGTCCAACTCTTTGCAACCCCATGGAGTGCAGAACGCCAGGCTTCCCTGTCCATCACCAACTCCCGGAGCATGGTCAAACTCATGTCTATTGAGTCAGTCATGCCATCCAACCATCTCATCCTCTGTCATCCCCTTCTCCTCCTGCTTTCAATCTTTCCAAGCATCAGGGTCTTTTCCAGTGAGTCAGTTCTTTGCATCATGTGACCAAAATATTGGCGTTTCAGCTTCAGCATCAGTCCTTCCAGTGAATATTTAGGACTGATTTCCTTTAGGATGGACTGATTGGATCTCCTTGCAGTCCAAGGGACTCTCTAGAGTCTTCTCCAACACAGCAGGTCAAAAGCAGCAATTCTTGAGTGCTCAGCTTTCTTTATAGTCCAACTCTCACATCCATACATGACTACTGGAAAAACCATAGCTTAGACTAGATGGGCCTTTGTTGGCAAAGTAATGTCTCTGCTTTTGAATATGCTGTCTAGGTTGGTCATAACTTTCCTTCCAAGGAGTAAGCATCTTTTAATTTTATGGCTGCAGTCACCATCTGCAGTGATTTTGGAGCCCAAAAGAATAAAGTCTGACACTCTTTCCACTGTTTCCCCATCTATTTCCCATGAAGTGATGGGACCAGATGCCATGATCTTAGTTTTTTGAATGTTGAGTTTTAAGCCAGCCTTTTCACTCTCCTCTTTGACTTTCATCAAGAGGCTCTTCAGTTCCTCTTCACCCTCTGTTGTAAGGGTGGTGTCATTTGTGTATCTGGTGGTTTAGTGGTTAGGATTCTGGGTTTTCACTGCCAAGGCCCGGGTTCATCCGTGGCAAGGGAATGGAGAGCCTACAAACCATGGCATGGCCAAAAAATGAACCCAAAACAACAAAAAGAGAATGTCTCCAGACGTTGCCAACAGTCCCTCGGGGAACAAAACCACTCCCAGCTGAGAAGTATTTACTTAGACTGACAGTTTCTTCCTCTGTACTGAGACCACACTTTTTTTTTAATTGAAAGAAAATTTACATAGCATAAAATTAACCATTTAATTATTTCTCCCAAATTAGTTAACTGACATGCAACATTGTATAAGTTTAAAGTGTACCACATGATGATTTGATAGACATATCTACTGTGAGATGACTGCCGCAGTAAGAAACAAGCTACCTTAAAGTGTATTTAGTGGGACTTCGTACCTTCACAGTGTTGTATAACCATCACCCCTATCTAGTTCTGAACAGTTGCATCACAACCAAAGGAAACCCTGCACCCACTGAGCAGTCACTGTCTATCTATCCACCACCATCAGCCCTCCTGACACTGTAGCCACTGGTCTGCTTTCTGTCTCTAGGGATTTGGTTATTTTGGATGTCTCATATTCCATCTTTCCCACAGGACTACTGGTTCTGGGAGCTCCTGAGTCAACCCTGCTGTACAGAGTGTTCACAGGCATCAACGTTTTGGTTCTCAGCTTCGTCATCATCTCTGGTTTTGTTAAGGGAGACCTGCACAACTGGAAGCTCACGGAACAGGACTACACATTGAACACATCTGAATCCATTGGCACCTCTAGGTTAGGAGGGTTCTCTTGTCCATAGCGACACTTGTGTGAAAGTGGGTGCAAGCCTGGAAATCTGATGGGGACTAAAGTGTGGCAACCCACTCCAGCATTCTTACCTGGATAATCCCATGGACAGAGGAGCCTGGCAGGCTACAGCCCATGGGGTCGAAAGAGTCAGTCATGACTAAATGAGTAAACCACCACCAAAGAGACCTGGGCTGATGGATCTCAGTGATGGGGGTCCTGGAGTCCAGCACTTGGGGTGTGAAGGGAAGAGTCCAGTAGAGTTGGCTGAACTCACCTCACCCATGTTCTTCCTCATTCCTTCTCTCACCATAGGTTGGGCCCTCTGGGTTCCGGAGGGTTTGTACCTTTTGGTTTTGATGGGATTCTCCAGGGAGCAGCTATGTGTTTCTACATGTTTATTGGTTTTGATGCCATTGTCACTAAAGGTAATATAGTCACTGTGCTTCTCATCAGGGGTTTGGCCACAGATTAGGCTGCCCTTGGGCACAGGGGTCGGAAGAAGGATAAGCTGCTTTTGATGGTGCAAGAGGAAAGGGGATATTGTGCTTTCGCTCCCTGTGTTTTCCTAACCTAGTACATCTATGCATCCTGCAGGGGAAGAAGCCCTAAATCCTCAGCGGTCCATCCCCGTGAGCACCATGATCACGATCTTCATCTGCTTTTTGGTGTGCTTTGGTGTCTCAGCAGCACTCACCCTCATGGTGCCCTACTACCAGATTCATCCTGAGAGCCCCTTGCAAGAGGCTTTCCTCCTTGTTGGGTGGGGCCCTGCCAGATATGTTGTGGCTGTTGGCACCCTCTGTGCTCTTACATCCAGGTCAGTATCATGGCTTTCCCCCCACTGACTGTCAGATGCTCTGGTATCCCAGCCCTTCGGATTTAGAGACGAGAAGGAAGGACACCTGGCACCATGTAGACTACATCATGGAAGCCCCGGTCCTCCCTTCCTGTCTCTCCATGTCCTTATCTACATTTCCATTTTCCTTTCCAGTCTCCTAGGTGATATGTTCCCCATGCCTCAGGTGGTATACGTGATGGCAGAGGACGGACTCCTTTTTCGGGGACTTGCCCAGATCCATGCCCACACAGGCACCCCTGTCATGGCCATCATGTCTTCTGGAAACCTTGCAGGTGAATAAACAAAACCCATCCCTTGTTTGATCATTTCCTTACCTTTGATATTTCCGGCTGTTTCTCACTCCCTTCCCCACCTTGTCTGTGCCCTCATCCTAGCGGTCATGGCGTTACTCTTCAAGTTCAGTGATCTGGTGGACCTCCTATCAATCGGGACCCTGCTTGCTTACTCCCTGGTGGCTCTCTCTGTGCTTGCCCTCAGGTGAGATTCCGCTACACCTTGGCTGGGGGTCGTGGACTCAAGGGGACCTAAGACTCTTCTAGCTTTATGTCCTGCTCTGCTGAAGTCGGGAAAGAGTTGGATTAAACTCTCTGATGATGGATGAGTATATGGTCTGTTGTTAATATTGCCTTAATATCCTCTCACTCAGGTACCAGCCGGATCAGAAGTTCAGCAAGGAGAAAACAGAGGAGGAAATTGAGATGAAACTTAAAGTTGAAGAAAACATTTCAGAGCTTGTATCTGAAGCAGGAAACTCAAACATTCTGAAGAGTCTGTGGTTCCCTACCAGCACCATCCCCACCCGGAAATCTGGCCAGATTGTCTATGGATGTGCCTTCCTGCTTGGTGAGCAATGGGACTTCTCTTTGGTGGTATTCTGAAATTGACAGGACAGGCTGGAAATATGTGTCTTTTTCAGTTACGAAGTAGTAGAAAAATTATGCCCCTTCCTGATGTGGGCAGCCTGGGGAGGGGGGTGGCCCGAGATCCTGATATCTTTGTCTTCTGGGTCCAGCCTGTTTTCCTCCACCTTGACCCTTGCAGTTCTCCTGCTGATCATCCTGAGCCTGGTCCTGGCCCAGTGGCCCAGCCAGTTGTTCTCTGGAGACCCCGTGCTCACAACAGTGGCTGTGCTGCTGCTGCTGCTCATCATTGGGGTCACGATCATCATCTGGAGGCAGCGCCAGAGCCCCTCTCCTCTTCCATTCAGGGTAGGTGAGGGACTTCCCTGGTGGTCCAGTGGTTAAAAATATACCTAGCCATGCAGGGGATGTAGGTTGGATTCCTTGTGGGGGAACAAAATACCCAATATGCTGCAGGGCAAATAAGCCCATGACCCACAACTAGAGAAGCCTTTGGGCCACAACTCAGTTCTGACACAGCCAAATTAATTAGTTAATTAATTTTTTAAAAGTAGGTGACCTTTTGTGCCCAAACTATCCACCTTGAGTGAATGAAGCCTATCTGTTTTGAGGTCTAAACACCCTTTACTGAATGTGGGAAGATAGGAAATTGCTCAAATCAATGGACCCTTCCCTGATCCACACTCAGTGCTTCACATACCCAGTTTCAGTAGGCACTGAACACACAGTTTCAATAGGACTGGAGTCTTCCTGCCCACATGTGGGTTGCAGGCTCCTTTTCCAACATCTGGGCTGTGTTCAGGGATGAACTGACTCTGCCCACAGGTCCCTGCTCTGCCTGTCCTCCCACTGGTGAGCATCTTTCTGAACGTTTATCTGATGATGCAGATGACTTCTGGGGCCTGGATCCAATTCAGTGTCTGGAATGCCATTGGTAAGTGATTTTCTGGGATTAAGAGATCTCTCAGTTGACTGATCCCCATCCTCTTCCTAACATCACTCCCCTATTCTGTGTCAGATACCTTCATAGGAGACCTAGTGAGCAAGTGTGGGGTTCCCTGGTGTCTCAGTGGTAAAAAATCCACCTGCCAATGCAGGAAATGTAAGAGACATGGGCTCGATCCCTGGGTCAGGAGGATCCCCTGGAGGAGGAAATAGCAACCCACTCCAGTACGCTTCATTGGAGAATCTCATGGACAGAGGAGCCTGGAGGGCTATGGTCCATGGGGTCACAAAAGAGTCAGTCACGACTGAGGGACTGAGCATGCACACGAGCATGTACACGACTGTGTATCAGTAAGGAGAGTACCTACTTTCCCTTCTCATCATCTCATTTCCCTACTAGGATTTGCCATATACTTTGGCTATGGGATCCGACATAGCCTGGAGGAGAACTAGAAGCAACAGCCTCCACCTCCCAAACTCTTCACTCAAGCATCCCTGCTGCTGAATCATCTTAACCACAGGACATAAATGCCATGTAGAATCTCTTCATATGCTAGAGGAATCTTCTGGTTAAAGGGGCATTTTAAGGCTCTATGGACTTGAAGGTGCAATGCATTTCAGTTCAGTTCAGTTCAGTCGCTCAGTCATGTCCGACTCTTCCGACTTATGAACTGCAGCACACCAGGCCTCCCTGTCCATCACCAACTCCCAGAGTCTACCCAAACTCATGTCCATTGAGTCGGTGATGCCATGCAACCATATCATCTTCTGTCGTCCCCTTCTCCTCCTGCCCTCAATCTTTCCTAGCATCAGGGTCTTTTCAAATAAGTCAGCTCTTCGAATAAGGTGGCCAAAGTATTGCAGTTTCAGCTTCAACATTACTCCTTCCAATGAAGACCCAGGACTGATCTCCTTTAGGATGGATTGGTTGGATGTCTTTGCAATCCAAGGGACTCTTGAGAATATTCTCCAACAGCACAGTTCAAAAGCATCAATTCTTCTGCATTCAGCTTTCTTTATAGTCCAATTCTCTCATCCATACATGACTACTGGAAAAACCATAGCCTTGACTAGATGGACCTTTGTTGATCAAATAATGTCTCTGCTTTTTAATATTCTGTCTAGGTTGGTCACAATCTCATTCCAAGGAGTAAGCATCTTTTAATTTCATGGCTGCAATCACCATCTGCAGTGATTCTGGAGCCCAAAAAAATAAAGTCAGTCACTGTTTCCATTGTTTGCCCATCTATTTGCCATGAAGTGACGTGACCAGATGCCATGATCTTCGTTTTCTGAATGTTGAGCTTTAAGCCAACTTTTTCATTCTCCTCTTTCACTTTCATCAAGAGGCTTTTTAGTTCTTCTTCAATTTCTACCTAACGGTGGTGTGATCTGCATATCTGAGATTATTGATATTTCTCCCAGCAATCTTAATTCCAGCTTGTGCTTCTTCCAGCCCAGCGTTTCTCATGATGCACTCTGCATAGAAGTTAAATAACCAGGGTGATAATATACAGCCTTGACATACTCGTTTCCCTATTTGGAACCAGTCTGTTGTTCCATTTCCAGTTCTAACTGTTGCTTCCTGACCTGCATACAGGTTTCTCAAGAGGCAGATCAGGTGGCCTGCTATTCCCATCTCTTTCAGAATTTTCCACAGTTTATTGTGATCCACACCGTCAAGGCTTTGGCATAGTCAATAAAGCAGAAATAGATGTTTTTCTGGAACTCTCTTGCTTTTTCAGTGATCCACCAGATGTTGGCAATTTGATCTCTGGTTCCTCTACCTTTTCTTAAACCAGCTTGAACATCTGGAAGTTCGCGGTTCGTGTTTTGCTGAAGCCTGGCTTGCAGAATTTTGAGCATTACTTCACTATTGTGTGAGATGAGGGCAATTGTGCAGTAGTTTGAACATTCTTTGGCATTGCCTTTCTTTGGGGTTGGAATGAAAACTGACCTTTTCCAGTCCTGTGGCCATTACTGAGTTTTCCAAATTTGCTGGCATATTGTGCAGCACTTTCACAGCATCATCTTTCAGGATTTGAAATAGCTCCACTGGAATTCCATCACCTCTGCTAGCTTTGTTCATAGTGATGCTTCCTAAGGCCCACTTGACTTCATATTCCAGGACATCTGGCTCTAGGTGAGTGATCACACCATCGTGATTATCTGGGTCATGAAGATCTTTTTTGTACAGTCTTTCTGTGTATTCTTACCACCTCTTATTAACATCTTCTGCTTCTGTTAGGTCCATACCATTTCTGTCCTTTATTGAACCCATCTTTGCATGAAATGCTCCCTTGGTGTCTCTAATTTTCTTGAAGAGATCTCTAGTCTTTACCATTGTATTGTTTCCCTCTATTTCTTTGCACTGATCACTGAGGAAGGCTTTCTTACCCCTCCTTGGTATTCTTTGGAACTCTGCATTCAAATGAGTATATCTTTCCTTTTCTCCTTTGCTCCTCGCTTTTCTACTTTTCACAGCTATTTGTAAGGCCTCTTCAGGCAGCCATTTTGCTTTTTGGCATTTCTTTTCCATGGGGATGGTCTCGATCCCTGTCTCCTGTACAGTGTCACAAACCTCTGTCCATAGTTCATCAGGAACTCTGCCTATCAGATCTAGTCCCTTAAATCTACTTCTCACTTCCACTGTCTAATCATAGGGATTTAATTTAGGTTATACCTGAATGGTTTAGTGGTTTTCCCCACTTTCTTCAACTTCAGTCTGAATTTGGCAATAAGGAGTTCATGATCTGAGCCACAGTCAGCTCCTGGTCATGTTTTTGCTGACTGTATAGAGCTTCTCCATCTTTGGCTGCAAAGAATATAATCAATCTGCTTTCGGTGTTGGCCATCTGGTGATGTCCATGTGCAGAGTCTTCTCTTGTGTTGTTGGAAGAGGGTGTTTGCTATGACCAGTGCATTCTTTTGGCAAAACTCGATTAACCTTTGCCCTGCCTCATTCTGTACTCCAAGGCCAAATTTGCCTGTTACTCCAAGTATTTCTTGACTTCCTACTTTTGCATTCCAGTCCTCTATAATGAAAAGGACATCTTTTGGGTGTGTTAGTTCTAAAAGGTCTTGTAGGTCTTCATAGATCCGTTCAACTTCAGCTTCTTCAGCATTACTGGTCAGGGCATAGACTTGGATTACCATGATATTGAATGGTTTGCATTGGAAACAAACAGATCATTTTATCGTTTTTGAGATTGCATCCAAGTACTGCATTTCAGACTCTCTTGTTGACCGTGATGGCTACTCCATTTCTTCTAAGGGATTCCTGCCCACAGTAGGAGATATAATGGTCATCTGAGTTAAATTCACCCATTCCAGTCCATTTTAGCTTGCTGATTCCTAGAATGTCAACGTTCACTCTTTCCATCTCCTGTTTGACCACTTCCAATTTGCCTTGATTCATGGACCTAACATTGCAGGTTCCTATGCAATATTGCTCTTTACAGCATCGGACCTTGCTTCTATCACCAGTCCCATCCACAACTTGGTGTTGTTTTTGCTTTGGCTCCATCCCTTCATTCTTTCTGAATTTATTTCTCCTCTGATCTCCAGTAGCACATTGGGCACCTCCCGACCTGGGGAGTTCATCTTTCAGTGTCCTATCTTTTGGCCTTTTCATACTGTTCAAGGGGTTCTCAAGGCAAGAATACTGAAGTGGTTTGCCATTCCCTTCACCAGTGGACCACATTCTTTCAGACCTCTCAACCATGACTCGTCCGTCTTGAGTGGCCCCACAGGGTATGGCCTAGTTTAACTGAGTTAGACAAGGCTGTGGTCCATGTGATCAGATTGGCTAGTTTTCTGTGATTGTGGTTTCAGTCTGTCTGCCCTCTGATGCCCTCTCTCAGCACCTACCATCTTACTTGGGTTTTTCTTGCCCTCAGTTTAGTTGCTCAGTCATGTCCTACTCTTTGCAAGCCCATAACTGCAGCACACCAGGCCTCCCTGTCCATCACCAACACCTGGAGTTTACCCAAACTCATGTTCATTGAGTCAGTGATGCCATGCAACCATCTTATCCTCTCTTGTCCCCTTCTCCTCCTGCCCTCAATCTTTCCCAGCATCATGGTGTTTTCAAATAGGTCAGCTCTTCACATCAAGTGGCCAAAGTATTGGAGTTTCAGCTTCAACATAAATTCTTCCAATGAACAGCTAGGCCTGTTCCCTTTTAGGATGGATTGGTTGGATCTCCTTGCAGTCCAAGGGACTCTCTAGAGTCTTCTCCAATACCACAGTTCAAAAGCATCAATGCTTCAGCACTCAGCTTTCTTTATAGTCCAACTCTCACATCCACACATGACTACTGGAAAAACCATAGCCTTGACTAGATGGACCTTTGTTGGCAAAATAATGTCTCTGCTTTTTAATATGCTGTCTAGTTTGGTCATAACTCTCCTTCCACTGAGTAAGTGTCTTTTAATTCATGGCTGTAGTCACCATCTGCAGTGATTTTGGAGCCCAAAATAATAAAGTCAGTCACTGTTTTCACTGTTTTCCCATCTACTTGCCATAAAGTGATGGGACCAGATGCCACGATCTTAGTTTTCTGAATGTTGAGCTTTAAGCCAACTTTTTCACTCTCCTCTTTCACTTGCATCAAGAGACTTTTTAGTTCTTGTTCACTTTCTGCCATAAGGGTGGTGTCATCTGCTTGGACATGGGGTATCTCTTCACAGTTGCTCCAGCAAAGCGCAGCCGCTGCTCCTTACCTTGGAGGTGGGGTATCTGCTCACGGCCGCCACTCCTGTCCTTAGAAGCGGGGTATCTCCTCTGATTGTTCACCTCTCCTGTGCCACACCTCTGCTGCTCACTGCTCCTGCACCACGAAATGCATTTAGGGGCCTATATTTATTGCCAGTGGATAAGTGACTGTAATGATGTATAATTTTTAAATATTCTTTTCAGACCCCAATACACATACAAAAAGGGCATGATTTGGAAGTGTGCAGCAAGATGATATTTCACAAAGAATGTATAACAATGGAAGCAGCTACTGGAGAAAGAAATAAAATATTAACCTGCACATACAAAGCTCCTCCTCGTGCTTCTTTTTAGCAAAAATGCACAGATGGCTGTCTGGGGAGGAAAGGCAGGTAACTGTATACTGTGTCCGGTGCTGCCCTTGAAATATAGGACAGAGGTAAGCTGGAAGTAAAAGAAAGGGAGCAGATCCACTTGCAAACAGTGACACAAGAAAGCTAAGGCGGCTATATTACATCAGACAAAGTAGACTCTAAGAAAAGGAGAAGATAACAGACAAAGTGGATCATGTCATCATGGTAAAATGATCACTTTTCTCTTTTCCCCAGCTTTATGGAGACATAGTCTAATCTTTTGTAAATGACTATTTCTCTTTACTTTTCTGTCACAGACTCCTGGAGTTACAGAGTAGAGTTGATGATGGAAAGTTCTTAATTGGAAAAACAAAAAAACACCTGCATTGTCAAAGGTGAGGGAAAGAAGTAGTAAGTAATGATTTATTGATAAATGATTACAATTTTGTGAAACTAAAAGACAGGAAATGAAAAAGGATAGACAGGTTAGAACAGAGTGTCTGACACCGAGATTATGCACATTCAAGATATTGATAATAATGAACTAGAGGGTTGTTTGTGGGAATGAGCATCTGCAATAGTGAAGGAGGGATACAGGTCAAGAAACTGAGCAGCAAGATATTAGATGAATTAAAATACAGATGGAGGTGGATGAACAGAGTTAGAAATATCACTGCCTTGCTAGTTCTCATGACAGTACAGGCTTAGGAAGAAATTAATGGAGATTGAAACTGTCCGGTGAAACTTTGTCGGAAGGGGTTGACATCACCTGATTCTGTTCTTCGCTTACTGCTGTGGGCCAACCAGATATCCTGTGCTATTAATGTGCTATAAGAGGCAACACAGAACACCGCCCATAAAAGAGCCTTGATGAGAAATTGAATCAACACTTCCAGGTTATTCTGGCCAGTCTAAGGATTAAATTAACATGAGATAGCTTAATGGGACAAAAATCAAGTGATAGCTCAACAATGTGATGAAGGTGAAAGAGGAGAGTGAAAAAGCTGGCTTACAACTCAACATTCAAAAAATGAAGATCACAGCATCCAGTCCCATCACTTCATGGCAAATAGATGGGGAAACAATGGAAACAATGGCAGATTTTATTTTCTTGGGCTCCAAAATCACTGCAGACAGTGACTGCAGCCATGAAATTAAGACACTTGCTCCTTGGAAGAAAAGCTATGACAAGGCTTCACAGTGAATTAAAAAAGAGATATCACTTTGCCGACAAAGGTCCATATAGTCAAAGCTATGCTTTTTCCAGTAGTCATGTTGGATGTGAGAGTTGGACTATAAAGAAAGCTCAGCACTGAAGAATTGATGCTTTTGAACTGTGGTGTTGGAGACGATGCTTGAGAGTCCCTTGGACTGCAAGGAGATCCAGCCAGTCCATCCTAAAGGAAATCAGTCCTAAATATTCATTGGAAGGACTGATATTGAAGCTGAAACTCCAATACTTTGGCCACCTGATGGGAAGAGCCGACTCATTGGAAATGACCTTGATGCTGGGAAAGATCAAGGGCAGGAGGAAAAGGGGATGACAGAGGATGGGATGGTTGGATGTCATCACCAAACTCAATGGACATGACTTTGAGCAAACTCTGGGAGTTGGTGATGGACAGGGAAGCCCGGCATGCTGCAGTCTCTGGACTGAGCGACTGAACAACAATAAAGGGGAGAGACCAAAGAAAACTGAGCAACTTGCCAGGATAACCAAATCCTTTCCCTTCCATACCGTCTTCAGTTAAAGACTAAAGGGAGTGTTGGGGGTAGTGGTCTGGGACTTGAAAGGGAAGGAAGGCAATTCACATGAAGATGGAAAAACAAATGGTCGGTAGATTCATGTTAGCCAGGTCAGGTAGAGAGCATAAGACAAAGAGGGGACTCAGATCTATAAGTCTCAGTGGGTTTCCTGATAACTTTGAAATATTTGCTTGTATGCAGAGATGTTTGCCTTAGTAATCTCAGTCATTTTAATTACACATATTAATCAGAATTCTTAACCCTTAGAAACTTTAGTTTGTATTGAGAGACAAGAAGTAAACAATTGTGAACTATTTGTTATACCAGTACTTTTTTAAAAAAAAATTGAAGTATCTCCAATTAAAATGAAATATTTTTAAATAAAAAAATGCTATTAACTTTAAAAAATCAAAGTGTCATTGGTTTACCATATAACATTAGTTTCAAATATACAGCACAGTGATTTGGTATTTTTATAGATGATACTCCAGTAGAAGTTATACAAGATAATGGCTATATTTCTTTGTGCTCCAAACATATCCTTACTGATTATGTATTCAGTTCAGTCACTCAGTCGTGTCTGACTCTTTGCGACCCCACTGACTCCAGCATGCTTGGCCTCCCTGTCCATCACCAACACTCGGAGCTTACTCAAACTCATGTCCACCGAGTTGGTGATGCCACCCAACCATCTCCTCTGTCATCCCCTTCTCCTCCTGCCTTGTGTCTTTTAATCCCATACCCTCAATTTGTCCCTTCCCCCTTCCCTCTCTTCACAGATCGCCACTTGTCAGTTTTCTGAATTGGTGAGGCTGTTTCTGTTTGCTATATACATTCATTTATATTATTTTTTCAGATCTACACATAATATTACACAGCATCTTTAAAAATACCAAAATCACTAGGCAGTCTACCTAAAAGTAATATAAACCAAGTCTATTTGAATAAATAAACAGTGAGTTAGACATCCACTCAGGAGGAAAAGCACCTCTGTGGGTATGGGGGACACAGCTCCATCTGCCCAAGGAGCCCTGGAGGAGTCTTTTCTGTTGTGCGTCTGGGTCACAGGCCGACAGACCTCGCTACGGGCTGCAGAACCTGCAGAGCCAGGGAACCTGCCCAGACTCCTCTGATGGTGATGCTGCCAGTGGTGGTGGTGGTCACGGTGATGGTGGTGGTGGAAACCCAGATACTGACCTAGAGATTCCATGCAAGGGAGGGGATTTGCAGGTCAACCTTCACTTGGAGAAGGCAATGGCACCCCACCCCAGTACTCTTGCCTGGAAAATCCCATGGATGGAGGAGCCTGGTAGGCTGCAGTCCATGGGGTCGCTAAGAATCGGACACGACTGAACGACTTCACTTCCACTTTTCACTTTCACGCATTGGAGAAGGAAATGGCAACCCACTCCAGTGTTCTTGCCTGGAGAATCTCAGGGACTGGGAAGCCTGGTGAACTGCCGTCTATGGGGTCGCACCGAGTCGGACGTGATTGAAGCGACTTAGCAGCAGCAGCAGCAGCAGCAACCTTCACTAGGGACTTCCCCCATGGCTCAGCGGTAGAGAATCTGCCTGTCAATGCCGGAGACACAGGAGTCATGGGTTCGACCCCTGGGTTGGAAAGATCCCTTGGAGGAGGACATGGCAACTCACTCCAGGATTCTTGCCTGGAGAATCCCATGGACAGAGGAGTCTGGTGGGCTAGGGTCCATGCGGTTGCAAAGAGTCGGACAAGACTGAAGAGACTGATTAGGCATGCAGCCTTCACTGAGGAGGCGAGGATTCTGAAGTTAAAACAAACAAACAAACAAAAAACCAAAGGAGTCTGATCAAGGCTTACATAGCAGAAGCTTTCCCCTCCCCCTCACAAGGAAACATCCCATGGGGTTGATGTCCCACCACAGAAAAAGCTGGTCTAATTCTGCGGGACATACCTGGGGACACCTATTTCTCTACAGCAGCACCGGAGACCTGAGGGGGAACCCCCATGACGAGGGAGAGGAAGGGTTTTGAGGAAGGGTTTTGGTAAAGAGGCTGATAAACACTGGGAAGGGCAAGAAAGTGACCGCTCCCCACAGGCAGTTCACTGACAAGCCTCTGGGAGCACTACACTCCGGAACCTCCCTCCTGGGTCCCCGGGCACCCTCAGTGCCCCGGGTGCAAGACCCACCGCGCCCCCGCGCCGGCGCCCCCCCCCCCCACTCTCCGGGGTCTCCTTGTGTGACCCTCCCCCTGCAGCGCCCATGGGTGCTCTGGTAGGGAAGGAGCAGGCTCAGAAAACCAGCCCCTGCTACGGGCGAGGGTGCCCTCAGACTTGAGGTCTAGCGCCACCTTCTGGAAATCCAAAGACAGGAGGCAGCCTGGTGAGTTGTAAGAGCAGTTCAGTTCAGTCGCTCAGTCCTGTCTGACTCTGCGACCCCATGGACTGCAGCACGCCAGGCATCCCTGTCCATCACCAACTCCCGGAGCTTAATCAGACTCATGTCAATCGAGTCGGTGATGCATGCAACCATCTGTCATCCCCTTCTCCTCCTGCCTTCAATCTTCCCAGCACCAGGGTCTTTTCCAACAAGTGAGCTCTTCGCATCAGGTGCTAAAGTATTGGACTTTGAGCTTCAGCATCAGTCCTTCCAATGAATATTCAGGACTGATTTCCTTTAGGATGGACTGGTTGGAGCTCCTTGCAGTCCAAGGGACTCTCTAGAGTCTTCTCCAACACCACAGTTCAAAAGCATCAATTCTTCGGTGCTCAGCTTTCTTTATAGTCCAACTCTCACATCCATACATGACTACTGGAAAAACCATAGCTCTGACTAGAAGTACTTTTGTCAGCAAAGTAATGTCTCTGCTTTTTAATATGTTGTCTAGGTTGGTCATAACTTTCCTTCCAAGGAACAAGCGTCTTTTACTTTCATGGCTGCAGTCATCATGCAGCCACAGGGTCTTTTCCAATAAGTCAGTTCTTCCCATTAGGCAGCCAAAGTATTGCATCTTTAGCTTCAGCATCAGTTTTTCCAATGAATATTCAGGACTGATTTTTTTTAGGGTCGCAGACCAGACAGAAACACTTAAGAATTCTCCCACAAGAGGGAGCAAGGAAAGTGGAGCAGGTGTAGGGAGAGAAAGACAGGAAACCCCAGGAATTAACACCACTGTCAAACAGAGTACTCCAGCTCGAGGGAAACACCACAGACTGAAGGATGAGTCTGCTCCTTCAAATGTGAGAGCACCAATGAAAGATTGCAAAAAAATACATAAAAAATCAAGCAGATGTGCCATCAAAAATAAAGATACTATGCTTCCAATAAGCTTCAACATGGATGAACCTTGTGGCCATTACTAAGAGAAGGCATTTCCATGGGAAATGACAAAGACCGAAGGTTTCCACTTAAGTGAAGTACCTAGAGGAGTTAGATTAATAGAGTAGAATGGTGATTGCCAGGAACTGCAGTGGAAGAAGAGGGAATTTTTGTTTAATGTATACAGTTTCAGTTTTGCAAGATGAAAAAAAGTTCAAGAGATTGGTTGTACAAACTATGAATGTCCTTAACACTTTTTTTTGTCCTTAACAGTTTTGAACTGGACACTTAAAATGGTTAAAATGGTAAATTTTATGTTACACATGTTTTACCACAATAAAGACCATTTCAGAACTACCCACGGATGGTAACCACAGAAGAGTCGGGGCTGATAGCTACACTGCAGGTGTTTCCCCCCGACTCCAATCTCACCCCAACAACCCAGGGGTGAGGACTGTCTTCTGTGTTCAGGACTCCCCCCTTCTGTTCTTGGAGATGTCTCAGCTCCAGCCCCGCACGGCTTACCCTCAGACTCCCTGACTGACCCAGTGCTCCAGCCTCTGCTCCAAGGATCCAGTAAATCTCGGGTCACCCTCTTCTGTAGGAGACTGGGCGCTGAGTTCACATCCTCCCAAAGAGACCCCTGCAACCCCAGAGTGCAGGGGATCATTCCAGCTCCAGGCGGAGGGTGGAGAGACCTGTTTTCTAGATGAAAGTGTCTGTGCTGTGTCTGTGTGCACATGTGTAAGGAAAGGTGGGGGAGATTAGATCAGTGCTGTGAGACTCTAGGACAATTTTACTCATGTTCAAATAATACTAGCAATTAATTACCCTTAAGTAGGGGTTATGATGTGGACACTGATTTTAGGCTCCTGTATTTTTCTGGCCCTTGGAATCTATGCGTTCGTCCTCTTCTGCAGATATTGGGGTAACTGTAAGGGACTTGAACACCCACAGATTTAGGTTTGTGTGGAGGACCAAATGCTTGCTGACTTATATTCAGTCCTCTTTGGGTTTACTACATCCAGTAACTGTGTGGAGCTCGTTCTATTACTTATCATGGGCAGCAATTTTTTAAAATGATGGTAAAATACACATAACATAACATTAACCAACTTAACCGTTTTAAGTGTACAGTCGAAAAATGTTAAGGATGTTTACATGATTGTGCACCCAGTCCTTGGAACACTTTCACCTGTGTCCCCATTGAACGATAACTCCCCAGTTCCCCCTTTACCTCAGCCCCTGGCAACCACCATTCTACATTTGTCTCCACAGCTTTGACTTTTTTCAGTACTTCACAGAAGTGGAATCATGCGATATTTGTATTTTTGTGACTGGCTTAAGTCACTCAGCATAATGTCCTCAAAGCACCTCCACACTGTAGCATGCGTCAGAAGGTCCTGCCTTTTTAAGGCTTAGTGATATTCCACTGTGGGTATAGACCTCCTTGTGTTTATTCATTTCTTCCTGGGTGGATATTTGTGTTGCTTCCAACTTTCAACTTTCCAACTTGCCAGAAGAATCCTGCGGATAGAGGAGTCTGGCAGGCTACAGTCAATGGGGTCGCAAACAGTCAGTTACGCTTTCATATCCTATGGATAATGCTGCTATGACCCTGAGTGTACAGCTATCTCTTTGAGAATCTATTTTCATTTCTTTTGGGTGTACTTGCTGAAGTGGAATTGCTAGACTATTGCAAATTATTTTTAACTTTGGAGCAACTACCATACGTTATCCAGAACAGGTGCGCCATTTGACAGGCACAAGGGCTCATCAGCAGAATCTAAAGAAGAAGAAAACACGGGTCCAGAAAACTAAATGGCTTCCTCAAAGGCACAAGGTGTTGGCAGAACCAAGATTCTAACCAGAGCTGCCTGCCTCTTTGAATGCTTGCTCTGAACCAAAATGCTAAACTTGGACTTTGGAGTAACAGCATGGAAGCCACCTGGCAGGTGACTTCTGTAACTGGGTTAGTCTAGCCTTTCAGGGCCCTGTAGTGAGGCATATTTCATGCCTCAAAGGGCAGGACACAGCGTCCTGCCATTTCTGACTCAGAATGTAGATGAGGCTTCTCGCCCTCCAGGTAGCGTTTTTTTTTTTTTTTTTTTTGGAATATAATTGCTTTACAATGTTGTGTTGGCTTCTGCTGTACAACAACGTGAATTAGCCATATATTTACATTTATCCTATCCCTCTTTAACCGCCCTCCTCCCTCCCTCCCGCATCCCACCCTCTAGGTCATCACAGAGCCCCCAGCTGAGCTCCCTGTGCTATACAGCAGCTTCCCACTAGCTGTCTATGTTACACACGGTCATGTATATTTCAATGCTACGATTTCAATTTGTTCCCCACCCCTCCCTGCCTTGTGTCCACAAGTCCGTTTTCTACATTTGCTCCTCCATTCCTAACCTGTAAATAGATTCATCAATACTGTTTTTTTTTTAAGATTCCATATATTTGCATTAATATCTACTAGGTCCTGTCACACAGAGTGAAGTAAATCAGAGACAGGCCACTCTGGTGTGTGTGGGGGGCATTGGGGGAGAATGGATACATGAATATGTATGGCTGAGTCCCTTTGCTTTTCACCTGAAACTATCACAACATTCTTAATCGGCTATACCCCAATACAAAATAAAAAGGGTTTTTTTGTTTTTTTTTTTAAGAGAAAAGAAAAAAAGAGGTCACTCTGGTTTGCTGATTTGACTGAGCTGGGCTAGAGTCTGTCCCTCCTTACAAATTCCATTTCATTCTGCCCCAAAGCAGTTCCAATTTGATGTTAGTCTGCAAACAATGCAACAGAAAGCTTCCAAGTTTCAGGATCCTTGGTGAAGAAATGTGTGGAGTCTGAGTTCTCTGATCAGCAAGCCCCTTAAAAGACACTTCGTCCTGATCCAAGAAGGCAGGGAATAATGACAATAAAAACCTCCACTGAATTACACAGGACAGCAAGACAGAGGCAGTAGGCACTTTGTGCAAAATCGGACCAGCTGAGAGGAGCAGGAGCTTGGATGTGAGCCAGCAGAGCAGGTGGATTTCAATGAAAAAATCATCATTTTTATCCACTCAGCTTTTACCGATTAAGCAGCTACTGCATGTGCCCGGGACTGTGCTGGAATCTTTTGCTTCTGAAGAAGCAGAAAACTTTGCTTTTTAGGTTCTTTCACTGATCTAATAATTAATTTGACATGAGACAAATTAACAAATTTGATTTGTTATATGTGAGAGTCCCATAGGACTCTTTCTGCTTAATTTATTTTTAAATTGGAGGATAGTTGCTTTACAATATTGTGCTGGTTTCTGCCATACAACAACTCAACTTAGTCATAATTATACATCCCTCCCCCTTGAGCTTCCCTCCCTTCCCCCAACCCACCCCTTTAGGTCATCACAGAGCAACGGGCTGAGCCCCCTGTGTTATACAGCGATTTCCCGTTAGCTCTGTGGTTTATACACAGAGGTGTATGTATGTCAGTGCGACTCTCAATTCGCCCCACCCTCTCCTTCCCCACGAGTCTGTTCTCTGCCTCTGCCCAGTGGGGCTCCCAGGCACAGAGGCCTTTCTGTCCCCCGTTTCTTGTAGGCAAGACTCCGGCCGTGATGACCTTCCATGCGTTCCAAAGGGCAGATTCGTGCAGTTGCTGATGGAGGGAGGAGCAGCCCCAGAACCACCTGAGATTAAAGGGTCCAGAGAAGGTCATCAAAACTGGGAGAGCCTACCACCAAAGACCGCAGATCCCCCGAGATGAGATTAAGGGAGTGCAAGCCCTGCTCACCCCGCAATCTTTTCAGGGACCTCACCTTGGACCCACAGTTGTAAAAGCCCTGATTAAATTCCCTGGGGTTGAACACATCACTCTTTCGAGGCCGAAGCCTGGTGTGTCTCCCTTTGCCTGGTAAATAAGAAAGCTCTCCTCTTCTACTCCCCCCACAATTGTCTTGGGGGTTGATTTGGCATCGGTGTACAGAGAGTCTCAGTCTTCGGTAACCGAGGGCAGTCCAATGTGGAAACAGAGACCAGGAAACTGGCCAAAGGCTGCAGAGACCCGGAAGTACTGCCCCGTGTGAACGGTTTACCTGCGTGTCCATGGAGCTCCTCCTCATGGGGCGGGGCACCCCCACACCCTTTCCTTCTGGGTGTGTGACTGCCTTGCTTCCGTCTTAACTGAACAAATTATGTGCCCACCTGCTTGTTGGGCTGAGTGTCTATAGTACACGTTCTACCTGTTCTTGTTTTTATAGCTTTTGCCTTCTTGAGAAATGCATTTTTCAATGAGGGCAAAGGCTGGGGGAACCTTGTTTTGAGCCTTTCGCCCCTGGAGGACGAGCAGCTAGATTTCCTGGTTTTCATCCAGACTCCTCCGGGTCCAATTCCTGGGCAGAGAACGAGGCTCTGGCTTCAAACCACCGCTCACGGCTGACACTCTCTCCGAGATCACTGGTGCTGAAATTTGGGATTTCAAGGTAAACCTCAGGTCATCCTAAACTGTTGGCTGGAGACTTCTGAGTCTCTCTCTCTCTCCATGAGAACTTGCTCTCACTCTCTGCTTTGTTCTCTTTCCAAGACCCACAGGTTTCAGTCTAGATCCGCTCGGTGAAGGAGCCCAAGTTCTGGTTTTTCTCTTTCCTCTCTCCCTCTCTCTCGCTCAGCTAAACTACACCCCCAGCATGTCCGCCGCCTTCATCAGGGTCGCGAGCAAGGTGCTGGGAGCCGTAGGTCACCTCCCACCACCTCCAACAAATCTCTCCCTTCTACACCCACACTTTATTCCCCAGCCCCCAAGCAGCCAGCACAAACACTGCCTTTTTCTAATTTTGTTTTTTTTTTTTTCCTGTGATTTCCTTTCTTACTTTATTTGAGAAGCAAGATTTCCTTCTCACCTAAACTTTATGTCCCCTTCAGTTTTACCCCAGATGCCAGACAAACAGGGTGACAGACTTGGGGTGCTCCTGCTGTTTAATCTCCAACCATGCCCAGTGCCCACAAATCACCTCTGGGAATCCTCCTGCCTCCAGGCTCTCAGGTCCTCCAGCAAGTCCCCCCTCACTCCGGGCAAGGGACAGCCTGCTGGGTGGGCCACGTTCCAGCAGACCTCATTGGTGCAAAAGAAAGTCTTGGCAATGCCTCATGGGAGAGGTCCACCAGCGATGTCTGGTCAGGGATCAAAGGTAGAGCAGAGGACACTGAAAATCCCACCAAGCACAGGGTTTGAGGGAAATCCAGAAAACACTCTGAGCCACCATCAGGTGCCCCCTAAGAATGCTTCTGGCTTCCCTGGTAGATCAAATAGCAAAGAATTTCCCTGCGAGGCAAAGACTCAAGTTCTATCCCTGGATCGGGAAGATCCCCTGGAGAAGGGAATGGCAACCCGCTCCAGTATTCTTGCCTGGAGAATCCCCATGGAGAGAGCAGCCTGGTGGGCTATGGTCCATGGGGTTGCAGAGAGTCAGACACGACTGCACGACTAACACTAACACTCCTACTACTACAAGGAATGTTTCTGGGACGCAGGATTTTATTACTAAGAGCGCAGTTCTTGGTTGCAGGTTGCTCAACATGGAGAATCCCCTTTCTAAGCCAGAGAGGCTGAGAAAAGGAAAACTAGGCTTTGCTGCAATATTGCCAGGCCTTTACTTAAGTTGGGGCATGAAAAGATTTGGTCTCTCACTTATAATACTATCCTACAATTAGATCTACATTGCCAAAGTATGGGAACATGGATGGAGGTTAACCCCCCTACATTCTAAACGATCCCCTTCAATCTTCCTCCAAATCTCAGGGGGGAAATCAAGCTTTCCTCACTCCTGCAAGTTCCCTTACTCATTCAGATTGTTCTGATCAGCCAAATGAAAACAATGGAATACACACACACAGACATATACACCCATAAACAAAACCCAAACAGTCAAAAACTAAATAAAGTACAAGAGATGGACCTGGCAAGCAAAGGGAACCAAAAATGATAGCCACCAGTGAAAAACAAAATTAATTAAAGCACAGACTGGAAAATCAAATCAAATCAAGGTGCCAACTGGGGAATAAAGCAACAGAAACAAAACAAATATGGTGAGAAAAAGAAAGAAGAAGCAAAGTTAAGTAGAGGTAGATAAAGATTTATGTACATTAAGGAATAACTACAACAGGAAAATAGCAATAAGAAAAGCCAAAGAATAAATGTATAAAAATAATAATAATAAAATTTAAAACTTTAAGAATTTAAAAGGAAAACCCCAAAGAACCACAGAACGCCAACATAGAGACAGAAGTATAAACAGGAAATAAGAAGTGTGATAAAAAAAAAATTCTCCCTGGGGGGTAAAAAATTCTCAAAAGCTTAAGTAGATTTAACAGTACTAATAAAATCAACTACTACAGCAACAGAGTGGGGAAAAAAAAAAATCCAGAAGCAACTAGAGAACAAGTCAAAATATAAAAATAATAAATGTTTTCCTTGGATCTTAGCTGTCAGCGTCCTTTCCCTCCCTGGGAGTCTCCATGCACCTCGCCTCCCCGCGAGCCCTCCAACACTGCGCTGGTCTCTGGCCCTGCTGCGTGGGCAGCTCAGATTCTAATCTGGTCCTGCTCCTGCCTATTCTTGCCTCTAAGGTCCACAGCTGCCAGAGCTGGCGTGGTTTCTTCTGCGGGAGCGGTTGGTGTCCTTTCACATATTCAGAGACACAGAATCTGCCTACTTGATCGAGTGGATTCAATCTGCAACTTGTGCAGCAGGTGGGAAGGTTCTGAGTTCTCCTCCTTAGCCGCACTCCCCCTGAGTATCAGCTGTGGCTTTGTCTCCACCTCTGCCTGTGAGTCGTCCACAGGGCTTTGCTCCTGAGGCTGTCCTGTAGGGCATGGGTCTGCCCCAGGGAGGAGGAGGTGAGGGGGGTGCAGCTGCTGGGGTGGCAGGGCGCGGGGCGCCAGGTGCTCATGGGAACTGGTGGCTAGGGCCACAGGAAAGGGGCTTTTCTAGCCTCTGGTAGCTCTGCCCCAGTGGGATACAGCATAGAGGTGGCACAGCTGCTCGGATGGTGGGAACTCTGGGAGCGCCAAGTGTGCAGAGACCCCAGCTGTCAGCCGAGGGAGCTCTGGCCCTCCCAGGGTGTCTTCCTCGCCTCTGACAGCTGCAGTCAGAGCGCCTCTGTGGCCGGTCCTTCTCTACTGTTACCGGCTCCCTCCCCCGTGAAGGCAGTAACAGGCCAGCCTCTCTCTGGGGCCTTCCACTGTCTCGGGCTGACATGTGGGGACAGAGAGGCCACAGCGATGGCTCCACTGCCTGTGAGTGACTCTGCAGGATCGCCCTGCCTCCACGGCTGCCTGGGTTTTCTGCACAGGCATTTCCCACTGCCACCTCCTCCCTCACGTCCCCTCGGGCTTCTCCCCGCAGTCAACAGCTGAGCTTGCCCCCAGATCGCTCCACAATCCCTGCGCTCCAGCTCCCAGCCCTGCGCCTTCCAGGGGACTTTGCGTCCCTGCATCCCTCTCCCGGGACGTATGGCTGCGGCAAGAATTGTCTCCGTGATTCTCATTCCATTCAGACTCTCACAGATCAGCTGCTTCACTCTCAGCCTCAAGTGCTTCTCCTCTGTCCCCTGAACAGTTTCCTCAGCCTCCAAGGGCACCCACGTAGGGACCGGACCCCTGCTTCAGTCCCCCCACCCTCCAAGGGCAGGTCCAGTCCTACTGACTCTCCTCTTTCCCCCCACTTCCTTCACCCTACCGAGTTTTGTGTGGTTCTATATAGTCTTCTCCAGTGGCCAGGTGCTCCTGCCTGCTCTCAGCTGCCGTTCTGCAAGATCTCCTGTGTCTGAAGGTGTCTTCCTAATGTATCTCTGGAGAGAGATGAACCACACCTACCTGCTCCTCTGCCATCTCATTCCCCCTCATCTAATCAAACTAAGACCCCATCTCCCCAGAGGGACGATCCCTATGGGACAGCATTTTATCAGCCAGTCTGCCATTCTTATCTGGGCCAAAGTGAGCACCATTTGGTCTAAATTTTAGCTATAAAACTTTGACTAGAGAAAAAAAAGATGACATTTTATTATGACATGGTGTGGCCACAAAATTCTCTGGACTCTAGAGAAAACTGGCTAAGATAAAACTTTTTGAAATTGGGTGGAAAAAAAAAAACCAAACAACAAAAACAACCTCTCCAAACAAAAACAAACAAACAAAAAACTGGTTCTTTTTGCATGTGCAATTAGAGAAAGCTAGCTTTTAAAATACTCCCCCCCCCCCCCCAGAATTCTGACACTGAGAGAACAAGTTCTGCTAGAAGAACATGGCTTTCCCTGTGCCTTAAGACCAGCACTCTTGGGTACATTTCTCTTATCTAATCTAATAATCTCTAATTCCTGGGATTGAGGGGGGAAATGGAAAGGAAGTCTTTTTTTTTTTTAAACTTTACATAATTGTATTAGTTTTGCCAAATATCAAAATGAATCCGCCACAGGTATACATGTGTTCCCCATCCTGAACCCTCCTCCCTCCTCCCTCCCCATACCATCCCTCTGGGTCGTCCCAGTGCACTAGCCCCAAGCATCCAGTATCGTGCATCGAACCTGGACTGGCAACTCGTTTCTTACATGATATTTTACATGTTTCAATGTCATTCTCCCAAATCTTCCCACCCTCTCCCTCTCCCACAGAGTCCATAAGACTGTTCTATACATCAGTGTCTCTTTTGCTGTCTCACACACTGGGTTAAACTTACACTTATTAAAACTGCTGGCTAGAAACCAGTAAGTTTTATAATACCCAATTCATGACTAAGTTTAGAAAATAAAGCTGAAAGATCCCTATCTGGATGTATGTATGTCTCAGTATTTGTCTTTGTTTTGGATTTTTGAGAGTAATTTGTAAAGGAGCTCTATTAAATTGGCTTAAAGAAAAGTAAGCACTTACAAATCAAACAATTCTAAAAATAAGAGACATTAAACTAAATGAATTTCAGGTTCACATGATCTGGGAAATATTCAGTGTTAAATATGGGATATGAAAGTTGAAGTCTCATTATGTACTTTAGAGTCATATTAATGACTCTTAATATGTCTTTAGAGTCATTAATATTAAATCTAATACTTTTATTGTGCCTGGATGGACTGAATGTCATTAAATTTATGCATGTATGTTACAGCGTTTGTCAGCAAAATCTAACTTGGTATAGGATACAAGCTTTTGAGTGAACCCTTTGGATATAATTATGTTTTAGGTTTTCTAGGTTTTTGGTAACTTGGAGCTACAGAGTTTTACTAAACCAAGTCAAATAATAACTCATTAAATGTCTAAAGTATTTTTAAGATAAAATACTGGAATATGGATCACTGAACAAATCTACATTTACCTACTTTTGTCTTCTTGGGAGAGCAAAACTAAAAATCTTGGGTTTATTGGACATGCTTTGTATTATGTTGGGGAAAGAAACTGTAATTTGGGAAAATGCAACCTATGAAATATGCTCTTAAGTTTCCCAATCAAAAATCGCTAATGTGACCAGTGGTTCACAATTGCTTTCTTCTCATTTTTCAATATAGGTTAAGGTTTTAAGAGCTGAGGATTCTACTTGAAAGGTCTTTAAAGCTACTCAAAGCAATAAAGGAAATATTTTGGAATACAGTAGGAAAGTTGTGTTAAGGGAGACACTGTGCATGTGTGGAAAGGCTCCTTGGAAGTCAAAAAAGAGGGGGGCACCATCCCATAATAGGTGCCAGAAGCTGCTGGGCTGGGATCTGTCTTGGAAAAAAAAAGTTACACACTCATGTTGGTGAGGGTCCTAGAGCTGGTCAGGACCTAATTGGCTAAAGGTAAACAAAACTGGAAGAAATGCCCTCTATGAATGATTCAGCTGTCTCTTTTTTTTTTTTTTTAATTTGTTTTATTTACCCATTTATTTTGGCTCTGATGGGTCTTCACTGCCCTGCAGGCTTTTCTGTAGTTGCAGAGAGCAGGGGCGAGTCTCCAGTTGCCGCGCTCTGGCTTCTCACTGCGGCGACGTCACGTGTTGGGGACCACAGGCTCTAGGGCTCCCTGGCTTCCCTAGGTGCTGCGGTTCCTGGGTCCGAGTGCACAGGTTCGATTGTCGTGACACATGGGCTTAGCTGCCACACGGCATGTGGGATCTTCCAGGACCAGGGATGGAACCCATGTCTCTGGTATCGGCAGGTGGATATTTATCACTGAGCCACCAGGGAGGCTTTGATTTAACTGCCTCTTTAAGGGGCTCCACCCTTTTAGGGAGAATGTCCACACCCTTTCTCTCCAGATGTGCATCTCTGCCTTGCTTCTGTCTTAACAAAACAGCTTCTGTCTGTACTTTCCTGTTTGTTGTGCTGTGTCTCTAAAAATACACTTTTTTTTTTTTTTACCATTTTGCCTTCTTGAGAAATGCATTTTTCAATGCAGGCAAGAGCCAGGGAAACCTTGTTTCCAGCCTCTAGCCCCTGGTGGATGAGCGGCTAGGATTCCTGGGTTTCATCCAGGCCCCCCAGGTCCAATTCCTGAGCAGAGAACTAAGACTTTGCTTCCAGCCCCCACTTATGGCTCTCTCTCTCTCTCTTTGAGATCAGCCCCACTCGGTTTCAAAAGATGGGAATTGCAAATGATTGGTAAACAAATCTTTGCCATTCCATGCTGACAAGTCTTTCAAAGACAAGAAATTATGTCATAACAGCTCTTTTTTCTGACATAGGTCCCATAATCTAAACTATTTTGAGCCATGAAGGGAGAGGCAAAAGGCTTTTCTTTAGGCTGCAGCATCTTAATTGCCTTCAGTTCAAAATAATCTACAAGCCAAAGTGGCACATTTTACAGTGGAAATTCTGCCCCCCGCCACTTCTCCTTAAGCAATGTTTCCAGTATATAATAATAGTATATTATTCGAAATATATTTAAAGAATATATAAATATACATTATATGTATATATGAATCACTTCGCTGAACAATTGAAACATTATAAATCAAAAACACTTTAATAAAAAAAATTTTTTTTTTAAGATGCTGAAGCTCCAACACTTTGGGTACCTGATGTGAAGAGCCGACTAATTTGAAAAGACCCTGATGCTTGAAAGATTGAGGGCAGGAGGAGAAGGGGACGGCAGAGGATGGGATGGTTGGTTGGCATCACCGACTCGATGGACATGAGTGTGAGCAAACTCCAGGAGACAGTGAGGGACAGGGAAGCCTGGCATCCACGCAGTCCATGGAGTTGCAAAGAGTTGGACAAAAGTTAGTCACTGAACTGAACTGAACGGATGTTTAAGAAACCAAATCTCAGAGACAGGGAGCTTGTCAATGTGTCCTTTTTCACCTGCTCCCCATCACTCCTTTGCTTCCTAGAACTGGACTCCTGGGGCCAAGGGCACATGGACTTTCTTGACGGCTTGCTGTGTCATTTTCTCAGCAGATCTGACCCTCCTCGACTTTATCTAGGATGCTGTGTCAGGATGTTCACCAATTTGGTCAAAAGCTGGTCCGCAGGCGGCTGCTGGAGCCCAGGGATGGGTTTGAGAGGCCCAAGACCGGTCATCTGAATACTCTGGACCTGGTGGCCTTGGGTGTGGGCAGCACCCTGGGAGCTGGTGTGTACATCTTGGTTGGAGAAGTGGCTGTGTATGAGGCTGGACCAGCAACTGTCATCTGCTTCTTTGTGGCTGGCCTGTCTACTCTTTTGTCTGGGCTCTGCTATGCGGAGTTGGCAGCCTGGGTACCACGCCCCGGTTCTGCCTACCTCTACAGCTACGTCACCATGGGTCAGCTGTGTGCCTTCATCATTGGCTGGAACCTCATCCTGTCCTTTGTCATGGGTGAGAAGATGGGATGGGGGAAGGCGGGGCTTAAGGTCAGAAAATTCAGAGGGGGATTGGAGTGTTGCTGACTCATGAGATCTTTATTATCCACCTTGTGGAGTGAAGTGGGTAATTGTAGAGGAACTTCATAGCTTGAAACTTTATTCTACTTAGATCTACACTGCTTTCCTGAAATGATGGGAGCTAGAACCGAGAAGGAAAAGCACCTATAGGGGGTGGGTGAGAGGAGCCCACAAGCTCCTGCCCTCACCGTAGTGAAGTCTCTGCTCAGCTGTTTCCTTTCATCTCCTCCTAAAATATTAAATTGGAGAAGGAAATGGCAACCCACTCCAGTATTCTTGCCTGGGGAGTACCGCGGACAGAGGAACCTGCCAGGTTACAGTCCATGGGGTCACAAAGAGTTGGACACGACTGAGTGATTAACAACAACAACAACAACACATTAAATAGTTGACCTGTTCTGTAAATCATCTGGGCCTACTCTGTCCACTCCATAAAAGGAAACATTTGGAGATTAGGGATTTTCTGTTTTCTCCCCCAAATAAATCGCATGGTACACGGTGAGGGTGCAATTTGTAATTGTCAATGGGTCTTCATCTTTTGCTGCTGTAGCGACTGCCTGTGAGGCCAGAGCCTGGAGCTACATCTTTGACAGCCTGATTGGGAACCACATCTCTCAGGTGTTCCAGGAGACTTTCTCTCTGCATGTGCCCTACTTCCTGGCGACCTATGTAGACTTTTTTGCCTTCATCCTGGTGCTGCTGCTCACAGGTGAGACAGAGGTCAGCTAAAGTGGGGTGTGGAAGGGGAGCTGGGGTACAAAAGGCTTGGGGTTCTGGAATGGTGGGAGGATTAGGACTGGAATGAAGTGTCTGAGATAAGAGAGACAGGAAGGCAAGACACAGACCATTGTTTTCAACCCTTGGCAGTCTTGACATTCTGGCTTGAATCATTCTGTGGTGTCGGGGGCTCTCCTGTTCATTGTAGGTTTTGCTTTCAGTCGTTGTCAGATCCTGAGTGGCACCCCTGGTCTTTGTTGTTTAGTCGATAAGTCGTTATCTGACTCTTTGCCACCCCATGCAATGTAGCCCGCCAGGTCCCTCTGTCCACAGGATTTTCCAGGCAAGACTACTGGAGTGGGTTGCCATTTCCTTCTGCAGGGGATCTTCCTGACCCCAGGATCAAATCTGCATCTCCTGCATTGGCAGGTGGATTCTTTACCACTGAGCCACTAGGGAAGCCGCCACTTATCTTTACTGACTAGAAAAATTGATGCCCTCCACCCAAAGTATGACAATCAGAATGCCTCAAGGTACTGCCAGAAGTTTCTTCAGAGACAAAGTCACCCCCATCTGATAATCATTACTTAGGCTTACAAGTTTCTTCCTTGTACTGAGATTGAAGATGTTTGTTTAATTCAGAGGAAATTCACACAGAGTAAAATTAACTATTTTACTGTACTCCCCCAGTTTACTAAGATATGATTGCTACACAAGATTATATAATTTTAAGATGAGGAAAGTAATGATTTGATAGACCTGTCTACTATGAGATGACTGCCACAATAAGAAATTAGCCATTTGCAAGTGTACAATTCTGTGGGACTTGTATTACATTCACAGTGCTGTGGAACCATCACCTCCACCTACTTCCAAACATTTTCATCACAACAAAAGGAAATCCCTAAAGATTTAAACATAAGACCAGACCTTAAAACTCCTAGAGGAAAACATAGGCAAAACACTCTCTGACATAAATCACAGCAGGATCCTCTATGACCCACCTCCCAGAGTATGGAAATAAAAGCAAAAATAGGTTCCAGTTTCATCCATCTCATTAGAACTGATTCAAATGTATTCTTTTTAATGGCTGAGTAATACTCCATTGTGTATATGTACCACAGCTTTCTTATCCATTCATCTGCTGATGGGCATCTAGGTTGCTTCCATGTCCTGGCTATTATAAACAGTGCTGCAATGAACATTGGGGTACATGTGTCTCTTTCCCTTCTGGTTTCCTCAGTGTGTATGCCCAGCAGTGGGATTGCTGGATCATAAGGCAGTTCTATTTCCAGTTTTTTAAGGAATCTCCACACTGTTCTCCATAGTGGCTGTACTAGTTTGCATTCCCACCAACAGTGTAAGAGAGTTCCCTTTTCTCCAGTACTGGATGCTTGGGGCTGGTGCACTGGGACGACCCAGAGGGAGGAGGGAGGAGGGTTCAGGCTGGGGAATGCGGGTATACCTGTGGCGGATTCATTTTGATATTTGGCAAAACTAATACAATATTGTAAAGTTTAAAAATAAAATAAAAATTAAAAAAAGAAAAAAAAAGTGAAAATAAACAAATGGAACCTAAATAACTTAAAAGCTTTTGCACAACGAAGGAAACAATAAGCAGAGTGAAAAGACAGCCTTTGGAATGGGAGAAAATAATAGCAAACAGAGCAACTGACAAAGAATTAATCTCAAAAATATACAAGCAACTCCTGCAGCTCAATTCCAGAAAAATAAATGGCCCAATCAAAAAATGGGCCAAAAACAACTAAACAGACAGTTCCCCAAAGAAGACATACAGATGGCTAACAAATACATGAAAAGATGCTCAACATCATTCATTATCAGAGAAATGCAAATCAAAACCACGATGAGGTACCATCTCATGTTGGTCAGAATGGATGCTATCAAAAAATCTACAAGCAATAAATGCTGGAGAGGGTGTGGAGAAAAAGGAACCCTCTTTCACTGTTAGTGGGAATGCAAACTAGTACAGCCACAATGGAGAACAGTGTGGAGATTCCTTAAAAATCTGGAAATAGAACTGCCACATGATCCTGCAATCTCACTGCTGGGCATACACACCAAGGAAACCAGAATTGAAAGAGACACATGTACCCCAATGTTCATCGCAGCACTGTTTACAATAACCAGGACATGGAAGCAACCTAGATGTCCATCGGCAGATGAATGGATAAAAAAGCTGTGGCACATATACACAATGGAATATTACTCAGCCATTAAAAAGGATACATTTGAATCAGTTCTAATGAGGTGGATGAAACTGGAGGCTATTATACAGAGTGAAGTAAGCCAGAAAGAAAAACACCAATACAGTATACTAACACATATATATGGAATTTAGAAAGATGGTAACAACGACCCTCTATGCAAGACAGCAAAAGAGACACAGATGTATAGAACAGTATTTCCGACTCTGTGGGAGAAGGCAAGGGTGGGATGATTTGAGGGAATAGCATTGAAACACATATAGTACCATATGTGAAACAGATCGCCAGTCCAGGTTCGAAGCATGAGACAGGGTGCTCAGGGCTGGTGCACTGGAATGACCCTGGGGGATGGGTTGGGGAGGGAGGTGGGAGGGAGGTTCAGGATGGGGAACACATGTACACCCATGGCTGATTCATGTCAATGTATGGCAAAAACCACTACAATATTGTAAAGTGATTAGCCTCCAACTAAAATAAATAAATTAAAAAAAAAAAAAGCAAACAAATGGTGGTGATTGCAGCAATGAAATTAAAAGACGCTTACTATTTGAAAGGAAAGCTATGACCAACCAAAATAGCATATTCAAAAGCAGAGACATTACTTTGCCAACAAAGGTCCGTCTAGTCAAGGCTATGGTTTTTCCAATGGTCATGTATGGATGTGAGAGTTGGACAGTGAAGAAAGCTGAGCGCGGAAGAATTGATGCTTTTGAACTGTGGTGTTGGAGAAGACTCTAGAGAGTCCCTTGGGCTGCAAGGAGATCCAACTAGTCCATTCTAAAGGAGATCAGTCCTGGGTGTTCTGTGGAAGGAATGATGCTAAAGCTGAAACTCCAGTACTTTGGCCACCTCATGTGAAGAGTTGACTCATTGGAAAAGACTGATGCTGGGAGGGATTGGGGGCAGGAGGAGAAGGGGACAACAGAGGATGAGACAGCTGGATGGCATCACCGACTTGATGGATGTGAGTTTGAGTGAACTCTGGGAGTTGGTGATGGACAGGGAGGCCTGGCGTGCTGCAATTCATGGGGTCGCAAAAAGTCGGACACAACTGAGTGACTGAACTGAACTGAAAATAAATAAATTAAAAAAACAACAACAACAACAAAAGGAAACCCTGTACCCTCTGAGCAGTCACCATCCACCTGCTACTAATGCCCAGACCCCAGCTCCTGTAAGCACTAGTTTCCTTTCTGTGTCTATGGATTCGGTTATTTTGGATGTCTCATATTCTATCTTTCCCACAGGACTACTGGTTCTGGGAGTTCATGAGTCAGCCCTAGTTAACAAAGTGTTCACAAGCTTGAACCTTTTGGTCCTCAGCTTCATCATCCTCTCTGGCTTCATTAAGGGAGACCTGCACAACTGGAAGCTCACGAATCAGGACTACTCATTGACCACATTGAACACATCTGGATACAGTGACATCTCTCGGTTAGGAGGGTCCTCTTGGCCAGCTCTTGCATGTGGATGGTGCAGAGCTGCGAATATGGTGGAGACTAAAGAGACCTGGGCTGATGGATCCAGGGGGTGGGAGTCCTGGAGCCCAGCACTTGTGGTATTAAGGGAGGAGTCCAGAAGAGGTCATTGAACTCACCTCACCCACCTTCTTTCTTGTTCCTTCTCTCACCATAGCTTGGGCCCTCTGGGTTCTGGAGGGCTTGTGCCCTTTGGCTTTGAAGGGATTCTTCATGGAGCAGCGACATGTTTCTATGCCTTTGTTGGCTTTGATGTCATTGCCACTACAGGTAACGTGATCACTGTGTGTCCTATCGAGGGTCTGGGCAGGTAGGGCTGTCCTTGGGCATAGGGATTGGGAGAAGGTTAGACTGCTTTTGGAGGTGCAAGAAGGAAGGGGATTTTGTGCTTTCATTCCAGTGTCTTTCTTGACTCAGTAATTCACCGATCTTGCAGGGGGTGAAGTCCTAAATCCTCATCGTTCCATCCCCTTGGGCATCGTGATTTCACTCTCCATCTGCTTTTTGGCGTGTTTTGGTGTCTCGGCGGCACTCACTCTCATGGTGCCCTACTACCAGATTCAGCTTGAGAGCCCCTTGCCGCAGGCTTTTCTCCACATTGGGTGGGGCCCTGCCAGATATGTTGTGGCTGTTGGCGCCCTCTGTGCTCTTACGTCCAGGTCAGTGTCTTGGTTTTCTCCCCATCCACTGTCAGATGCTTGGGTATCTCAGCCCTTGGGATTGAGAGACAAGAGGGAAGGACATCTTGCCCTTGTAGACTAGGGATCAGAAGCCACTGTCTGCCCTGCTTCTGCACGTCCTCATATGTGTTTCCATTTTCTCTTCCAGTCTCCTGTGTACCATATTCCCCATGCCTCGGTTGATCTATGCAATGGCAGAGGATGGGCTCCTTTTCCGGGGACTTGCTTGGACCCGTACCCGCACAGGCAACCCCATCCTGGCCATCATATTTGCTGGAAGTCTTACAGGTTAAAAACAACAACAACAACAAATCCACTCTGTCCTTGATCAATTTTCTAGACTTGTATATTTCCTCTGGTTTCTCACTATCTCCATCCATCTTGTTTGTTCCCTCATTCCAGGGGTCATGACTTTACTCTTTGAGCTCAGTGATCTTGTGGACCTCGTGTCAACTGCGATGCTGCTTGCTTACTCCCTGGTGGCATTTTCTGTCCTTGTCCTCAGGTGAGACTCCAGTATAGTTTGACTGGGGTCAGGGGAGAAAGGTCTTTGGTTTGTCCAAGTTTAATCGGGAGATAATCCTTTTCCGCCTTCCATGCTCCCTTCTAAATGTCCTGCTATCATTAAGTTGGGAAAGATTAGATTGTCTGATGTTGGATGAGTAGGGGCTGCTATGAATATTGACTTAATATTTCTACTTCAGGTATCAGCCAGACCAGAACTTAAGCGACAAAGAGGCAACAGAGGAGGAAATTGATATTTCTCTGCTAGAAGCAAGTCATTTTGAACCTGGGCCTGAAGCAAGAACCTCAAACATTCTAAAGAGTCTCTGCTGCCCCAGTAACACCATTCCCACTCTGAAATCTGGGCAGATTGTCTATTCATGTGCCTTCCTGCTTGGTTAGTGTTGGGATTTCTCATTGGTTGTATTCTGAAATTAACAGAATGGGGAGGGCAGATCATGTGGGGAAGTTGAGGAAGAATCAAGGTAGGATGGCCCTTCATGAGGTGGACAGTTTCAGAGATGGGTGTGACCCAAAGTTCTGACATCTTTGTCTTCTGGGTCCAGCCTGTTCTCCTCCACCTTGACTCTTGCAGTTCTCCTGCTGACCATCCTGAGCCTGGTCCTGGCCCAGTGGCCCAGCCAGGTGTTCTCTGGAGACCCCGTGCTCACAACAGTGGCTGTGCTGCTGCTGCTTCTCATCACTGGGGTCACGGCCATCATCTGGAGGCAGCCCCAGAGCCCCTTTCCTGTTTACTTCAAGGTAAGTGACCTTATGTGCCCAGAGTGTCCACCTTGAGTGAATGAAGTCAGCCTGCTTTGAGGTCTAAACATCTCTGTCAGACCAAGGAATAAGGGGAGTTGCTAAAACCCATGGAAACTTCTCTGATCCACACTTGGTGCTTCACATACACAATCTCAGGAGGCACTGAACTCAGTCTGAATAGGATTGTGGTCACCCTACCCATACAGGGCAGCGTCTCCCTCTCAGACGTCTGGGCTGTGTTCAGGGATGAACTGACTCTGCCCACAGGTCCCTGCTCTGCCTGTCCTCCCACTGGTGAGCATCTTTGTGAATGTTTACCTGATGATGCAGATGGACACTGGGACCTGGACCCTATTTGGCATTTGGATGGGGATTGGTAAGTGGCTTCCTTGGAAAATAAGACCTCCTGAGGGACTGAATCAAATCACCTTCCTACTACTTCTCCCCTCCTGTTAGACATCATAAAAGGAGGCCCGTTGCGCATTTGTAAGTGAGAAGAGTGCCAAATTTTCTTTCTCACTGTCTCATTTGCCTGCTAGGATTCACCATATACTTTGGATATGGGATCAGACACAGCCTGGAGAACAATGAGCCGCAGCCACCAGCCTCCACCTCGCAGACTTGACAAACACATTCCTAGTGATGAATGGTCTTAACCACAGGAAACAGATGCTGTGTGGAATCCTTCTATGCACTGGAGGTATCTTGTGGTTCAAGGGGCATTTTGAGCCTCTATGGAGCTTGAGGTTGGAATGCATTTAGAGCCCTGTGTTCATTGGTAGTGGACAAAATGGCTTCAGAGTTGTATACTTTTAAGTTTTCAAAGCTTAGTATGCATGCAGAAAAGTGCATGCTTCATAAGTGAGTTGCAAGATCAGTTTTCACAAAGAAAGTACAACAATGGAAACATCGAGCTGAGGAACAAATAAAATATTTTTTTTCTTTTTTCTTTAATAGAAAATTATTTAATTAGTATACATGTGTTCCCCATCCTGAACCCTCCTCCCTCCTCCCTCTCCACACCATCCCTCTGGGTCGTCCCAGTGCACCAGCCCCAAGCATACAGCATCGTGCATTGAACCTGGACTGGCATCTCGTTTCATACATGACGTTTCACATGTTTCATTGCCATTCTCCCAAATCTTCCCACCCTCTCCCTCTCCCACAGAGTCCATAAGACTGTTCTATACATCAGTGTCTCTTTTGCTGTCTCATACACCGGGTTATTGTTACCATCTTTCTAAATACCATATATATGCATTAGTATACTGTATTTATGTTTTTCCTTCTGGCTTACTTCACTCTGTATAATAGGCTCCAGTTTCATCCACCTCATTAGAACTGATTCAAATGTATTCTTTTTAATGGCTGAGTAATACTCCATTGTGTATATGTACCACAGCTTTCTTATCCATTCATCTGCTGATGGACATCTAGGTTGCTTCCATGTCTTGGCTATTATAAACAGTGCTGCGATGAACATTGGGGTACACGTGTCTCTTTCTCTTCTGGTTTCCTCAGTGTGTATGCCCAGCAGTGGGATTGCTGGATCATAAGGCAGTTCTATTTTCAGTTTTTTAAGGAATCTCCACACTGTTCTCCATAGTGGCTGTAATAGTTTGCATTCCCACCAACAGTGTAAGAGGGTTCCCTTTTCTCCACACCCTCTCCAGCATTTATTATTTGTAGACTTTTGGATCACAGCCATTCTGACTGGTGTGAAATGGTACCTCATAGTGGTTTTTATTTGTATTTCTCTGATAATGAGTGATGTTGAGCATCTTTTCATGTGTTTGTTAGCCATCTGTATGTCTTCTTTGGAGAAATGTCTATTTAGATCTTTGGCCCATTTTTTGATTGCGTCATTTATTTTTCTGGAGTTGAGCTGTAGGAGTTGCTTGTATATTTTTGAGATTAGTTGTTGGTCGGTTGCTTCATTTGCTATTATTTTCTCCCATTCTGAAGGCTGTCTTTTCACCTTGCTAATAGTTTCCTTTGATGTGCAGAAGCTTTGAAGTTTAATTAGGTCCCATTTGTTTATTTTTACTTTTATTTCCAATATTCTGGGAGGTGGATCATAGAGGATCCTGCTGTGATGTATGTCAGAGAGTGTTTTGCCTATGTTCTCCTCTAGGAGTTTTATAGTTTCTGGTCTTACGTTGAGATCTTTAATCCATTTTGAGTTTATTTTTGTATATGGTGTTAGAAAGTGTTCTAGTTTCATTCTTTTACAAGTGGTTGACCAGATTTCCCAGCACCACTTGTTAAAGGGATTGTCTTTAATCCATTGTATATTCTTGCCTCCTTTGTCAAAGATAAGGTGTCCATATGTGCGTGGATTTATCTCTGGGCTTTCTATTTTGTTCCATTGATCTATATTTCTGTCTTTGTGCCAGTACCATACTGTCTTGATGACTGTGGCTTTGTAGTAGAGCCTGAAGTCAGGTAGGTTGATTCCTCCAGTTCCATTTTTCTTTCTCAAGATCGCTTTGGTTATTCGAGGTTTTTTGTATTTCCATACAAATTGTGAAATTATTTGTTCTAGCTCTGTGAAGAATACTGTTGGTAGCTTGATAGGGATTGCATTGAATCTATAAATTGCTTTGGGTAGTATACTCATTTTCACTATATTGATTCTTCCAATCCATGAACATGGTATATTTCTCCATCTATTTGTGTCCTCTTTGATTTCTTTCACCAGTATTTTATAGTTTTCTATATATAGGTCTTTAGTTTCTTTAGGTAGATATATTCCTAAGTATTTTATTCTTTTCGTTGCAATGGTGAATGGAATTGTTTCCTTAATTTCTCTTTCTGTTTTCTCATTATTAGTGTATAGGAATGCAAGGGATTTTTGTGTGTTGATTTTATATCCTGCAACTTTACTATAATCATTGATTAGTTCTAGTAATTTTCTGGTGGAGTCTTTAGGGTTTTCTATGTAGAGGATCATGTCATCTGCAAATAGTGAGAGTTTTACTTCTTCTTTTCCAATTTGGATTCCTTTTATTTCTTTTTCTGCTCTGATTGCTGTGGCCAAAACTTCCAAAACTATGTTGAATAGTAATGGTGAAAGTGGGCACCCTTGTCTTGTTCCTGACTTTAGAGGAAATGCTTTCAATTTTTCACCATTGAGGATAATGTTTGCTGTGGGTTTGTCATATATAGCTTTTATTATGTTGAGGTATGTTCCTTCTATTCCTGCTTTCTGGAGAGTTTTTATCATAAATGGGTGTTGAATTTTGTCAAAGGCTTTCTCTGCATCTATTGAGATAATCATATGGTTTTTATTTTTCAGTTTGTTAATGTGGTGTATTACATTGATTGATTTGCGGATATTGAAGAATCCTTGCATCCCTTGGATAAAGCCCCCTTGGTCATGGTGTATGATCTTTTTAATGTGTTGTTGGATTCTGATTGCTAGAATTTTGTTAAGGATTTTTGCATCTATGTTCATCAGTGATATTGGCCTGTGGTTTTCTTTTTTTGTGGCATCTTTGTCAGGTTTTGGTATTAGGGTGATGGTGGCCTCATAGAATGAGTTTGGAAGTTTACCTTCCTCTGCAATTTTCTGGAAGAGTTTGAGTAGGATAGGTATTAGCTCTTCTCTAAATTTTTGGTAGAATTCAGCTGTGAAGCCGTCTGGACTTGGGTTTTTATTTGCTGGAAGATTTCTGATTACAGTTTCAATTTCCTTGCTTGTGATGGGTCTGTTAAGATTTTCTATTTCTTCCTGGTTCCGTTTTGGAAAGTTGTACTTTCTAAGAATTTGTCCATTTCTTCCACGTTGTCCATTTTATTGGCATATAATTGCTGATAGTAGTCTCTTATGATCCTTTGTATTTCTGTGTTGTCTGTTGTGATCTCTTCATTTTCGTTTCTAATTTTATTGATTTGATTTTTCTCCCTTTGTTTCTTGATGAGTCTGGCTAATGGTTTGTCAATTTTATTTGTCCTTTCAAAGAACCAGTTTTTGGCTTTGTTGATTTTTCCTATGGTCTCTTTTGTTTCTTTTGCATTTATTTCTGCCCTAATTTTTAAGATTTCTTTCCTTCTACTAACCCTGGGGTTCTTCATTTCTTCCTTTTCTAGTTGCTTTAGGTGTAGAGTTAGGTTATTTATTTGACTTTTCTCTTGTTTCTTGAGGTATGCCTGTATTGCTATGAACTTTCCCCTTAGGACTGCTTTTACAGTGTCCCACAGGTTGTGGGTTGTTGTGTTTTCATTTTCATTCATTTCTATGCAAATTTTGATTTCTTTTTTGATTTCTTCTGTGATTTGTTGGTTATTCAGCAGCGTGTTGTTCACCCTCCATATGTTGGAATTTTTAATAGTTTTTCTCCTGTAATTGAGATCTAATCTTACTGCATTGTGGTCAGCAAAGATGCTTGGAATGATTTCCATTTTTTTGAATTTACCGAGGCTAGATTTATGGCCCAGGATGTCATCTATCCTGGAGAAGGTTCCATGTGCACTTGAGAAAAAGGTGATATTCATTGTTTTGGGATGAAATGTCCTATAGATATCAATTAGGTCTAACTGGTCTATTGTATCATTTAAAGTTCGTGTTTCCTTGTTAACTTTCTGTTTAGTTGATCTATCCATAGGTGTGAGTGAGGTATTAAAGTCTCCCACTATTATTGTGTTATTGTTAATTTCTCCTTTCATACTTGTTAGCATTTGTCTTACATATTGCGGCGCTCCTGTGTTGGGTGCATATATATTTATAATTGTTATATCTTCTTCTTGGATTGATCCTTTGATCATTATGTAGTGACCGTCTTTGCCTCTTTTCATAGCCTTTGTTTTAAAGTCTATTTTGTCTGATATGAGTATTGCTACTCCTGCTTTCTTTTGGTCCCTACTTGCATGGAAAATCTTTTTCAAGCCCTTCACTTTCAGTCTGTATGTGTCCCCTGTTTTGAGGTGGGTCTCTTGTAGACAGCATATGTAGGAGTCTTGTTTTTGTATCCATTCAGCCAGTCTTTGTCTTTTGGTTGGGGCATTCAACCCATTTACGTTTAAGGTAATTATTGATAAGTATGATCCCATTGCCATTTACTTTATTGTTTTGGTTCGAATTTATACACCTTTTTTGTGTTTCCTGTCTAGAGAATATCCTTTAGTATTTGTTGGAGAGTTGGTTTGGTGGTGCCGAATTCTCTCAGCTTTTGCTTGTCTGTAAAGCTTTTGATTTCTCCTTCATATTTGAATGAGATCCTTGCTGGGTACAATAATCTGGGCTGTAGGTTATTTTCTTTCATCGCTTTAAGTGTGTCTTGCCATTCCCTCCCGATTGGAGAGTTTCTATTGAAAGATCAGCTGTTATCCATATGGGTTTTCCCTTGTGTGTTATTTGCTGTTTTTCCCTTGCTGCTTTTAATATTTGTTCTTTGTGTTTGATCTTTGTTAATTTGATTAACATGTGTCTTGGGGTGTTTTGCCTTGGGTTTATCCTGTTTGGGACTCTCTGGGTTTCTTGGACTTGGGTGATTATTTCCTTCCCCATTTTAGGGAAATTTTCAACTATTATCTCCTCAACTATTTTCTCATGGTCTTTGTTTTTGTCTTCTTCTTCTGGAACCCCTATGATTTGAATGTTGTAGCGTTTAATATTGTCCTGGAGGTCTCTGAGATTGTCCTCATTTCTTTTAATTCATTTTTCTTTTATCCTCTCTGATTCATTTATTTCTACCATTCTATCTTCTAATTCACTAATCCTATCTTCTGCCTCTGTTATTCTACTATTTGTTGCCTCCAGAGTGTTTTTGATTTCATTTATTGCATTATTCATTATATATTGACTCTTTTTTATTTCTTCTAGGTCCTTGTTAAACCTTTCTTGCATCTTCTCAATCCTTGTCTCCAGGCTATTTATCTGTGATTCCATTTTAGTTTCAAGATTTTGGATCAATTTCACTATCATTATTCGGAATTCTTTATCAGGTAGATTCGCTATCTCTTCCTCTTTTGTTTGGTTTGGTGGGCATTTATCCTGTTCCTTTACCTGCTGGGTATTCCTCTGTCTCTTCATCTTGTTTAAATTGCTGAGTTTGGGGTGTCCTTTCTGTATTCTGGCAGTTTGTGGAGTTCTCTTTATTGTGGCGTTTCCTTGCTGTGTGTGGGTTTGTACAGGTGGCTTGTCAAGGTTTCTTGGTTAGGGAAGCTTGTGTCAGTGTTCTGGTGGGTGGAGCTGTATTTCTTCTCTCTGGAGTGCAATGAAGTGTCCAGTAATGAGTTATGAGATGTCTATGGTTTTGGGGTGACTTTGGGCAGCCTGTATCTTGGAGCTCAGGGCTGTGTTCCTGTGTTGCTGGAGAATTTGCTTGGTATGTCTTGCCCTGGAACTTGTTTGCCCTTGTGTGGTGCTTGGTTTCAGTGTAGGTATGGAGGCGTTTGATGAGCTTCTGTCAATTAATGTTCCCTGGAGTCAGGAGTTCCCTGGAGTTAGGGTTTAGACTTAAGTCTGCTTCCAGTTATCGGTCTTATTTTTACAGTAGTTTCAAAACTTCTCCTTCTATACAGCAAAATTGATAAAACATCTCCTTTCGAAGACATGGGTTGCTTTTCTGGGTGCCTGATGTCCTCTGCCAGCATTCAGAAGTTGTGTTGTGGAATTTACTCGGCGTTTAAATGTTCTTTTGATGAATTTGTGGGGGAGAAAGTGTTCTCCCCATCCTACTCCTCCGCCATCTTAGCTCCTCCCCTGTTTGACCATCTATTTGCCATGAAGTGATGGGACCAGATGCCATGATCTTAGTTTTCTGACTGTTGACCTTTAAGCCAACTTTTTCACTCTCCTCTTTCACTTTCATCAAGAGGCTTTTTAGTTCTTCTTCAATTTCTGCCTAACGGTGGTGTCATCTACATATCTGAGGTTATTGATATTTCTCCCGGCAATCTTAATTCCAGCTTGTGCTTCTTCCAGCCCAGCGTTTCTCATGATGTACTCTGCACAGAAGTTACATAAGCAGGGTGACAATATATAGCCTTGACGTACTCGTTTCCCTATTTGGAACCAGTCTGTTGTTCCATGCCCAGTTCTAACTGTTGCTTCCTGACCTGCATACAGGTTTCTCAAGAGGCAGGTCAGGTGGCCTGCTATTCCCATCTCTTTCAGAATTTTCCATAGTTTATTGTGATCCACACCATCAAGGCTTTGGCATAGTCAATAAAGCAGAAATATATGTTTTTCTGGAACTCTCTTGCTTTTTCAGTGATCCACCAGATGTTGGCAATTTGATCTCCAGTTCCTCTACCTTTTCTTAAACCAGCTTGAACATCTGGAAGTTCGCGGTTCATGTTTTGCTGAAGCCTGGCTTGCAGAATTTTGAGCATTACTTCACTATCGTATGAGATGAGTGCAATTGTGCAGGAGTTTGAACATTCTTTGGCATTGCCTTTCTTTGGGATTGGAATGAAAACTGACCTTTTCCAGTGCTATGGCCATTGCTGAGTTTTCCAAATTTGCTGGCATATTGTGCAGCACTTTCACAGCATCATCTTTCAGGATTTGAAGTAGATCAACTGGAATTCCATCACCTCTGCTAGCTTTGTTCATAGTGATGCTTCCTAAGGCCCACTTGACTTCATATTCCAGAACATCTGGTTCTAGGTGAGTGATCACACCATCGTGATTATCTGGGTCATGAAGATCTTTTTGTAAAGTTTTTCTGTGTATTCTTGCCACCTCTTCTTAACATCTTCTGCTTCTGTTAGGTCCATACCATTTCTGTCCTTTATTGAGCCCATCTTTGCATGAAATGCTCCCTTGGTGTCTCTAATTTTCTTGAAGAGATCTCTAGTCTTTACCATTGTATTGTTTCCCTCTATTTCTTTGCACTGATCACTGAGGAAGGCTTTCTTACCCCTCCTTGGTATTCTTTGGAACTCTGCATTCAAATGAGTATATCTTTCCTTTTCTCCTTTGCTCCTCGCTTCTCTACTTTTCACAGCTATTTGTAAGGCCTCTTCAGGCAGCCATTATGCTTTTTTGCATTTCTTTCCCATGGGGATGGTCTTGATCCCTGTCTCCTATACAGTGTCAAAAACCTCTGTCCATAGTTCATCAGGCACTCTGCCTATCAGATCTGGTACCTTATATCTATTTCTCACTTCCATTGTCTAATCATAGGGACTTAGTTTATGTTATACCTGAATGGTTTAGTGGTTTTCCCCACTTTCTTCAACTTCAGTCTGAATTTGGCAATAAGGAGTTCATGATCTGAGCCACAGTCAGCTCCTGGTCATGTTTTTGCTGACTGTATAGAGCTTCTCCATCTTTGGCTGCAAAGAATATAATCAATCTGCTTTCGGTGTTGGCCATCTGGTGATGTTCATGTGCAGAGTCTTCTCTTGTGTTGTTGGAAGAGGGTGTTTGCTATGACCAGTGCATTCTTTGGCAAAACTCGATTAACCTTTGCCTTGCCTCATTCTGTACTCCAAGGCCAAATTTGCCTGTTACTCCAAGTATTTCTTGACTTCTTACTTTTGCATTCCAGTCCCCTATAATGAAAAGGACATCTTTTGGGTGTGTTAGTTCTAAAAGGTCTTGTAGGTCTTCATAGATCCGTTCAACTTCAGCTTCTTCAGCATTACTGGTCAGGGCATAGACTTGGATTACCATGATATTGAATGGTTTGCATTGGAAACAAACAGAGATCATTTTATCATTTTTGAGATTGCATCCAAGTACTGCATTTCAGACTCTCTTGTTGACCATGATGGCTACTCATTTCTTCTAAGGGATTCCTGCCCACAGTAGGAGATATAATGGTCATCTGAGTTAAATTCACCCATTCCAGTCCATTTTAGCTTGCTGATTCCTAGAATGTCAACGTTCACTCTTTCCATCTCCTGTTTGACCACTTCCAATTTGCCTTGATTCATGGACCTAACATTGCAGGTTCCTATGCAATATTGCTCTTTACAGCATCAGACCTTGCTTCTATCACCAGTCCCATCCACAACTTGGTGTTGTTTTTGCTTTGGCTCCATCCCTCCATTCTTTCTGAATTTATTTCTCCTCTGATCTCCAGTAGCACATTGGGCACCTCCCGACCTGGGGAGTTCATCTTTCAGTGTCCTATCTTTTGGCCTTTTCATACTGTTCATGGGGTTCTCAAGGCAAGAATACTGAAGTGGTTTGCCATTCCCTTCACCAGTGGACCACACTCTGTCAGACCTCTCAACCATGACTCGTCCGTCTTGGGTGGCCCCACAGGGTATGGCCTAGTTCAACTGAGTTAGACAAGGCTGTGGTCCATGTGATCAGATTGGCTAGTTTTTTGTGATTGTGGTTTCAGTCTGTCTGCCCTCTGATGCCCTCTCTTAGCACCTACCATCTTACTTGGGTTTTTCTTGCCTTCAGTTTAGTTGCTTAGTCATGTCCTACTCTTTGCAACCCCATAACTGCAGCACGCCAGGCCTCCCTATCCATCATCAACACCTGGAGTTTACCCAAACTCATATTTATTGAGTCAGTGATGCCATGCAACCATCTTATCCTCTCTTGTCCCCTTCTCCTCCTGCCCTCAATCTTTCTCAGCATCATGGTCTTTTCAAATGGGTCAGCTCTTCACATAAAGTGGCCAAAGTATTGGAGTTTCAGCTTCAACATAAATTCTTCCAATGAACAGCTAGGCCTGTTCCCTTTTAGGTTGGACTGGTTAGACCTCCTTGTAGTCCAAGGGAGTCTCAAGAGTCTTCTCCAAAACCACAGTTCAAAAGCATCAATGCTTCAGCACTCAGCTTTCTTTATAGTGCAACTCTCATCCATACATGACTACTGGAAAAACCATAGCCTTGACTAGATGGACCTTTGTTGGCAAAATAATGTCTCTGCTTTTTAATATGCTGTCTAGTTTGGTCATAACTCTCCTTCCACTGGGTAAGTGTCTTTTAATTCATGGCTGCAGTCACCATCTGCAGTGATTTTGGAGCCCAAAATAATAAAGTCAGTCACTGTTTTCACTGTTTTCCCATCTACTTGCCATAAAGTGATGGGACCAGATGCCACGATCTTAGTTTTCTGAATGTTGAGCTTTAAGCCAACTTTTTCACTCTCCTCTTTCACTTGCATCAAGAGGCTTTTTAGTTCTTGTTCACTTTCTGCCATAAGGGCGGTGTCATCTGCTTGGACATGGGGTATCTCTTCACAGTTGCTCCAGCAAAGCGCAGCCGCTGCTCCTTACCTTGGAGGTGGGGTATCTGCTCACGGCTGCCACTCCTGTCCTTAGAAGTGGGGTATCTCCTCTGATTGTTCATCGCTCCTGTGCCACACCTCTGCTGCTCACTGCTCCTGCACCACGAAATGCTTTTAGGGGCCTATATTTATTGCCAGTGGATAAGTGACTGTAATGATGTATAATTTTTAAGTGTTCTTTTCAGACCCCAATACACATACAAAAAGGGCATGATTTGTAAGTGTGCAGCAAGATGATATTTCACAAAGAATGTATAACAATGGAAGCAGCTACTGGAGAAAGAAATAAAATATTAACCTGCACATACAAAGCGCCTCCTCGTGCTTCTTTTTAGTAAAAATGCAGAGAGGGCTGTCTGGGGAGGAAAGGCAGGTAACTGTATACTGTGTCTAGTGCTGCCCTTGAAATATAGGACAGAGGTAATTTGGAAGTAAAAGGAGGGGAACAGACCCACTTGCAAACAGTGACACAAGAAAGCTAAGGCGGCTATATTACTATCAGACAAAGTAGACTCTAAGAAAAGGAGAAGATAACAGACAAAGTGGATCATGTCATCATGGTAAAATGATCACTTTTCTCTTTTCCCCAGCTTTATGGAGACATAGTGTAATCTTTTGTAAATGACTATTTCTCTTTACTTTTCTGTCACAGACTCCTGGAGTTACACAGTAGACTTGATGATGGAAAGTTCTTAATTGGAAAAAACAAAAAACACCTGCATTGTCAGAGGTGAGGGAAAGAAGTAGTAAGTAATGATTTATTGATAAATGATTACAATTGTGTGGAACTAAAAGACAGGAAGTGAAAAAGGATAGACAGGTTAAAGAGTTAGAACAGAGTGTCTGACACCGAGATTATGCACATTCAAGATATTGATAATAATGAACTAGAGAGTTGTTTGTGGGAATGAGTATCTGTAGTAGAGTGAAGGAGGGATACAGGTCAAGAAACTGAGCAGCAAGATATTACATGAATTAAAATACAGATGGAGGTGGACGAACAGAATTAGAAATATCACTGCCTTCCTAGTTCGCATGACCGTACAGGCTTAGGAAGAAGTTAATGGAGATTGAAACTGTCAGGGGAAACTTTGTCAGAAGGGGTTGACATCACCCGATTCTGTTCTTTGCTTACTGCTGTGGGCCAACCAGATATCCTGTGCTACCAATGTGCTATAAGAGGCAACACAGAACACTGCCCATAAAAGAGCCTTGATGAGAAATTGAATCAACCCTTCCAGGTTATTCTGGCCGGTATAAGGATTAAATTAACATGAGATAGCTTAATGGGACAAAAATCAAGTGATAGCTCAATAATGTGGTGAAGGTGAAAGAGGAGAGTGAAAAAGCTGGCTTACAACTCAACATTCAAAAAATGAAGATCACAGCATCCAGTCCCATCACTTCATGGCAAATAGATGGGGAAACAATGGAAACAGTGGCAGATTTTATTTTCTTGGGCTCCAAAATCACTGCAGACAGTGACTACAGCCATGAAATTAAGACACTTGCTAAGAAAAGCTATGACAAGGCTTCACAGTGAATTTTAAAAAGAGATATTACTTTGCCGACAAAGGTCCATATAGTCAAAGCTATGCTTTTTCCTGTAGTCATGTTGGATGTGAGAGTTGGACTATAAAGAAAGCTCAGCCCTGAAGAATTGATGTTTTTGAACTGTGGTGTTGGAGAAGAAGCTTGAGAGTCCCTTGGACTGCAAGGAGCTCCAACCAGTCCATCCTACAGGAAATCAGTCCTGAATATTCATTGGAAGGACTGATATTGAAGCTGAAACTCCAATACTTTGGCTACCTGATGGGAAGAGCTGACTCATTGGAAATGACCTTGATGCTGGGAAAGATCAAGGGCAGGAGGAAAAGGAGATGACAGAGGATGAGATGGTTGGATGTCATCACCAAACTCAATGGACATGACTTTGAGCAAACTCTGGAAGTTAGTGATGGACAGGGAAGCCTGGCATGCTGCAGTCTGCAGACTGAGCGACTGAACAACAATTCAGGGGAGAGACCAAAGAAAACTGAGCAACTGACCAGAATAACCAAATCCTTTCCCTTCCATACCGTCTTCAGTTAAAGACTAAAGAGAGTGTTGGGGGTAGTGGTTTGAGACTTGAAAGAGAAGGAAGGCAATTCACATGAAGATGGAAAAACAAATGGTCGGTAGATTTATGTTAGCCAGGTCAGGTAGAGAACATAAGACAAAGAGGGGACTCAGATCTACAAGTCTCAGTGGGTTTCCTGATAACTTTGAAACATTTGCTTGCATGCAGAGATGTTTGCCTTAGTAATTTTAGTCATTTTAATTACACATATTAATCAGAATTCTTAACCCTTAAAAACTTTAGTTTCTATTGAGAAACAAGAAGTAAACAACTGTGAACTATTTGTTATACCAGTATTGAGAAACAAGAAGTAAACAATTGTGAACTATTTGTTATACCAGTATTTTTTTAATTGAAGTACCTCCAATTAAAATGAAATAATTTTTTAAATAAAAAAATGCTATCAACTTAAAAAAATCGAAATATCATTGGTTTACCATATAACATTAATTTCAAATATACAACATAGTGATTTGGTATTTTTTCAGATGATACTTCAGTAGAAGTTATACAAGATAATCGCTATAATTCCTTCCGCTCCAAATATGTCCTTAATGATTACGTATTCAGTTCAGTCACTCAGTCATGTCTGACTCTTTGCGACCCCACTGACTCCAGCATGCTTGGCCTCCCTGTCCATCACCAACACTCAGAGCTTACTCAAACTCGTGTCCACCAAGTTGGTAATGCCATCCAACCATCTCCTCTGTGGTCCCCTTCTCCTCCTGCCATGTGTCTCTTAATCCCATACCCTCAATTTGCCCCTTCCCCCTTCCCTGTCTTCACAGATTGCCACTTGTCAGTTTTCTGAATTGGTGAGGCTGTTTCTGCTTTGCTATATACATTCATTTATATTATTTTTTCATATTCTACACATAATATTATACAGCATCTGTAAAAATACCAAAGTCACTAGGCAGTCTACCTAAAAGTAATATAAACCAAGTCTTCGCATCAGGTGCTAAAGTTTTGGACTTTGAGCTTCAGCATCAGTCCTTCCAATGAATATTCAGGACTGATTTCCTTTAGGATGGACTGGTTGGAGCTCCTTGCAGTCCAAGGGACTCTCAAGAGTCTTCTCCAACACCACAGTTCAAAAGCATCAATTCTTCGGCGCTCAGTTTTCTTTATAGTCCAACCCTCACATCCATACATGACTACTGGAAAAACCATAGCTTGGACAGAAGGACTTTTGTCAGCAAGGTAATGTCTCTGCTTTTTAATATGCTCTCTAGGTTGGTCATAACTTTCCTCCCAAGGAGCAAGCATCTTCTACTTTCATGGCTGCAGTCACCATGCAGCCACAGGGTCTTTTCCAATAAGTCAGTTCTTCTCATCAGGCAGCCAAAGTATTGCATCTTTAGCTTCAGCATTAGTTTTTCCAATGAATATTTAGGACTGATTTCTTTTGGGATGGCAGACGACCCTAACCCACAAGACGGAGCAAGGAAAGTGGACCAGGTGTAGGGAGAGAAAGACAGGAAACCCCAGGAATTAACACCACCGTCAAACAGAATACTCCAGCTCGAGGGAACCACCACAGACTGAAGGATGAGTCTGCTCCTTCAAATGTGACAGCAGTGATGAAAGACTGCAAAAAAATACATTAAAAATCAAGCAGATGTGCCATCAGAAATAAAGATACTATGTTTCCAATAAGCTTCAACATGGATGAACCTTGTGGCCATTACTAAGAGAAGGCATTTCCATAGGAAATGACAAAGCCCGAAGGTTTCCACTTAAGTGAAGTACCTAGAGGGGTTAGATTAATAGAGTAGAATGGTGATTGCCAGGAACTGCAGCGGAGGAAGAGGGAATTTTTGTTTAATGTGTACAGTTTCAGTTTTGCAAGATGAAAAAAAGTTCAAGAGATTGGTTGTACAAACTATGAATGTCCTTAACACTTTTTTTTTTTTTGTCATTAACAGTTTTGAACTGGACACTTAAAATGGTTAAAATGGTAAATTTTACGTTACACATGTTTTACCACAATAAAGACCATTTCAGAACTACCCACGGATGGTAACCACAGAAGAGTCGGGGCTGATAGCTACACTGCAGGTGTTTCCCCCCGACTCCAATCTCACCCCAACAAGCCAGGGGTGAGGATTGTCTTCTGTGTTCAGGACTCCCCGCTTCTGTTCTTGGAGATGTCTCAGCTCCAGCCCCGCACGGCTTACCCTCAGACTCCCTGACTGACCCAGTGCTCCAGCCTCTGCTCCAAGGATCCAGTAAATCTAGGGTCACCCTCTTCTGTAGGAGACTGGGCGTTGAGTTCACATCCTCCCAAAGAGACCCCTGCAACCCCAGAGTGCAGGGGATCATTCCAGCTCCAGGCGGAGGGTGGAGAGACCTGTTTTCTAGATGAAAGTGTCTGTGCTGTGTCTGTGTGCACGTGTGTAAGGAAAGGTGGGGGAGATTAGATCAGTGCTGTGAGACTCTAAGACAATTTTACTCATGTTCAAATAATACTAGGGATTAATTACCCTTAAGTAAGGGTTATGATGTGGACACTGATTTCAGGCTCCTGTATTCTTCTGGCCCTTGGAATCTATGCGTTCTTCCTCTTCTACAGGTATTGAAGTAACTGTAAGGGACTTGAACACCCACAGATTTAGGTTTGTGTGGAGGACCAAATGCTTGCTGACTTATATTCAGTCCCCTTTGGGTTTGCTACATCCAGTAACTGTGTGAAGCTTGTTCTATTACTTATCATGGGCAGCAATTTTTTAAAATGGTGGCAAAATACACATAACATAACATTAACCAACTTAACCGTTTTAAGTGTACAGTCCAAAAATGTTACGGGTGTTTACATGATTGTGCACCCAGTCCCTGGAACACTTTCACCTGTGTCCCCATTAAATGATAACTCCCCAGTTCCCCCTTTACCTCAGCCCCTGGCAACCACCATTCTACATTTGTCTCCACGGCTTTGACTCTTTTCAGTACTTCATAGAAATGGAATCATGCGATATTTGTATTTTTGTGACTGGCTTAAGTCACTCAGCATAATGTCCTCAAAGCACCTCCACACTGTAGCATGCGTCACAAAGTCCTGCCTTTTTAAGGCTTAGTGATATTCCACTGTGGGTATAGACCTCCTTGTGTTTATTCATTCCTTCCTGGGTGAATATTTGTGTTGCTTCCAACTTTCCAACTTGCCAGAAGAATCCTGCGGATAGAGGAGTCTGGCAGGCTACAGTCAATGGGGTCGCGAACAATCAGATATGCTTTCAGCTCCTATGGATAATGCTGCTATGACCCTGGGTGTACAGCTATCTCTTTGAGAATCTATTTTCATTTCTTTTGGATGTACTGGCTGAAGTGGAATTACTGGTCTATTGCAAATTATTTTTAACTTTGGAGCAACCACCATACGTTATCCAGAGCATGTGAGCCATTTGACAGGCACAAGGGCTCATCAGCAGAATCTAAAGAAGAAGAAAACGCGGGTCCAGAAAACTAAATGGCTTCCTCAAAGGCACAAGGTGTTGGCGGAACCAAGATTCTAACCAGAGCTGCCTGGCTCTTTGAATGCTTGCTCTGAACCAAAATGCTAAACTTGGACTTTGGAGTAACAGCATGGAAGCCACCTGGCAGGTGACTTCTGTAACTGGGTCAGTCTAGCCTTGCGGAGCCCTGTCAGATCAGATCAGATCAGTCACTCAGTCGTGTCCGACTCTTTGCGACCCCATGAAGCGCAGCACGTCAGGCCTCCCTGTCCATCACCAACTCCCGGAGTTCACTCAGACTCATGTCCATCCAGTCAGATGCCATCCAGCCATCTGATCTTCTGTCGTCCCCTTCTCCTCCTGCCCCCAATTCCTCCCAACATCAGAGTCTTTTCCAATGAGTCAACTCTTCCCATGAGGTGGCCAAAGTACTGGAGTTTCAGCTTTAGCATCATTCCTTCCAAAGAAATCCCAGGGCTGATCTCCTTCAGAATGGACTGGTTGGATCTCCTTGCAGTCCAAGGGACTCTCAAGAGTCTTCTCCAACACCACGGTTCAAAAGCATCAATGCTTTGGTGCTCAGCCTTCTTCACAGTCCAACTCTCACATCCATACATGACCACAGGAAAAACCATAGCCTTGACTAGACGAACCTTTGTTGCAAAGTAATGTCTCTGCTTTTGAATATGCTATCTAGGTTGGTCATAACTTTCCTTCCAAGGAGTAAGCGTCTTTTAATTTCATGGCTGCAGTCACCATCTGTAGTGATTTTGGAGCCCAGAAAAGTAAAGTCTGACACTGTTTCCACTGTTTCCCCATCTATTTCCCATGAAGTGATGGGACCGGATGCCATGATCTTCGTTTTCTGAATGTTGAGTTTTAAGCCAACATTTTCACTCTCCTCTTTCACTTTCATGAAGAGGCCTTTTAGCTCCTCTTCACTTTCTGCCATAAGGGTGGTGTCATCTGCATATCTGAGGTTATTGATATTTCTCCCAGCAATCTTGATTCCAGCTTGTGCTTCTTCCAGCCCAGCATTTCTCATGATGTAGTCTGCATATAAGTTAAATAACCAGGGTGACAATATACAGCCTTGACAACCTCTTTTCCTATTTGGAACCAGTCTGTTGTTCCATGTCCAGTTCTAACTGTTGCTTCCTGACCTGCATACAAATTTCTCAAGAGGAAGATCAGGTGGTCTAGTATTCCCATCTCATTCAGAATTTTCCACAGTTTATTGTGATCCACACAGTCAAAGGCTTTGGCATAGTCAATAAAGCAGAAATAGATGCTTTTCTGGAACTCTCTTGCTTTTTCCATGATTCAGCGGATGTTGGCAATTTGATCTCTGGTTCCTCTGCCTTTTCTAAAACCAGCTTGAACATCAGGAAGTTCACTGTTCACACATTGCTGAAGCCTGGCTTGGAGAAGCCCTGTAGTGAGGTGTATTTCATGCCTCAAAGAGCAGGACACAGAGTCCTGCCATTTCTGATTGAGAATGGAGACGAGGCCTCTCGCCCTCCAGGCAGTGGTTTTTTGGGGAATATAATTGCTTTACAATGTTGTGTTGGCTTCTGCTGTACAACAACGTGAATTATCCATATGTTTACATTTATCCTATCCCTCTTTAACCGCCCCCCTCCCTCCCTCCCGCATCCCACCCTCTAGGTCATCACAGAGCCCCCAGCTGAGCTCCCTGTGCTATACAGCAGCTTCCCACTAGCTGTCTATGTTACACATGGTCGTGTATATTTCAATGCTACGATTTCAATTTGTTCCCCACCCTGTGTCCACAAGTCCGTTTTCTACATTTGCTCCTCCATTCCTAACCTGTAAATAGATTCATCAATACTGTGTTTTTTTTTTTTTTTTTTTTTTTAAGATTCCATATACTTGCATTAATATACACTAGGTCCTGTCACACAGAGTGAAGTAAATCAGAGACGGGCCGCTCTGGTGTGTGTGTAGGGGGGCACTGGGGGAGAATGGATATGTGAATATGTATGGCTGAGTCCCTTGGCTTTTCACCTGAAACTGTCACAACATTCTTAATCGGCTATACCCCAATACAAAATAAAAAGTTTTTTTAAAAGAGAAAAGAAAAAAAGAGGCCACTCTGGTTTGCTAATTTGACTAAGCTGGGCTAGAGTCTGTCCCTCCTTACAAATTCCATTTCATTCTGCCCCAAAGCAGTTCCAATTTAATGTCAGTCTGCAAACAACACAACAGAAAGCTTCCAGGTTTCAGGATCCTTGGTGAAGAAATGTGTGGAGTCTGAGTTCTCCGATCAGCAAGCCCTTAAAAGACACTTCATCTCTATCCAAGAAGGCAGGGAATAATGACGATAAAAACCTCCCCTGAATTACACAGGACAGCAAGACAGAGACGGTAGGTACTTTGTGCAAAATCGGACCAGCTGAGAGGAGCAGGAGCTTGGATGTGAACCAGCACAGCAAGTTGATTTCAATTAAAAAATCATCATTCTTATCCACTCAGCTTTTACCGATTAAGCAGCTACTGCATGTGCCCGGGACTGTGCTGGAACCTTTTGCTTCTGAAGAAGCAGAAAATTTTGCTTTCTAGGTTCTTTCGCTGATCTAATAATTAATTTGACGTGAGACAAATTAACAAGTTTGATTTGTTATGTGTGAGAGTCCTGAAAACTCTTTCTGCTTAATTTATTTTTCAACTGGAAGATAGTTGCTTTACAATATTGTGCTCGTTTCTGCTATACAACAACTCAACTTAGTCATAATTATATATCCCTTCCCCTTGAGCTTCCCTCCCTTCCCCCAAAGCCACCCCTTTAGGTCATCACAGAGCACTGGGCTGAGCCCCCTGTGTTATACAGCGATTTCCCGTTAGCTCTGTGGTTTACACACAGAGGTGTATGTATGTCAGTGCGACTCTCAATTCGCCCCACCCTCTCTTTCCCCACAAGTCTGTTCTCTGCGTCTGCCCAGTGGGGCTCCCAGGCACAGAGGCCTTTCTGTCCCCCGTTTCTTGTAGGCAAGACTCCGGCCGTGATGACCTTCCATGCGTTCCAAAGGGCAGATTCGCGCAGTTGCTGATGGAGGGAGGAGCAGCCCCAGAACCATCTGAGATTAAAGGGTCCAGAGAAGGTCATCAAGACTGGGAGAGCCTACCACCAAAGACAGTGGATCCCCTGAGATGAGATTAAGGGAGTGCAAGCCCTGCTCACCCCGCAATCTTGTCAGGGACCCCACCTTGGACCCACAGTTGTAAAAGCCCTGATTAAATTCCCTGGGATTGAACACATCACTCTTTCGAGGCCGAAGCCTGGTGTGTCTCCCTTTGCCTGGTAAATGAGAAAGCTCTCCTCTTCTACTCCCCCCACAATTGTCTTGGGGGTTGATTTGGCATCGGTGTACAGAGAGTCTCAGTCTTCGGTAACCGAGGGCAGTCCAGTGTGGAAACAGAGACCAGGAAACTGGCCAAAGGCTACAGAGACCCGGAAGGACTGCCCCGTGTAAACGGTTTACCTGTGTGTCCATGGAGCTCCTCCTCATGGGGCGGGGGACCCCCCCACACCCTTTCCTTCTGGGTGTGTGACTGCCTTGCTTCCGTCTTAACTGAACAAACTGTGTGCTCGCCTGCTTGTTGGGCTGAGTGTCTATAGTACACATTCTACCTGTTCTTGTTTTTACAGCTTTTGCCTTCTTGAGAAATGCATTTTTAAATGAGGGCAAAGGCTGGGGGAACCTTGTTTTGAGCCTCTAGCCCCTGGAGGATGAGCGGCTGCGGCTAGATTTCCTGCCATTCATCCAGGCCCTTCCAAGTCCAATTCCCGGGCAGAGAACGAGGCTCTGGCTTCAAACCACCGCTCACGGCTGACACTCTCTCCGAGATCATTGGTGCTGAAATCTGGGATTTCAAGGTAAACCTCAGGTCATCCTAAACTGTTGGCTGGAGACTTCTGAGTCTCTCTCTCTCTCCATGAGAACTTGCTCTCACTCTCTGTTTTGTTCTCTTTCCAAGACCCACAGGTTTCAGTCTAGATCTGCTCGGTGAAGGAGCCCAAGTTCTGGTTTTTCTCTTTCCTCTCTCCCTCTCTCTCGCTCAGCTAAACTACACCCCCAGCATGTCCGCCGCCTTCATCAGGGTCGCGAGCAAGGTGCTGGGAGCCATAGGTCACCTCCCACCACCTCCAACAAATCGCTCCCTGCTACACCCACATTTTATCCCCCAGGCCCCACTGTCTTCTAACGTATTTCTCCCCGAGCAGCCAGCACAAACACTGCCTTTCTCTAATTTTGTTTTCCTGTGATTTCCTTTCCTACTTTACTCGAGAAGCAAGATTACTTTCTCCCCTAAACTTTATGTCCCCTTCAGTTTTACCCCAGACGCCAGACAAACAGGGTGATAGACTTGGGGTGCTCCTGCTGTTTAATCTCCAACCATGCTCGGTGCCCATAAATCCCCTCTGAAAACCCTCCTGCCTCCAGGCCCTCAGGTCTTCCAGCAAGTCCCCCCTTTCTCCGGGCAAGGGACAGCCTGCTGGGTGGGCCACGTTCCAGCAGACCTCATTGGTGCAAAAGATGTCTCCAAGGAAAGTCTTGGCAGTGCCTCATGGGAGAGACTGGTCCACCAGCGATGTCTGGTCAGGGATCAAAGGTAGAGCAGAGGACACTGAAAATCCCACCAAGCACAGGGTTTGAGGGAAATCCAGAAAACACTCTGAGCCACCATCAGGTGCCCCTTGGGAATGTTTCTGGCTTCCCTGGTAGCTCAAACAGCAAAGAATTTCTCTGAGAGGCAAAGACTCAAGTTCTATCCCTGGATCGGGAAGATCCCATGGAGAAGGGAAAGGCAACCCGCTCCAGTATTCTTGCCTGGAGAATCCCCATGGAGAGAGCAGCCTGGTGGGCTACGGTCCATGGGGTTGCAGAGGGTCAGGCACGACTGCATGACTAACACTAACACTCCTACTAATACAAGGAATGTTTCTGGAACACAGGACTTTATTTCTAAGAGCGCGGTTCTTGGTTGCAGGTTGCTCAACATGGAGAATCCCCTTTCTAAGCCAAAGAGGCTGAGAAAAGGAAAACTAGGCTTTGCTGTAATATTGCCTGGCCTTTATTTAAGTTAGGGCATGAAAAAATTTGGTCTCTTGCTTATAATACTATCCTACAATTAGATCTACATTGCCAAAGTATGGGAACATGGATGGAGGTTAACTCCCCTACATTCTAAACGATCCCCTTCAATCTTCCTCCAAATCTCAGGGGGGAAATCAAGCTTTCCCCACTCCTGCAAGTTCCCTTACTCCTTCAGATTGTTCTGATCTGCCAAATGAAAACAATGGAATACACACACACAGACATATTCACCCATAAACAAAACCCAAACAGTCAAAAACTAAATAAAGTACAAGAGATGGACCCGGCAAGCAAAGGGAACCAAAAATGACAGCCACCAGTGAAAAACAAAATTAACTACAGCACAAACTGGAAAATAAAACCAAATCAAGGTGCCAACTGGGGAATAAAGCAACGGAAACAAAACAAATATGGTGAGAAAAAGAAAGAAGAGGAAGAAGGAAGAAGCAAAGTTAAGTAGAGGTAGACAAAGATTTATGTATATTAAGGAATAGAGACAACAGGAAAATAGCAGTAAGAAAAGCCAAAGAATAAATGTAGAAAAAAATAATAATAAAATTTAAAACTTTAAGAATTTAAAAGGAAAACCCCAAAGAACCACAGAACACCAACATAGAGGCAGAAGTATAAACAGGAAATAAAAAGTGTGATAAAAAAATTCTCCCTGCGGGGTAAAAAATTCTCAAAAACTTAAGTAGATTTAACAGTACTAATAACATCAACTACTACAGCAACAGAGTAGGGGGGAAAAAATCCAGAAGCAACTAGAGAACAAGTCAAAATATAAGAATAATAAATGTTTTCCTTGGATCTTGGCTGTCAGCGTCCTTTCCCTCCCTGGGAGTCTCCATGCACCTCGCCTCCCTGTGAGCCCTCCAACACTGCGCTGGTCTCTGGCCCTGCTGCGTGGGCAGCTCAGATTCTAATCTGGTCCTCTCCTGCCTGTTCTTGCCTCCAAGGTCCACAGCTGCCAGAGCTGGCATGGGTTCTTCTGCGGGAGTGCTCCGTGTCCTTTCATATATTCAGACACAGAGTCTGCCTCCTTGATCAAGTGGATTCAATCTGCAACTTGTGCAGCAGGTGGGAAGGTTCTGAGTTCTCTTCCTTAGCTGCACTGCCCCTGGGTATCAGCTGTAGCTTTGTCTCCACCTCTGCCTGTGAGTCGTCCACAGGGCTTTGTTCCTGAGGCTGCCCTGGAGGCATGGGTCTGCCCCAGGGAGGACGGGGTGAGGGGGGTACAGCTGCTGGGGTGGCAGGGCCTGGAGCACCAGGTGCTCAGCAGAACTGGCAGCTAGGGCCACAGGAAAGGGGCTTTTCTAGCCTCTGGCAGCTCTGCCTCAGTGGGGATACAGCATGGAGGTGGCACAGCTGCTCGGATCACGGGGACCCTGGCAATGCTGGGTACAAAGGGGCTGTTGTCACAGGAGATACGGTGCTATTAGGGCTTTTTCTAGCCTCTGGCAGCAGCTCTGCCCCAGTGAGGATCCAGCATGGAGGTGGAACAGCTGCTCAGATCGTGAGAACTCTGGGAGCTCCGAGTGTGCAGGGACCCCAGCTGTTTCAGCCGAGGGAGCTCTGGCCCTCTCAGGGTGTCATTCTCACTTCTGGCAGCTGCAGTCAGAGCGCCTCTGTGGCTGATCCTTCTCTATTGCTCCCTGCTCCCTCCCCCGTTAAGGCAGTAACAGGCCAGCCTGTCTCTGGGGCCTTCCACTGTCCAGGGCTGACTTGTGGGGACAGAGAGGCCACAGCGATGGCTCCACCGCCTGTGAGTGACTCTGCAGGATCGCCCTGCCTCCACGGCTGCCCGGGTTTCCTGCACAGGCATTTCCTACTGCCACCTCCTCCCTCACGTCCCCTCGGGCTTCTCCCCCGCAGTCAACAGCTGAGCTCACCCCGAATCGCTCCACAATCCCTGCGCTCCAGCTCCCAGCCCTGCACCTTCCAGGAGACTTGCGTCCCTGCATCCCTCTCCCCGGGGAACATATGGCTGCGGCAAGGATTGTCTCAGTGATTCTCATTCCATTCAGACTCTCACATATCAGCTGCTTAACTCTCAGCCTCAAGTGCTTCTCCCTCTGTCCCCTGAACAGTTTCCTCAGCCTCCAAGGGCACCCACGTAGGGACCAGACCCCTGCTTCAGTCCCCCCACCCTCCAAGGGTAGGTCCAGTCCTACTGACTCTCCTCTTTCCCCCCACTTCCTTCACCCTACCGAGTTTTGTGTGGTTCTATATAGTCTTCTCCAGTGGCTCCTGCCTGCTCTCAGCTGCCGTTCTGCAAGATCTCCTGTGTCTGAAGGTGTCTTCCTGATGTATCTCTGGAGAGAGATGAACTCCACACCCACCTGCTCCTCTGCCATCTCATTCCCCCTCATCTAATCAAACTAAGACCCCATTTCCCCAGAGGGACGATCCCTGTGGGACAGCATTTTCTCAGCCAGTCTGCCATTCTTATCTGGGCCAATTTGAGTACTATCTGGTCTAAGTTTTAGCTATAAAACTTTGACTAGAGAAAAGAAAGATGACATTTTATTATGGTGTGGCCACAAAATTCTCTGGACTCCAGAGAAAACTGGCTAAGATAAAACTTTTTGCAATTGGGGGAAACAAACATCAAAAACAACCTCTCTGAACAAAAACAAACGGACAAAAACCTGGTTTTTTTATATCTGCAATTAGACAAAGCTAGCTTTTAAAATACTTTTTTTTTTTTTTTCAGAATTGTGACACTGAGAGAACATGTCCTGCTAGAAGAACAAGACTTTCCCTGTGTCTAAGACCAGTGCTCTCAAGTATGTTACTCTTATTTAATCTAATAATCTCTAATTCCTGAGACTGAAGGGGCAAATGGAAAGGAAGTCTTCTAAACTTTTACTTATTAAAACTGTTGATTATAAACCAGTGAGTTTTATAATACCTGACTCATAACTAAATTTAGAAAATGAAGCTGTATTTTCAATGCATGTATAGACCTCATCACGTTTATCCATTTCTTTGAGGTTGGACATCTGGGTTGCTTCCAACTTTCAGCTATTGTGAATTATGCTGATATGAATATAGGTGTGCAAATATCTCCTTGAGATCCTATTTATAGTTCTTTTGGGTGACCACACAGCAGTGAAATTGCTGGATCATGCGGTAATTCCATTTTTAGATTTTCTAGAAACCCTTACATTCCTACTCACAGCGCTCAAGGGTTTGTCAGCAGCATTTGAGCAAGAAGGAAACATAGGTCCAGAGAAGTATATGACCTGTTCAAAGGCACAGTAGTGTTCAAGGAGCCAAGATTCTAATCAGTGTCCTGGCTCTCTGAATGCTTGCTCTGAACCAAAATGCTAAACTTGGACTTCAGAGTATCAGGGGTGGAAGCCCCCTGGTGGTGACTTGTGGTCACTGGGTCAGCCTAGCCCTGCAGAGCAGTGTAGTGAGGGGACATTTCACACCCCAAAGCAGCAGGAAACAGAGTCCTGTCATTCCTGATTCAGAGTAAAGGTTAGTCCCTCATCCCTCCAGGCAGTTAGTTGGGAGGCCACTCTGCTGTGATGCTTTGACTGAGCTGGGCTTGAGTCTGTCCCTCCCTACAAATTCCATCTCCTTCTGCCCCAAAGCAGAGTCCCTATTCCATGTCACTCTGCAGGCAACAAAACAGGAAGCTACCAGGTTTTAGAATCTTCATCATGGAAACATGTGGAGTCTGTGATTTTGATTACCAAGCCCCTTAGTCACTTCATCCCTATCTAGGATAGAAGGAAACAATCCTAATGACAGTTTTCCCAGTGGTATAGAGAAAAGCAGGTCAAAGATGGTATATAGCACGTGCAATAGCAACAAGCTAATAAATAGCAGAGCTGGATTTGAAATGGCAGAACTGGTTGATTTTGCTTAAAACCAAGAAATCAGGGTTCTTATCCAGTCAGATAATACCCGTTAAGCAGATACTGTGAACCAGGCACTATGCTGAAAGGTTTTGCTTCTGTAGAGGCAGAAATTTCTTTTTCTACACTCTTTGACTTGTCTAATAATTAAATTGACATAAGACAGGCAAACAGGCACTTCCCTGGTGGTTCAGTGGCCAAGACTCCATGCTCCCATTGCAGGGGGCCTGGGTTCGATCCCTGATTGGGGAACTAGACCCCATATGCCGCAACTGAGTTCACCTGCCTCAACAAAAGATCTTGCGTGCTGCAACTAAGACCCAGTGCAGCCAAAAAAAGAAAAAAGACAGATTACGAGATTCAATTTGCTGCATAGGGGAGCCCCATAAAAGTTCTGAGACTCAAAGACATTCAAACAATTGAGGCTCATATCCTCCCCTGACCTAAGGAGAAGGGAGTTGTAGGGATCTGGGGCTTCAAATGGGAGGAAGAGAACCCACAGGAAGATGGAAAGAGAAAATACTTGGAAGATTCTTGAGAGTCCATTGGATGGCAAGGAGATCCAACCAGTCCATCCTAAAGGAAATCCACCCTGAATATGAATTGGAAGGACAGATGCTGGAGCTGAAGCTCCAATACTTTGGCCACCTGATGTGAAGAGCCAACTCACTGGAAAATACCCTGCTTCTGGGAAAGATTGAGGGCAGAAGGAGAGGGGTAAGATAGAGGATGAGATGGTTAGAGGACAACTTCGACTCAATGAAAGTGAGTTTGAGCAAACTGTGGGAGACAGTGAAGGACAGAAGAGCCTCGTGTGCTGCAGTTCTTGGGGTCACAAAGAGTCGGACACAACTGAGTGGCTGAATGACAACAACAACAACAACAAAAACCAAATGCTTGATAAACAAATGTTTGCCACTCCAGACAAATAATCCTTTTAGAAATAAAATGTAGTCTTTGGTAATAGCTCTCTTTCTGGTGTAGGCCCCTTAATCTACATTATTTTGAGCAGTTAAGGGAGAGGCAAGGAGCTTCTCCTGAGTCTGCTGGGTCTTCACTGCCTTCAGCTCAAAACAGTCAACCCGTCAAAGGGGCATATTTGAGAAGATGTATTCTGCTCCCACTAGAAAAGACCCTGATGCTGGGAAAGATTTAAGGCAGGAGGAGAAGGTACAACAGAGGATGAGATGGTTGGATGGCATCACTGACTCGATGGACATGAGTTTGAGTAAGCTCTGAGAGTTGGTGATGGACAGGGAGGCCTGGCATGCTGCAGTCCCTGGGGTTGCAAAGAGTTGGACACGACTGAGCGACTGAACTGATTCTGCTCCCCATCACTTCTCTTTAAACACTCTTGCACATTAAGAGGCTTATTTATGTTTGAAGAAACCTAGGCTCAGAGATGGATAACTTGCCCAGTGTGTCCTTTTACCACCTGCCCCTCATCACTCCAGTACTTCACGGACTTTAACTCCTAGGGTCTAGGACGGATAAGCAATCTGGATGACTCTGTGTCTTGTTTTCTCAGCAGATCATAGCCTCCTCAACTATGTCTAGGATGATGCATCAGTGTGTTCGTCAGTTTGGTCAGAAGCTGGTCCACAGGCGAGGGGCAGACACCATAAAGGAATCTGACGGTCTCAAGATTCATCTGAGTGCCATGGAACTGGTGTTCTTGGGTGTGGGCAGAAACCTGGGAGCCGGCCTGTACATCGTGGTTGGTGCAGTGGCCAAGTACGTAGCTGGACCAGCGATTGTCATCTGCTTCTTGGTGGCCGGCCTGTCTTCTCTGCTGTCGAGGCTCTGCTATGTGGAGTTTGACGCCCGGGTACCACGCTCCTCTTCTGCGTATGTCTGCAGCTACGTCACGATGGGGCAGCTCTGGGCCTTCATCGTTGGCTGGAACATCATACTGTTATTTTTAATTGGTGAGGTGATGGGACCAGGCGACAGGTGTGGGGGAAAGGTGTGGGGGCTAAGGTCAGGAAACTGGGAGATGGGATTGTGGTCTTATTCATGGGCTCTTTGTTACCTGACTTGTTAGGGGAAGTGGGTAACAGTAGCTGGAAAACCCCACAACTTCATTCTATTCAGCTCTCTCCTGCTTTCCTTAAATAATTGGACTAAGAATAAGAAGGAAAGGAAATGGCATGGGTGGGAGGGAGGCGTGTCCCACAGACTCATCACCTCATTATATTGGAGTCTTTGCTCAGCTGTTGCCTTTGAGTGATTTTTTTTGGGGGGGAGGGCTGCCACTTGATATTTTATACCTCATCTTTTAGCCCTCCTTATCCAACTTCCCTGTTTTCTTTCCTTGTGAAACACTGATCTCCTAATGTATTAAATAATGGACCTATTTTGTGAGTCATCACAGTCTGCTCTCACCACCCCATGGAAAAAAATCTTTGAGATTATGTTTTGCCTATTTTTTCCTCCAAAATACATCCATTGGCACTTACTAGGTGTTCAATTTTGTCTGTGAATGTTTGTTCTTCTGCTGCTGCAGCCACTGCGTGTACAGCCAGGGCCTGGATGTACGCCTTTGACAGCCTCATTGGGGACCTCATCTCTCAGGCATTGGAGAGAACTGTCCCTCTGCATATGCCCTACTTCCTGGCCACTTATGCAGACATTTTCGCACTGGGCCTGGTGCTGCTGCTTGCAGGTGAGTCAGGGGTCAGATATAAGATGGGATGAGAGGACTCCCCTGGTGGTCCAGTGGTTAAGAATCCGCCTTGCAATGTGGGGACACAGGTTCGATCCCTGGTCAGGGAGCTAAGACCCCATGTGCCACAGAACAACTATGCCCAACTTCTTAGCCCGCACACTACAACTAGAGAATCTGTGTGTGTGTCTGTGTGTGTGTGTGTAGTTGCTCAGTCACATCCGACCCTTTGGACTATAGTCCAATAGACTCCTTTGTCCGTGGGATTATCCAGGAAAGAACACTGGAGTGGGTTGATTTCCTTCTCCAGGGGATCTTCCTGACCCAGGAAGTGAATCCACATCTCCTGCATTTCCTGCGTTGCAGGCGGATTCTTTATCCACTGATTCCCAAACTTCGATGTTTGGCTCACAACAAAAGATCCCACAGCTAAGACCCAACTCAGCCAAATTACTAACTAAATAAAATACTTTTTAAAAAAAGATGGACTGAGTAGGGTATGGAGGGGGAGCTGAGGTTGGGAAAGACTTGGGGGTGGGGACTAGGACTGGAAAGGACTGTTTGTGCTATGAGAGACATGAAGGCAAGACCTGGACCGTTGTTTCCCACTCTTGGCCCTCTTGACAATTTGAGCCGGTTCATTCCTTGGTAGGAGGGGCTGGTCTGTGCATTTCAGGATGCTTTAAAAAATCATTGTTGGATGCTTAGTGGTCCCTGGCCTTTGCTCACTAGATACCAGTGAAACCCACTCCCCAAATTCTGACAACTGAATGTCTCCAGACCATGCCAAATATTGGGGGAATAAAATTTACTCCCAGGTGAGAATCATTTTCTTCAGTTCCATTCAGTTCAGTTGCTCAGTTGTGTCCAACTCTTTGCAACTCCAGGGACTGCAGCACACCAGGCCTCCCTGTCCATCACCAACTCCCAGAGCTTACTCAAACTCATGTCCTTTGAGTCGGTGATGCCATCCAACCATCTCATCCTCTGTTGTCCATTTCTCCTCCTGCCTTCAATCTTTCCCAGCATCACGGTCTTTTCAAATGAGTCAGCTCTTCGCATCAAGTGGCCAAAGTATTGGAGCTTCAGCTTCAGCATCAGTCCTTCCAATGAATATTTAGGACTGATTTCCTTTAGGATGGACTGATTGGATCTCCTTGCAGTCCAAGGGACTCTCAAGAGTCTTCTCCAACACCATAGTTCAAAAGCATCAACTCTTCGGTGCTCAGCTTTCTTTATAGTCCAACTCTCATATCCATACATGACCACTGGAAAAACCATAGCTTTGTCTAGATGGACCTTTGTTGGCAAAGTAATGTCTCTGCTTTTTAATATGCTGTCTAGGTTGGTCATAACTTTCCTTCCACTGAGTAAACGTCTTTTAATTTCATGGCTGCAGTCACCATCTGCAGTGATTTTGGAGGCCAAAAGCATAAAGTCAGCCACTCTTTCCACTGTTTCCCCATCTATTTGCCATGAAGTGATGGGACCAGATGCCATGATCTTCGTTTTCTGAATGTTGAGCTTTAAGCCAACTTTTTCACTCTCCTCTTTCACTTTCATCAAGAAACTCTTTAGTTCTTCTTCACTTTCTGCCATAAGTGTGGTGTCATCTGCATATCTGAGGTTATTGATATTTCTCCCGGCAATCTTGATTTCAGCTTGTGCTTCCTCCAGCCCAGTGTTTCTCATGATGTACTCTGCATATAAGTTAAATAAGCAGGGTGACAGTATAGAGCCTTGACATACTCCTTTTCCTGTTTGGAACCAATCTCTTGTTCCATGTCCAGTTCTAACTGTTGCTTCCTGACTTGCATACAGGTTTCTCAAGAGGCAAGTCAAGTGGTCTGGTATTCCCATCTCTTTCAGAATTTTCCACAGTTTATTGTCATCCACACAAAGGGTTTGGCATAGTCAATAAAGCAGAAATAGATATTTTTCTGGAACTCTCTTGCTTTTTCAATGATCCAGTGGATGTTGGCAATTTGATCTCTTGTTCCTCTGCCTTTTCACAATACAGCTTGAACATCTGGAAGTTCATGGTTCATGTATTGTTGAAGCCTGGCTTGGAGACTTTTGAGCATTACTTTACTAGCATGTGAGATGAGTGCAATTGTGTGGTAGTTTGAACATTCTTTGGCATTGCCTTTCTTTGGGATTGGAGTGAAAACTGACCTTTTCCAACCCTGTGGAAAACTGCTGAGTTTTTCAAATTTGCCAGCATATTGAGTGCAGACTTTCACAGCATCATCTTTCAGGATTTGGAATAGCTCAACTGGAATTCCATCACCTCCACTAGCTTTGTTCGTAATGATGCTTCCTAAGGCCCACTTGACTTCACATTCCAGGATGTCTGGCTCTAGGTGAGTCATCGTACCATCATGATTATCTGGGTCATGAAGGTCTTTTTTGTATAGTTCTTCTGTGTATTCTTGGCACATCTTCTTAATATTTTCTGCTTCTGTCAGGTCTATACCATTTCTGTCCTTTATTGAGCCCATCTTATCTCTAATTTTCTTGGAGAGATCTCTAGTCTTTCCCATTCTATCGTTTTTTCTCTATTTCTTTGCATTGATCACTGAGGAAGACTTTCTTATCTCTCCTTGCTGTTCTTTGGAACTCTGCATTCAAATGGGTATATCTTTCCTTTTCTCCTTTGCTTTTTGCTTCTCTTTTTTTCACAGCTATTTGTAAGGCCTCTTCAGACAGCCATTTTGCTTTTTTGCATTTCTTTTTCTTGGGGAGACATATTTCCTTCTTTTTTTATTATTATTTATTTATTTTTACTTTACAATATTGTATTGGTTTTGCCATACATCAACATGCATCTGCAACGGGTGTACACGTGTTCCCCATCCCAAACCCCTCTCCCACCTCCCTCCCCATACCATCCCTCTGGGTCATCCCAGTTCACCAGCCCCAAGCTTCCTGTATCCTGCTTCGAACCTAGACTGGCGATTCATTTCTTATATGATATTATACATGTTTTAATGTCCTTATCCCAAATCATCCCCCACCCCCCCCCGCAACAGAGTCCAAAAGACTGTTCTATACATCTGTGTCTCTTTTGCTGTCTCGTATACAGGGTTGTCATTACCATCCTTCTAAATTCCATATATATGCGTTAGTATACTGTACTGGTGTTTTTCTTTCTGGCTTACTTCACTCTGTATAATAGGCTCCAGTTTCATCCACCTCATTAGAACTGATTCAAATGTATTCTTTTTAATGGCTGAGTAATACTCCATTGTGTATATGTACCACAGCTTTCTTATCCATTCATCTGCTGATGGACATCTATTTTGCTTCCATGTCCTGGCTATTATAAACAGTGCTGCAATGAACATTGGGGTACACGTGTTCTTTTCAATTCTGGTTTCCTCAGTGTGTATGCCCAGCAGTGGGATTCCTGGGTCGTATGGCAGTTCTATTTCCAGTTTTTTAAGGAATCTCCACACTGTTCTCCATAATGGCTGTACTAGTTTGCATTCCCACCAACAGTGTAAGAGGGTTCCCTTTTCTCCACATCCTCTCCAGCATTTATTGCTTGTAGACTTTTGGGTCACAGCCATTCTGACTGGCGTGAAATGGTACCTCATTGTGGTTTTGATTTGCATTTCTCTGATAATGAGTGATGTTGAGCATCTTTTCATGTGTTTGTTAGCCATCTGTGTGTCTTCTTTGGAGAAATTTCTATTTAGTTCTTTGACCCATTTTTTGATTGGGTCGTTTATTTTTCTGGAGTTGAGCTGTAGGAGTTGCTTGTATATTTTTGAGATTAGTTGTTTGTCAGTTGCTTCATTTGCTATTATTTTCTCCCATTCTGAAAGCTGTCTTTTCACCTTGCTTATAGTTTCTTTTGTTGTGCAGAAGCTTTTAATTTTAATTAGATCCCATTGTTTATTTTTGCTTTTATTTCCAATATTCTGGGAGGTGGGTCATAGAGGATCCTGCTGTGATGTGTGTTGGAGAGTGTTTTGCCTATGTTCTCCTCCAAGAGTTTTATAGTTTCTGGTCTTACTTTTAGATCTTTAATCCATTTTGAGTTTATTTTTGTGTATGGTGTTAGAAAGTGCTCTAGTTTCATTCTTTTACAAGTGGTTGACCAGTTTTCCCAGCACCACTTGTTAAAGAGATTGTCTTTAATCCATTGGATATTCTTGCCTCTTTTGTCAAAGATATGGTTTCCATAGGTGCGTGGGTTTATCTCTGGCCTTTCTATTTTGTTCCATTGATCTATATTTCTGTCTTTGTGCCAGTACCATACTGTCTTGATGACTGTGGCTTTGTAGTAGAGCCTGAAGTCAGGCAGGTTGATTCCTCCAGTTCCATTCTTCTTTCTCAAGATTGCTTTGGCTATTCAAGGGCTTTTGTATTTCCATACAAATTTTGAAATTATTTGTTCTAGCTCTGTGAAAAATACCGTTGGTAGCTTGATAGGGATTGCATTGAATCTATAGATTGCTTTGGGTAGTGTCCTCATTTTCACTATATTGATTCTTCCAATCCATGAGCATGGTATATTTCTCCATCTATTTGTGTCCTCTTTGATTTCTTTCATCAGTGTTTTATAGTTTTCTATATATAGGTCTTTAGTTTCTTTAGGCAGACTTATTCCTAAGTATTTTATTCTTTTTGTTGCAATGGTGAATGGAATTGTTTCCTTAATTTCTCTTTCTATTTTCTCATTATTAGTGTATAGGAATGCAAGGGATTTCTGTGTGTTGATTTTATATCCTGCAACTTTACTATATTCATTGATTAGCTCTAGTAATTTTCTGGTGGAGTCTTTATGGTTTTCTATGTAGAGGATCATGTCATCTGCAAACAGTGAGAGTTTTACTTCTTCTTTTCCAATTTGGATTCCTTTTATTTCTTTTTCTGCTCTGATTGCTGTGACCAAAACTTGCAAAACTATGTTGAGTACTAGTGGTTGAGAGTGGGCACTCTTGTCTTGTTCCTGACTTTAGGGGAAATGCTTACAATTTTTCCCCATTGAGGATAATGTTTGCTGTGGGTTTGTCATATACAGCTTTTATTATGTTGAGGTATGTTCCTTCTATTCCTGCTTTCTGGAGAGGTTTTATCATAAATGGATATTGAATTTTGTCAAAGGCTTTCTCTGCATCTATTGAGATAATCATATGGCTTTTATTTTTCAACTTGTTAATGTGGTGTATCACATTGATTGATTTGCAGATATTGAAGAATCCTTTCATCCCTGGGATAAAGCCCACTTGGTCATGGTGTATGATATCTTTAACGTGTTGTTGGATTCTGATTGCTAGAATTTTATTAAGGATTTTTGCATCTATGTTCATCAGTGATATTGGCCTGTAGTTTTCTTTTTTTGTGGCATCTTTGTCAGGTTTTGGTATTAGGGTGATGGTGGCCTCATAGAATGAGTTTGGAAGTTTACCTTCCTCTGCAATTTTCTGGAAGAGTTTGAGTAGGATAGGTATTAGCTCTTCTCTAAATTTTTGGTAGAATTCAGCTGTGAAGCCGTCTGGACCTGGGTTTTTATTTGCTGGAAGATTTCTGATTACAGTTTCAATTTCTGTGCTTGTGATGGGTCTGTTAAGATTTTCTATTTCTTCCTGGTTCAGTTTTGGGAAGTTGTACTTTCTAAGAATTTGTCCATTTCTTCCACGTTGTCCATTTTATTGGCATATAATTGCTAATAGTAGTCTCTTATGATCCTTTGTATTTCTGTGTTGTCTGTTGTGATCTCTTCATTTTCATTTCTAATTTTATTGATTTGATTTTTCTCTCTTTGTTTCTTGATGAATCTGGCTAATGGTTTGCCAATTTTATTTATCCTTTCAAAGAACCAGCTTTTGGCTTTGTTGATTTTTGCTATGGTCTCCTTTGTTTCTTTTGCATTTATTTCTGCCCTAATTTTTAAGATTTCTTTCCTTCTACTAACCCTGGGGTCCTTAATTTCTTCTTTTTCTACATGCTTTAGGTGTAGAGTTAGGTTATTTATTTGACTTTTTTCTTGTTTCTTGAGGTATGCCTGTATTGCTATGAACTTTCCCCTTAGCACTGCTTTTACAGTGTCCCACAGGTTTTGGGTTGTTGTGTTTTCATTTTCATTCTTTTCTATGCATATTTTGATTTATTTTTTGATTTCTTCTGTGATTTGTTGGTTATTCAGCAGCATGTTTTTCAGCCTCCATATGTTGGAATTTTAATAGTTTTTCTCCTGTAACTGAGATCTAATCTTACTGCATTGTGGTCAGAAAAGATGCTTGGAATGATTTCAGGTTTTTTGAATTTACCAAGGCTAGATTTATGGCCCAGGATGTGATCTATCCTGGAGAAGTTTCCATGTGCGCTTGAGAAAAAGGTGAAATTCATTGTTTTGGGGTGAAAGGTCCAAAGATATCCATTGAGTCTAACTGGTCTATTATATCATTTAAAGTTTGTGTTTCCTTGTTAATTTTCTGTTTAGTTGATCTATCCATAGGTGTGAGTGGGGTATTAAAGTCTCCCACTATTATTGTGTTATTGTTAATTTCTCCTTTCATACTTGTTAGCATTTGTCTTACACATTGTGGTGCTCCTATGTTGGGTGCATATATATTTATAATTGTTACATCTTCTTCTTGGATTAGTCCTTTGATCATTATGTAATGTCCTTCTTTGTCTCTTTTCACAGCCTTTGTTTTAAAGTCTATTTTATCTGATATGAGTATTGCTACTCCTGCTTTCTTTTGATCTCTATTTGCATGGAATATCTTTTTCCAGCCCTTCACTTTCAGTCTGTATGTGTCCCCTGTTTTGAGGTGGGTCTCTTGTAGACAACATATGTAGCGGTCTTGTTTTTGTATCCATTCAGCCAGTCTTTGTCTTTTGGTTGGGGCATTCAACCCATTTACGTTTAAGGTAATTATTGATAAGTATGATCCAGTTGCCATTTACTTTATTGTTTTGGGTTCGAGTTTATACACCATTTTTGTGTCTCCTGTCTAGAGAATATCCTTTAGCATTTGTTAGAGAGCTGGTTTGGTGGTGCTGAATTCTCTCAGCTTTTGCTGGTCTGTAAAGCTTTTGATTTCTCCTTCATATTTGAATGAGATCCTTGCTGGGTACAGTAATCTGGGCTGTAGGTTATTTTCTTTCATCACTTTAAGTATGTCTTGTCATTCCCTCCTGGCCTGAAGAGTTTCTATTGAAAGGTCAGCTGTTATCCTTATGGGAATCCCCTTGCGTGTTATTTGTTGTTTTCCCTTGCTGCTTTTAATATTTGTTCTTTGTGTTTGATCTTTGTTAATTTGATTAATATGTGTCTTGGGGTGTTTTGCCTTGGGCTTATCCTGTTTGGGACTCTCTAGGTTTCTTGGACTTCGATGATTATTTACTTCCCCATTTTAGGGAAATTTTCAACTATTATCTCCTCAACTATTTTCTCATGGTCTTTCCTTTTGTCTTCTTCTGGGACTCCCATGATTCGAATGTTGTAGCATTTAATATTGTCCTTGAGGTCTCTGAGATTGTCCTCATTTCTTTTAATTCATTTTTTTTCCCTCTCTGATTCATTTATTTCTACCATTCTATCTTCTATTTCACTAATCCTATCTTCTGCCTCCATTATTCTACTATTTGTTGCCTCCAGAGTGTTTTTGATCTCATTTATTGCATTATTCATTATATATTGACTCTTTTTTATTTCTTCTAGGTCCTTGTTAAACCTTTCTTGCATCTTCTCAATCCTTGCCTCCAGGCTATTTATCTGTGATTCCATTTTTATTTCAAGATTTTGGATCATTTTCACTATCATTATTCAGAATTCTTTATCAGGTAGATTCCCTATCTCTTCCTCTTGTTTGGTTTGGTGAGCATTTATCCTGTTCCTTTACCTGCTAGGTATTCCTCTGTCTCTTCATCTTGTTTATATTGCTGAGTTTGGGGTAGCCTTTCTGTATTCTGGCAGTTTGTGGAGTTCTCTTTATTATGGAGTTTCCTCACTGTGGGTGGGGTTGTATAGGTGGCTTGTCAAGGTTTCTTGGTTAGGGAAGCTTGTGTTAGTGTTCTGGTGGGTGGAGCTGGATTTCTTCTCTCTGGAGTGCAATGAAGTGTCTAGTAACAAGTTATGAGATGTCAGTGGATTGGGGGTAACTCTGGGCAGCCTGTATATTGAAGCTCAGGGCTGTGTTCCTGTGTTGCTGGAGAATTTGCGTGGTATGTCTTGCTCTGGAACCTGTTGGCCCTTGGGTGGTGCTTGGTTTCAGTGTAGGTATAGAGGCATTTGATGAGCTCCTATTGCTTAATGTTCCCTGGAGTCAGGTGTTCTATGATCTTAGGATTTGGACTTAAGCCTCCTGCCTCTGGTTTTCAGTCTTATGTTTACAGTAGTCTCAAGACTTCTCCTTCTATACAGCACCATTGATAAAACATCTAGGTTAAAGATGAAAAGTTTCTCCACAGTGAGGGACACCCAGAGAGGTTCACAGAGTTACATGGAAAAGAGAAGAGGGAGGAGGGAGTTAGAGGTGACCCGAATGAGATGAGGTAAAATCAAAAGAAGAGAGAGCAAGCTAGCCAGTAATCACTTCCTTATGTGCGCTCCACAGTCTGGACCACTCAGAGATGTTCATGGAGTTATACAGAGAAGAGAAGAGGGAGAAAGGAGACAGAGGTGGCCAGGAGGATAAAAGGGGGGAATGAAAAGGAGAGAGACAGATCCAGCCAGTAATCAGTTCCCTAAGTGTCCTCCACTGTCTGGAATACACAGAGATTCAGAGAGTTGGGTAGGGAAGAGAAGGGGGAGGGAGGAGACAGAGGTGACCTAGTGGAGAGAAAGGAGAGTCCAAAGAGGGAGACAGCAGTCAAGCCAGTAATCTCGCTCCCAAGTAAAAATAGGTACTGAAGATTGGGTTCTTAAAGGTACAAAATTGATAACAAATACCAAAAAGCAAAGATTAAAATTCTAGAGTAGAGGTTGGATTTTCAAAAATACAATATTAAAGAAAAGAAGAAGAAAAAAAAAAGTCACAAAAGTTATTAAAATATATATATATATGAAGTTTGCTTTAAAAAATAGTCTTTTTTTTTAAGTAATAGTAGGTTATAAAAATGAAAATTAAAGGAGTAATAGAGGACTTAAAATTTTTTAGAAGTCAAAAAAAAAAGAAGAAAAGAAAAAGAAAAGAATGATCATAAAAATATATCTAGAACTTTGTCTGGTGTTGTTGTGGGCAGTGTGGGGTCAGTTCATTTTCGGATAGTTTCTTGGTCTGGCTTATATTTCTCAAGATCTGTAGGCCCCTCCCTATGTAGTTGGTACTAACTACAGGGTTTTAATCTATTGCACCTGTCACTTCCAAGGCAGTTCCCTCGGTTTTAGCTTCTGTTTGCTGGTCTCTTCAGTGTCCGATTCCCGCCCTGATACAAAGGGGCGGTGGTGGACACTTTTTAGGCTCACTTTTTCAGTCGCGCTGTGGGAGGGAGGGACGCTGCAAACAAATAACACTGGTGTGTGCTCGTAGTGTCTCAACCAAACTGGGCCTGCTCCCGCTCACAGCAGGTGCACCCTCCCTGCCCACACAGCTCAGGCTCTAGGTTGCTCCTCCAGGAACCGCCCGAGGCCGGCTCTGGGCTGCATGCACCTCCCAGGTCTAAGCCGCTCTGGTTCAGGCACTCAGGTAGTCCTCAGAGGCTCAGACTCCATTGGGCCTGCGTTTTGTGCCCTTCCCAGCTCCGAGCAGCTCGGGTGATGAGGTGTTTGGCAAGCGCAATCACTGCGACTTACCACCTCTCCCGTCCCTGCCACTTGGTTTTCTGGGTGTACAACCGGCCCACCTTCTCAGGCGGATGACTGTCAGAACCCCAAGAGGTCTAGTAAGCAAAGAAGCCTGCTTGCAGTTTGGTAGATAATGTCTCTCTGGGGCTGAGATTGCCCCCTTCCGGCTCTGGCCGCCTGTCACCCGAGGGGGATGGTCTGCAGCCGGCTAGTTCTGTTCCACCCTTTGTTCTGTGCACGGGCCTGGCAGTGTCTTAGGGCTTTTCACATGGTAGCTATCCCACAGTCTGGTTTGCTAGCCCAAATTAGTTCGCTCTGATTACCCTCGGGGACATCCAGGCCTGATCCTTACTCTAAGCAATGCAGCCCGCACCTCCCTGCCCAGCCCCCACTTGCTAGTGGTGGGCGCAGGCGTCTGCACTGCTTCTCCGCTGGGGGAGTTACTGCTGGGCTTGTAATCTGTGGGTTTTAATTGTTTACTTATTTTTCCTCCCTATTATGTTGCCCTCTGTGCTTCCAAGGCTCGGCACAGACTCGGCAGTGAGAGTGTTTCCTGGTGTTTGGAAACTTCTCTCTTTTTAAGACTCCCTTCCTGGGATGGAGTTCCATCCCTACCTCTTTTGTCTCTCTCTTTTTTTTTTTTTTGTCTTTTATATTTTTCCTACCTCCTTTCGAAGACAATGGGCTGCTTTTCGGGGTGCCTGATGTCCTCTGCCAGCATTCAGAAGTTGTTTTGTAGATTTTACTCAACGTTTAAATATTCTTTTGATGAATTTGTGGGCGAGAAAGTGGTCGCCCTGTCCTATTCCTCCACCATCTTAGGACAGCCCCCATATTTCTTTCTTGATACTGAGACCAAAGATTTTTTTTTTTTTTAATTTCAGGGGAAATTCACATAGCATAAATTTATCATTTTGTTATTTCCCCCAGCTTTACTGAGATATAAATGATATACAGCACAATAAGTTTCAAGTGTACAATGTTGTGTTTTTGGCTGTTCTAGGTCTTCGTTGTTGCTCACAGGTTTTCTCTAGTTGCAGAGAGCATGGGTTATTCTTTGTTGCGATACACAGGCTTCTCATTTTGGCAGCTTCTCATGTTGCAGAGCATGGGCTCTAGAGCTGTGGATCAGTAGTTACAACACATGGGCTTAGCTGTTTTGTGGCACGTGGAATTTCACTGGACCAGGGATGGAACCTGTGTCCCCTACATTGGCTGGCAGACTCCCAACCCTTGGACCACCAGGGAAATCCCACAGTGATGACCTGATAGACCTGCCTATGTGAGATGATCGACACAATAAGAAATGGGCTATTAGGGCCTCCATGGTGGTCCAGTGGCCAAGACTCCTTGCTCCCAGGGCAGGGGACCAAGGTTCCACCTCTGGTCAGGGAACTAAGATCCCACTTGTCACAACTGAGAGTTCACAAGCCACAACTAAAGATTCTGTTATGCCGCAGCAAAGACTCAGCACAGCCAAATATAAATAAAATGAATACTTTAAAAAATCATAAGAAAAGAAATTAACTATCTTAAAAGGGACAATTCGGGGTGCTAGTACATTCACAATGTTGTTCAGCCATCATTTGCATCGAGTTTCAAACATGTTCATCTCCCTTGAAAGACACCCTGTATCCACTGAGTAGTCACGGTCCATCCACCCCACCCCCACAACTGCCAGCCCCCGAGGCTACTCTCTGTCTCTATGGACTTAGTTACTGTGCATGTTTCATACTCCATCTCTCCTACAGTACTACTCGCTCTAGGAGTTCCTGAGTCAGCCCGGGTTTACAGAGTGTTCACGGGCATCAACATTTTGGTTCTCAGCTTCACCATCGTCTCTGGCTTCATTAAGGGAGACCTGCACAACTGGAAGCTTACAAATCAGGACTACACATTGACCACAGCTGTATTCACGTATAGGTTAGGAGCATACCCTTGGTCATATTAATGTGTGTGTGTGTGTATATGTGTAAGGGAGTCAGAGCTGAGAATTTGGCAGGGACTAAAGAGACCAAGGCTGGTGGATCCGGATGGTGGGTTTCCTGGAGTACAGAGCTTGTGGTATTGAGGGAAGAGTCCAGAAGTGATGGCTTAACCCACCTTACCCATATTCTTTCTTGCTTCTTCTCCCACCACAGCTTGGGCCCTCCAGGTGCTGGAGGATTTGTGCCTTTTGACTTTGAGGGGGTTGTCCAAGGAGCAGCTACGTGTTTCTATGCATTTGTCGGTTTTGCTGCCATTACCGCTACAGGTAAGGTGGTAACCGTGTGTCCCATCAGGGTTTGGACAGAGTTTGAGCTGCCGTTGGGCATAGAGGTTGGGAGAAGGTTAGCCTGCTTTTGGAAGCCCAAGAGGGAAGGCAATTCTGTGTTTTCACCCCATGGTATTTTCGTGACCTGCTCCTTCTACCCCTTTTGCAGAGAGAGGAGACCTAAAGCCTCAGCGCTCCATCTCCCTGTTCTCACTCCTCATGTGCTTTTTGGCATATTTTGCTGTCTCAGCGGCACTCACCCTCATGGTGCCCTACTACCAGATTCATCACTACAGCCCCTTGCCCGAGGCTTTTCTCCACGTTGGCTGGGGCCCTGCCAGATATGTCGTGGCTGTTGGTGTCCTCTGTGCTCTTACATCCAGGTCAGTGTCACAGGTTTCTCCCCGTCTACTGTCAGATGCTCATGCACCCCAGCCCCTGGGACTGAGAGACAAGAGGGAAAGACATCTTGCTCCAAACTAGGGAGCGCATGCCCTGGTCTCCCCTGCTTCTTCACATCCTCACACGTGTCTCCACTTTCTCTCCCAGCCTCCTGGGTGACATGTTCCCCATGTCTCGGTTAATCTGTGCAATGGCAGAGGATGGGCTCCTTTTCCGGGCACTTGCCAAGGTCTGTGGTCACAAAGAAATCCCTGTCATGGCCATCATGTCTTCTGGAAGCCTTGCAGGTGAATAAAGAAAACTCAATTCTTCTTTGATCCATTTCCCTTAAGTGCAGTTCCCGTGGTTTCTTAATCCCAACCCTGCCGTTTTTGCTCCCCCATTCTAGGGATCATGGCATTACTCTTTGAGTTCAGCGACATTGCAAACCTCATGGCAGTTGCGTCTCTGCTTGCTTACTCCATGGTGTCTTTCTCGGTCCTTGTTCTCAGGTGAGACCCCACTACACCTTGATCGGGGGGCTTGGGGTCATGGGGATGATGGGGAGGTCATCCTGGTCTGTGTCATACTGCCTTCTGATTGTTCAAGAGAAGAAAGAAGTGGAATAGACAATCTTATGTTGTGTGAATAGTGGCTGATGTTAATATTGCCTTTAAACCTCTAATTCAGGTACCAGCCAGACCAGAATTTAAGTAAGAATGAGAAAATGGAAGAAGAAACTGAGATGGAACCTGTAGTTGAAGGAAGTCTTTTGGAATCTGAACCTGAAGCAGGAATCTCAAACATTCTAAAGAGTCTGTGGTTCCCTACCAGCACCATCCCCACGTGGAAATCTGGCCAGATTGTCTCTGGATGTGCCTTCCTGCTTGGTGAGCAGTGGGGTTTCCCTTTATTCATGTTCTGAAATTAACAGGATGGAGTGAGAGTGTGTATTTTGTCAGTTGAGGAGTCTGGGGGATATCATGGCCCTTCCTGATGTTGGTGGTTTCAGGAAGGGGTGTGACCCGAGGTCCTGACGTCTGTCTTCCTGGTCCAGCCTGTTCTCCTCCTCCTTGACCCTTGCAGTTCTCCTGCTGACCATCCTGAGCCGGATCCTGGCCCAGTGGCCCAGCCAGGTGTTCTCTGGAGACCCCGGGCTCACAACAGTGGCTGTGCTGCTGCTGCTCATCACTGGGGTCATGGTCATCATCTGGAGGCAGCCCCAGAGCCCCAGTCCTCTTACGTTCAGGGTATGTGACCTATGTGTTCAAACTGTCCACCTTTCGTGAAGCAGGTCTGCATGCTTTGAGGTCTAAACATCCTTTGCTGGACCAGAGAAGAAGAGGAGTTGCTGAAACCTATGGACTCTTCCCTGATCCACACTCAGTGCTTTACAAACCAGGCTCAATAGGCACTGAGCACACAGCCTGAATTGGACTGAACTTGTCCCACGCATGTTGCATAGGGTCTCCTTTTCAGACGTCTAGGGTGTGTTCAGGGATGAACTGACTCTGCCCACAGGTCCCTGCTCTGCCTGTCCTCCCACTGGTGAGCATCTTTCTGAACATTTACCTGATGATGCAGATGACCTCTGGGACCTGGGCCCTCTTTGGCCTCTGGAATGTGATTGGTGAGTGACTTTCTGGGGTGAAGAGGCTTCTTGAGTGACTGAACCCAATTCTCTTCTAACCACCTCCCCCCTATACTGTGTCAGATGCCATAATAGGAGGCTTACTAGGCATTCATAAATGAGGAGAGCCCCTGTTTTTCTTCTGTCTCATTTCCCTACTAGGATTTGCCATATACTTTGGATATGGGATCCGACACAGTTGAAGGAGAACACAGCCACAGCCACAGCCACCGACCTCCATCTCCCAGACTCCGGACTGAAACACCCCTAATGATGAAGCATCTTAGCCACAGGAAATAGATGCTGTGTGGAACCCCTCCATATACTGGAGGTATCTGCTGGTTCAAGGTGCACTTTGAGCCTCTATGGACCGTGAAAATGGAAAGCATTTAGTGCCCTATATTTATTGCCAGTGGATGCAATGACTTTGCTATTGTATAATTTTTAAGTAAACATTTTAAAGCCTAATATGCATACAGAAAATTGCATGATTCATAGGTGTGTAGTAAGATTAATCTTCACAAAGAAAGTACTATGATGTTACTGACAACTAGAGGAAGAAATAAAATATTAGCATAGGCTTCATTGCACGACAGCATGTGGAAGCTTCTGGTTCAGGGATCCAACTGCATTTTCAGGTGGATTATTTACCCCTGGACTCAGCAGGAAAGTTTATAGTCAGACTTTAAATATGACTTGCGAAGTCTCTTTTAATATGTAGTTGTGATTTCACTCTGATGAAAGTGTTTCCAAAAGTGTTACCTCTTCAAGATCTATAGAGAGGGCTTTCTAAAATTGAATTAAAATTAATTAGGTAAACAGATGTTGTTATTAACAGTAAGCTGTTGCCACACTGGAGTATGGTTTTCTCTGTCTGTTAAGACAACAATGTTTTCTTGGAGTGCTGCTTTTGATAACAGACTGTGTGAACTCTTTGGGTCTAAGTGATTTGTATTTGCTTTTGAGATCTTTCATTACTTTGGTTGAGAAAATAAGGAGTATTTCACAGTGATCTCTGAAGATTATGGCACATGTAGATAAAGTTCATTCTGCTTCTACAAAACTTAACTTTTATTGTCAGAATTTTGCTACCTTGATATCCTTGTAGCATAGCAACTGAAAGTGAAAGTGTTAGTCTTAGTCTTGTCTGACTTTGAGACCCCATAGACTGTAGCCCGCCAGGTTCCTTTGTCCACGGGATTCTCCAGGCAAGAATACTGGAGTGGGCTGCCATTTCCTTCTCTAGGGGATCTTCCAAACCCAGGGATTGAACATGAGTCTCCTGCATTGCAGGCAGGTTTTTACCGTCTGAGCTACCAGTTAAGAACATGGCAACAGTCTACTTCTAATTGAGGGGATTTAAAATGGGTAAACAATGGCTGTTGATTAAACATTCAGGGCTCTGAGACACTGGAGAGGACTGCCTGGCTTTTCCTGGCTCCCTGGCAAATCTCATTTTATATGATGGGTTTAAGCCTTTCCTGGCGGCGGGATTGATGCCTTCACAATGAAAAGAATATTGTAAAAAAAAAAAAAAAATCAATGTTTTCCACTTGGGGTATGCTTTCCACAATATCCAGTAGTCAAGGTACTCACCTCACTGGACAAATCATACCAGCCTTAACAAAAACCTAACAAACTTCTTGAAACTCTCACTATCACTGTCATCCTTAATCATCAGTCCAGGTCAACAGAACTAATAGAAAAACTGGACTCAAATGTAACAGAAATTAATTACACAGCATTAAATGAACTGCTGGGCTTCCCTGGTGGCTCAGATGGTAAGAACCTGTCTTCAATGCAGGAGACTTGAGCTTGATCCCTGGGTCTGGAAGATCCCCTGGAGGAGGAAATGGTACCCCACTCCAGTACTCTTGCCTAGAAAATCACATGGACGGAGGAGCCTGGTAGGCTGCAGTCCATGGGGTCATGAAGAGTCAGACACAACTGAGTGACTTCACTTTCACTTTTCACTTTCATGCATTAGAGAAGGAAATCGCAACCCACTCCAGTGTTCTTGCCTGGAGAATCCCAGGGATGGGGGAGCCTGGTGAGCTGCCGTCTATGGGGTAGCACAGAGTCGGACACAACTGAAGCAACTTAGCAGCAGCAGCAGCAGCAGAGTGACTAATACCTACAAATGAAATGCTAAATATGATTATAATTTTATGACTTTTGTCTGACATATTATGATTGTCTTCTAATTACTATTTTTTCAGACATAAAGCAGCGGTTATCCTGAAGCTACGTATGATTTACAACACTTCGGTAATTTACACCTATTTAAAAAAAAATAAGCAGGGTGATAATAAAAAAAAGAAAGAAAAAAAAAAACATTTTTCTTTTGTCTCAGGCTGGTCGCTTCAGAAATCAGATTATGAACAGCCTTAATGGGTAAATGAAATGGACTATCTGCGGACACGTGCAGGAATTTCAAAATATTTTGGGGATCTCTAGTAGAAAGAAATCCACTTAGAGAAATCTGATGGCAGATCTTTGACTTGGCTTTTTGACCATGAGAAGTCTTTTGGGAATTTAGAGACTCTTGAGGAGTTATACCAGAGATGGTGTGAAGGAACCTACGTGTTCAATGAACCTGAAATCAGCCATGTCTATGGGTTCAAATCCAGCTCCACTACATACCAGCTTGTCCGATTTTGCACAAAATGCACACCACCTTTGTCTTCCTTTCCTGAACGATACAGGAAAATAGTTATCATTATTCCCTCCTCTCCTTGACAGGTGTGATTATTTAAGAGACTTGGTGGTTAGAGAGCTTGGATCACAGGTTTACGCCAAGGGTCCTGAACCTGAGGCCTTCCTGTTTCACTGCTTGCTGAACGAAATGAAAATCTGGTTTTGGTCAAAATGAGATGGAATTTGTAGGGAGGGACAGACTCTAGCACAGCTCTGTCAAAGCGTCGAACCAGAGTGGCCTCCCAAGTGAGACAGGAGATACATGGGTCAAGGCTCGGCATTTCTCAACAGCCTCCTGTCTACCTTTCCTGGGGAAGGAGGAGGGTGGGCTCTATGCTGGATATTTACAATCAGCCTCCTGTTCACACTTTAAGACTGAAATAACAGGAAGAGAGTAAATAGCTGCACGTTGCCTCCTGGGAACACTTTAAGACTACAATTATAGCATGGCTTAACACTGATTAAAAGGTCATGAGGTCACATATTTTCCACGCTTGGGGCAAAGGAGACACTGCACGTGCACAGAAAGGTTCCTTGGGAGTTAAAAAGAGGGAGTGTCACCCCCTAATAGGAGACGGATGCTAAGGACCTCCTTCATATGGCTCTGGACTAGAATCCATCTTGGAAGAAATGTTGCACAGGAGTTTTAGGGAGGGTCCTAGGGCAGGTCAGGTGTGGAAAAAGAAACCAGATAATTGAACAAAGTCAAACAAACCTGGAGGAGCTGACCTGTATGAATGATTTACCTGCTTTTTATGGGGCTCCTCCTCACTAGAGGGGACCCCCACACCCTTTCTCTCCAGGTGTGTAACTGCCTCGCTTCTGTCTTAAATAAACTGTTTCTCTGTGTGTTCCCCTGCTTGTTGTGTCTCTAATAATAAACTGCTTTTGTCATTTTAATTTTTTTAAATGGTGTTTGCCTGTGTGAAAACACATTTTTCAGTGGGGGCAGAAGTAAGGGGAATCTTGTTTCTAGCCTCTAGCCCCTGGTGGATGAGCGGCTGGGATTGCTGGTTTTCATCCAGGCTTCCCAGGTCCAATTCCTGAGCAGAGAACGTAGACTTCGCTTCAAGCCACCGCTTGCTCAGGGCTGTCTCTCTCTCCCTGAGATCAACCCCACTTGGTTACAGAAGATGGGATGAGCAAATGATTGATTGACAAATGTTTGCCTCTCTTCACTGACATCTTTCTAAGACAAGAAGTTCTCTCTGGTAGTAGCTCTCTTCCTGACATAGGCACCGTAAACTGAATTATTTTGATCAGTTGAGAGAGAGGCAAGGAATTTTTCTTGAGGCTGCAGCCCATAGGGCCTGAATCGCCTTCAGCTCATGGACAGAGGAGCCTGGTGGGCTATAGTCCATACAGTCGCAAAGAGTTGGACACAACTTAGTGACTTAGAATGCACGCACGTACAAGACAGTCTACCCACCAAGTGGCGCATTTTAGAGTGACATGGTCTCCTCTGCCTTGCTTCTCTTCAAACAACCCTTCCAGTAACTTTGAAACATATAAAGAGTTTCATTTATGTTTAAGAAACCAAATCTCAGAGATGGAGAACTTGTTCAATGAGTCCTCTTACCACCTGCTCCCTATCACTCCATCACTTCTTGGAATTGCCCTCCCAGGGCCAAGGGCAGGTGGACACTGTTGATGGCTTGCTGTGTTGTTTTCTCAGCAGATCGGAGCCTCAACTGGGTCTAGAATGCAGTGTCAGGATGTTCACCAGTTTGGTCAGAAGCTGGTTCACCGGTGGCAGCTGGAGCCCAGGGAGGGGTCTGAGAGGCGTGTGGCCTGATGTCTGAACACTCTGGACCTAGTGGCCTTGGGTGTGGGCAGCAGCCTGGGAGCTGGCGTGTACATCGTGGCTGGTGCCGTGGCCACATACACAGCTGGGCCGGCGATCAGCATCTGCTTCTTGATGGCCACCCTGTCATTTCTGTTGTCTGGGCTCTGCTATGTGGAGCTGGTGGCCTGGGTACCACATTCCGGTTCTGTGTATCTCTACAATTACGTCACCATGGGTCAGCTGTGTGCCTTCATCACTAGCTGGAACCTCATCCTGTCCTAAGTTGTTGGTGAGAGGATGGGGGGGTGGGGGGAGGTGTGGGGCTTAAGATCAGGAAGCAAGATTGAGGGGGGTCTTCATTCATTCATAGGTACTTTGTTATTGGACTTGCAGGGGGAAGGGGATAATAGCAGCAGGAAAACCCCACGACTTCGTTCTACTCAGCTCTATCCTGTTTTCCTTTAATGATGGGCCACGAACCCAGAAGGAAAGGGAACCTAGGGTGTGGGTGAGAGGGAGGCTTGGCCCACAGCTCATCCTTTCACCATTTTCAAGTCTTTGCTCAGCTGTTGTCTTTGCAGGATTTTCCTTTAAGACTTCCTTTTCAACCCTCATCATCCAGTACCCCAGTTTCTATTTCCCTGTGTTCTTTTCTTGCATAATATTTATTTTCACCTAGCATATTGAATAGTTGACCTATTTTGTGAGTTACCTGTGTCTGCTCTTCCCACCCCAAGAAGAGATAACTCTCTGTGGTTAAGTACTTTATCTATTTTTTAAAAAACACATCCCATGTCACATGGTGGGTGCGTGCGTGCTAAGGTGCTTCAGTTGTGTCCAACTCTTTGAGACTCCATGAACTGTAGCCCACTAGGCTCCTTTGTCCATGGAATTCTCCAGGCAAGAATACTGGAGTGGGTTGTCATGCCCTTCTCCAGGGGTTCTTCCCGACCCAGGGATTGAACTTACTTCTCTTATGTCTCCTGCATTGGCAGGTGAGTTTTTTACCACTAGTTCCCCCTGGGAAGCCCATGCCACATGGTAGGGGATCAAGTAGTTTTGTGAATGAATATTCTTTCTGCTTCTGCAGCCGCTGCCTGTGTGTCCAAGGCCTGGAGCATCACCTTTGACAGTCTGATTGGGAACCACATCTCTTAGGCATTAAAGGGAACTTTCTCTCCGTATGTGCCCTCTTTCCTGGCTACATTCCCAGACTTTGTCACTCTGTCTGTGGTGCTGGTGATTGGTGAGAAGGGACAGAGACAGGATGAGAAGAGTCGGGTGTGGAGCAGGAGCTGGGGAGGGAAAGGCTTGGGTGGCAGAATGTGGGGGGGGGGCGGCGGTTAGGACTGGAAGGAAAGGTGGTAGGAGGGGAGGACACACACTGCTGTTTTTTATCCTTGGCACCGTTGACAATTCAGGCTGGATCATTCTTGGTGTGGGGGGGCTGTCTGTGCATGGTAGGGTTTTAAGAAAACCATTGTAGGGTGAGTGGCATTCCTGGCCTTTAATCATTAGACACCAGGGATGCCCACCCTCCCCCAAGACTAGGACAATCAGAATGTCTCCAGACAGTGCCAACTGCCTGGGGGACAAAATCACCCTGGCTCATAAACATTTACTCAGACCAACAAGTTTCTTCCTCTGTACTGAGATCAAACATTGTTTTTTAATTGAGAGGATATTATGATAGCATAAAATTAAATATTCTATTATTCTTTCCCAGCTTTACTGAGATATAACAGATGTACAATGTTGTATAAGTCAAGGTGTACAATGCAAAGATTTGATAGACTTATTGCAAGACGATCACCACAATAAGAAATTAACCATCTGTAAGTGTATAATTCAGTGGCACCTAGTACAGTCATAATATTGGGCAACCATAACCTCTATCTGATTGCAAACATGCTCATCACTCATAAAAGAAACCCCATAACCCATTGAGAAGTCCATCTGCCAATGCCCCCTGCCACCCAGCCCTCGGCAACCACTAGTCTGCTTTCTGTGTCTACGGATTTGATTATTCTGGATGCTTCATATTCCATTTCTCTCACAGGAGTACTGGTTCTGGGAGCTCAAGTGTCAGCCCTGGTTATCAAAGTGTTCACAGCCATGAACCTTTCGGTTCCCATCATCATCTTCATCTCTGGCTTCATTAAGGGAGACCTGGACAACTGGCAGCTCACAGAACAGGACTCCAAATCAAACACATCTGGATCCAGTGACATCTGTATGTTAGGAGGAGAGTACTTCTGGTCATAGTAATGCATGGAGGGGGAGGAGGTGCAGAGCTGGAAATATGGTCGAGACTAAAGAGATCTGGGCTGATGGATCCAATGGTGAGAATCCTGGAGTCCAGGACCTGTGGTATTAAGGGGGGAGTCCAGTAGAGATGGCTGAACTCACCTCACTCACCTTTCTTGCTCCTTCTCTCACCATAGTTTGGGCCCTCTGGGTTCTGGAGGGTTTGTGCCCTTTGGCCTTGATGGGATTCTTCAAGGAGCAGCTTTATGTTTCTACGCGTATTTTGGTGTTGAAGCCATTGTCACTACAGGTAACATGGTCATGGCGTGTCCCGTTGTGGGTGTGGGCACAGTTTGGGCTGCCTTTGGGCACAGGAGTTGCTAGAAGATGAACGAGGTTTTGGAGGCGCAAAAGGAAAGGATTTTTTCTGATTTCAGTCTGTGTGTTTTCCTGACCCAGTACTTCCTCCTCTCCTGCAGGCAAAGAAGCCCGAAATCCTCAGTGTTCCATCCCCTTGAGCATGATGATCTCCATTTTCATCTGCTTTTTGGCGTATTTCGGTGTCTCAGCGGCGCTCACCCTCATGGTGCCCTACTACCAGATTCAGCCTGACAAACCCTTACCACAGGACCCGGCCAGATATATCATGGCTGTTGTCTTCCTGTGTGCTCTTTTATACAGGTCAGTGTCAAAGCTTCTCCCAGTCTACTGTGAGATTCTCAGACAGTCTTTCCATTGGCACTGAGAGACAAGAGGGCAAGATGCAACACCAGGCATAGACTAGGGGGCAGAAGCCCAGGTCTGTCCTGCCTCTCTGCATTGGCACAATGTCTCCATATTCTCTTCCAGCCTTCTGGGCACCACGTTTGTCATGTCTCAGTTGATCTATGAAATGGCAGAAGACGGACTGCTTTTCCGGGGACTTATCTGGATCCACGCCCACACACAGACCCTTGTCATTACCATCGTGGTTTTTGGAACTCTGGCAGGTAAATAAACAAAAACTCACTCCTTCTTTGATCAAGTTCCTTAGCTTGGCTATCTCCTCCAGCCTCTCACTCCCTTCTCCACCTTGTTTGTGTCCTCATTCTAGGGGTCTTGGCACTACTCTTTAACCTCCTTGATATTGTGGAACCTATGTTAATTGGGGTCCTGCTTGTTTATACCCTAGGGACGTTTTCTGTTCTCATTCTCAGGTGAGACTCCTTCACGACACCTTGGTTGGGAGGGGTCTCAGACTAATGATAATTGATGGGGAGGTCTGCCCTCAAGCTGTGTTTTTTAAATGTCCTGATAGGCTGAAGTCAGGACAGTTACGGATTAGGCCGTGTGATGTTAAATGAGGATGGCCTGCTGTACACATTGCCTGGACATCTCTAGTGCAGGTACCAGCCAGATCAGGATTTCAGCAAGGAGAAAACAGAGGAAGAAACTGAGATGGAGCCTGAAATCAAAGAAAATCCTTTGGAAACTGAACCTAAAGCAGGAACCTCAAACATTGTGAAGAGTCTGTGGTTCCCTCCCAGCACCACCCCCACCCAGAAATCTGGCCAGATTGTCTATGGATGTGCCTTCCTGCTTGGTGAGCAGTGGGATTTCCTTTAGTCATATTATGAAACTGACAGGATAGGGTAGGAGTGTGTATTTTGTCAGTTGAGGAGTCTTGGAGATACGATGTCCCTTCCTGATGTGGGCAGCCTGGGGAGGGGTGTGACCTGAGGTCCTGACGTCTTTGGCTTCTGGAGTCCAGCCTGTTCTCCTCCACCTTGACCCTTGCAGTTCCCCTGCTGACCATCTTGAGTGTGATCCTGGCCCAGTGGCCCAGCCAGGTGTTCTCTGGAGACCCCATGCTCACAACAGTGGCTGTGCTGCTGCTGCTGCTCATCATTGGGGTGACGGTCATCATCTGGAGGCAGCCCCAGAGCCCCAGTCCTCTTCACTTCAAGATAGGTGAACTTACATGCCCAGAGTGTCCACCTTGAGTGAATGAAGTTGTGTGCTTTGAGGTCTAAACATCCTTCGCTGGACCAGGAAAGACGGGGAATTGCTGAAACCAGTGGACCCTTCCCCGATCTACACTCAGTGCTTTGCATACACTGGCTGAGTAGGCACCGAACGCCCAGCTGGAATATGACTGGAGTCTCTCTGCCCACATGTCGGGCAGGGTCTCCCTTTCAGACGTCTGGGCTGTGTCAAGGGATGAACTGACTCTGCCCACAGGTCCCTGCTCTGCCTGTCCTCCCACTGGTCAGCATCTTCGTGTATGTTTACCTGATGATGCAGACAACCTCTGGGACCTGGGCCCTGTTTGGCATCTGGAATGTCATTGGTAAGTAACTTTCTGGGATAAAGAGGCCTCTTGAGTGCCTGAATCCAACTCTCTTCCTATCACCTCTCCCCATCACTGTGTCAGATGCCGTAACAGAGGCCTGTTGGGCACTTGTGAGTGCGGAGAGTGCCTGCTTTTCCCCCTCACTGTCTCATCTCCCTACTAGGACTTGCCATATACTTTGGATACGGGATCTGACACAGCTTGCAGGAGAACAATGAGCCATAGCCACCAGCCTCCGCCTCGCAGACTCTTGACAAAAACACCCCTAGTGATGAATGGTCTTAACCACAGGAAACAGCTGCTGTGTGGAGTCCCTCCATGTACTGGAGGATCTGCAGGTTCACAGGGCACTTTGAGCTTCTGTGAGGTGTGAAGGTGAAATGCATTTAGGGACCTATATTTATTGCTAGTGGACGAACAACCTTAAAGTTGTCTAATTTTTTAAGTACTCTTTTCAAAGGGTAACATACATAGAAAATAGCGCCTGCTTCGTAAAGTGTGCAGCAAGATGGCATTTCACACAGAATATACAACAAAGTAGTCAGCAACTGGAGGAAGAAATAAAATATCCACCTGCATCCCCGAAGCTCTTCCTCGGGACTTCCCTGGGGGCTCAGGGGTTGGGAATCGGCCTGCCAGCACAGAGGATACTGGTTCGATCTGTGGTTCGGGAGAATTCCACATGCCGCGGGCAGCTGGGCCCACGCACCGCAGGTCCTGAGCCCACGAAGCCCACGGCCCAGGCTCCGCAACAAGAGAAGCTGCCGCACTGAGCAGCCCGTGCCCGCAGCCAGAGCAGCGCCCAGCGGCAGCGGCAAAGACCCGGCATAACCAACCATAAACAAATGTTAAAGAGGCTCTTCCTTGGGGCTCTCTCTGGCAAACACACAAATATTGCCACAAGGGGAGGAAAGGCAGCTAACTACATATTGTGTCCAGTGCCGCACTTGAAAAACTAGGACACAAACAAATCGGAAGTAAAGGGAAGGGAACAGATACCCTTTGCAAACAGTGGTAGAAGGAACCCGGGCAGCTATATTACTATCAAATGAAGCAGACTTTAGGAAGAGGAGGAAAACAACAGATAAAGTGGCTCATTTCATCAAGATAGAAAGAAATGATCAATTTTCCTTTTCCCCCCAGATTTATTGGGACATAATGTAACTTTGGGGAAATGTTTGTTTTTCTTCAGTTTTCTGTTACAAACTCTTAGAGTTACATACTAGAGTTGATGAAGGAAAGTTCTTAATTTAAAAAGAAAAAAACCTGCATTGTCAGAGATGTGGGAAAGAAGTAGTAAGTAATGATTGGTTGACAAACTGATATAATCAAGTGCAACTGAAAGATAGGAGGCAAAACTGGATAGACATGATAAAGAGTTATTGCAGAACAAGGTGCTTGAAATTGGGATTATGGACCTTCAGGATATTGATAATAATGAAGTAGAGGCTTGTTTGTGGGAATGAACAACTGCAGTAGAGTGAAGGAGGGATGGACGTCAAGAAACTGAGAAACAAGTTATTAGATGAATTAAAATACAGATGCAGTAGGATGAAGTGGTTTCCTTATAACTTTTGAAACATTTCCTTGCACACAAAGGTGGTTACCTTTTTTCATTTTAGTCATTTTAATTACATGTATTAATCAGAATTCTTAGCCCTTAGAAACTTTCAGTTCAGTTCAGTTCAGTCGCTCAGTCGTGTCTGACTCTTTGCGACCCCATGAATCGCAGCACACCAGGCCTCCCTGTCCATCACTAACTCCCGGAGTTCACTCAGACTCACGTCCATCGAGTCAGTGATGCTATCCAGCCATCTCATCCTCTGTTGTCCCCTTCTCCTCCTGCCCCCAATCCCTCCCAGCATCAGAGTCTTTTCCAGTGAGTCAGCTCTTCGCATGAGGTGGCCAAAGTATTGGAGTTTCAGCTTCAGCATCAGTCCTTCCAATGAATACCCAGGGCTGATCTCCTTCAGAATGGACTGGTTGGATCTCCTTGCAGTCCAAGGGACTCTCAAGAGTCTTCTCTAACACCACAGTTCAAAACCATCAATTCTTTGGCATTCAGCTTTCTTCACAGTCCAACTCTCACATCCATACATGACCACTGGAAAAACCATAGCCTTGACTAGATGGACATTTGTTCGCCAAGTAATGTCTCTGCTTTTGAATATGCTATCTAGGTTGGTCATAACCTTCCTTCCAAGGAGTAAACGTCTCTTAATTTCATGGCTGCAGTCACCATCTGCAGTCATTTTGGAGCCCAAAAAAATAAAGTCTGACACTGTTTCCACTGTTTCCCCATCTATTTCCCATGAAGTGATGGGACCAGATGCCATGATCTTCGTTTTCTGAATGTTGAGCTTTAAGCCAACTTTTTTCACTCTCCACTTTCACCTTCATCAAGAGGCTTTTGAGTTCCTCTTCACTTTCTGCCGTATGGGTGGTGTCATCTGCATATCTGAGGTTATTGATATTTCTCCCAGCAATCTTGATTCCAGCTTGTGCTTCTTCCAGCCCAGCGTTTCTCATGATGTACTCTGCATATAAGTTAAATAAGCAGGGTGACAATATACAGCCTTGACGAACTCCTTTTCCTATTTGGAACCAGTCTGTTGTTCCATGTCCAGTTCTAACTGTTGCTTCCTGACCTGCATATAGGTTTCTCAAGAGGCAGGTCAGGTGGTCTGGTATTCCCATCTCTTCCAGAATTTTCCACAGTTTATTGTGATCCACACAATTAAAAACAAAAAGTAAACAATTGTGAACTATGTTATACCAGCATTTTTAAAGATTGAATTATATTCAATTAAAAATAAATAAATTTGTAGAAATGGCTATCAACTTAAAAAATTGAAGTAGTGTTGATATAACCCTAGTTTCAAATATACAGCACAGTGATTTGGTATTTTACAAATGATACTCCAGTGGAAGTTATTACAGAAAAATGGCTATAATTCCTTGTGCTCCACAACATATCCTTACTGATTATGTATGTTATATATAGTAATTTGTATCTCTTAATCCCATACCTCCACTTTGCCCCTTCCCCCTTCTCTCTCTTCACAAATCGCCACTAGTTAGGTGAAATTAGTTAGGTGAGGCTGTTTCTATTTTGCTATATACATTCATTTGTATTATTTTTTGAGAGTCCACATATACTATAACAGCATCTGTAAAAATACCAAATCACTATGGAGTGTACCTAAAACTAATATTAAAAACCAAGTCTCTCTCAATAAATAAAGAAACAATGAGTTAGACATCCACTCAGGAGGAAAAGCATCTCTGTGGGTGTGGGGGACACATCTCCATCTGCCCAAGGGGCCCTGGAAGAGTCTTGTCCGTCTGTGCGTCTGGTCACAGGTCGAGAGACCTGGCTATGGGCTGCAGAACTTGCGGAGCCAGGGAACCTACCCGGACCCCTCTGACGGTGATGCTGCCAGTGGTGGCGGTGGTCGTGGTGACGGTGGTGGTGGGAACCCAGATACTGACCCAGAGAGTCCATGCAAGGGAGGGGATTTGGAGGTCAACCTTGACTAGGGGCTTCGCCCTGTGGCTCAGCGGTAGAGAACCCGCTTGTTGATGCAGGAGACACAGGAGTCACGGGTTCGATCCCTGGGTTGGGAAGATCCCCTGGAGGAGGACATGGCAACCCACTCCAGGATTCTTGCCTGGAGAATCCCCATGGACAGAGGAGCCTGGTGGGCTACAGTCCATGGGGTTGCAAAGAGTCGGACAGGACTGAAGAGACTATGCACGGGGCCTTCACTTGCGGGGAGGAGGGGAGTAGGATTCTGGCGAGAAAAAAAAAAGGAGTCTGATCAAGGCGTAGCAGACGCTTTCCCCTCCCCCTCACAAGGAAACATCCCACGAGGTTGATCTCCCACCACAGAAAAAGCTGCCGTAGTTCTGCAGACATCCCTGGGGACACGTGTTTCTCTACAGCAGCACCGGAGACCTGAGGGTGGACCCCCATGACGAGGGAGAGGAAGGGTTTTGGTAAACTTCTTACCTTTGAAAGATAAACATTTCAAAGAGTGACTGCCCTCAACACAGGAGCCTCTGGGCAAACCACACCCAGGAATCTCCCTACTGCCTGCACGCGCTCCGCGCTAAGTCACCTCAGTCGTCCGACTCTTTGCGACCCCACGGACTGTAGCCCGCCAGGCTCCTCTGTCCGTGGGATTCTTCAGGCAGGAAAACTGAAGTGGGTTGTCCTGCCTTCCTCCATGGATCTTCCCAACCCAAGGATCCAACCTGTGTCTTTCGTCTCCTGCGTTGGCAGGCGGGTTCCTTACCACTAGCTCCACCTGTTCCACTGGCACCTCAGTGCCCCAGGTCCTGGACTCACACCTGCCCCCGCTCTCCGGGGGCTCCCTGTGGGGCCCTCCCCCTGCAGCGTCCACAAGAATTCAATAGACAAGAAGCGGGCTCAGAAAACCGCCCCCCGCTCTGGGCGAGGGCGCCCGCAGACTGGAGCCCTAGCGCCACCTTCTGGGAATCCAGAGACAGGTTTCCAGGAGGCAGCCTGGTGAGTTGTCAGAGCAGTTGTCTGTTGTTTTTCTAACTCGTGTTCAACCTTTGGCAACTCCATGGACTGCAGCCTGCCAGGCTTCCTTGTCCTTCACTATCACCTGGAGTTTGTTCAAATTGACATCCATTGATTGAGTCAGTGATGCCATCCAATCGTCTTATTCGCTGCCGTTCCCTTCTTTTGTCCCCCGTCTTTTCCCGTGAATTGGCTCTTCGCATACAGTGGCCAAAGTGTAAGACCAGAGAAGACAGAATAGATGAAGAATTCTCCCACAAGGGGGAGTATGAAGAGTGGAGCAGGTGTACTTTCAGGAGAAGATTTTTATGAGCCCCAATTCTTGCCTCTTCTTATATCTAGTAAAACACCGACATCACTAATGGTGACATCTACTGTGGCCGTTAAGGAGAAAACTACAATTAAAAGTCAAAATGGAGTAGCTGTGGTTCAGACAATGTGATTCCAGACAAGTCCTTGTGTTGCTGAAAATTTGAGTTTTCTGAGCTGGATCAGACCTGAACAATATCTGCTGGAAGCTGGCAACTGCAAACTTACTTTTTAAAGGTCTTCGCTTGTCACTAGAACAATTTTAGACAAGGAAATTGCTTTGGATCACGCATCAACAAAAAGAAGAGACATGTACGGTAACCAATAGCACCTGTTGTCTGTGTTAAAAGTGAAAGTGTTAGTCACTCAGTCTTGTCTGACTCTTTGCAGCCCCATGGACTGTAGCCCACCAGTCTCCTCTGTCCATGGAGTTCTCCAGGCAAGAATACTGGAGTGGGTCACCATTCCCTTCTCCAGGGGATCGCTGACCCATCTTCTCAACCCAGGGATCGAACCCAGGTCTCTGCATTGCAGGCAGATTTTTTTTTTTTTTACCATCTGAGCCACCAGAGAATGTGGTATCTATGTGTTAATACCACATTAAAAGTTAAAACCTACTTAGATCAAACTAGACAGTCAGCTACCTGGCTACAAGTCTCTGCAAAGCCCTAGGTCCAGACTGAGTTTCAGCCTTCTTCTCCTGAAAAGAAATGAGGTCTCCCTTGTCTATTATCACGTTGTCACCCCTTCAACTCCTTCTATCTGGGTTGTTACACCCGCATTAACAGGAAGTGATGCTGAAAGCTCAGCCTCTCTGAACACCAGTGTGGAGTCTACCTCAGAGGCAGAGTTTTGTGTGGAGGAGAAAAGAACAGCTTTATTGCTTTGCCAGTCCAGGAAGACAGAGCTTGCTCCTGCCATTGAAACTAAGTCCCTACCCAGGCGAGTTTGGTGAGTTTTAGGCAAAGGTTCCAGGAAGAGGCTGCTGACAAGATTAGGGTGTGTGCAGGGTCTCATGTGGTCGGCCCCTAATCTTATAACTGTCTGGTCTCTTTAATCTTGCCTTAGATGGTTTCTCAGCTGCTCCTTCCCATGATTGTTGTTATTCAGTCGTTCAGTCATGTTGGATACTTTGCGACCCCATGGACTGTAGCACGCCAGGCTTCTCTGTCCTTTACCAACTCCCGGAGCTTGCTCAAACTTATGTCCATCGAGTTGGTGATATCATCCAGCCATCTCATCCTCTGTCGTCCCCTTTTCCTCCTGCCCTTGATCTTTCCCAGCATCAGGGTCTTTTCCAATGAGTCAGTTCTTCATATCAGGTGGCCAGAGTATTGGAGCTGCAGCTTCAGCATCAGTCCTTCCAATGAATCTTCAGGACTGATGTCCTTTAGGAGGGACTGGTTGGATCTCCTTGCAGTCCAAGGTACTCTCAAGAGTCTTCTCCAACACCACTTTTCAAAGGCATCAATCCTTTGGCGCTCAGTCCTCTTTATGGTCCAACTTTCACATCCATACATGACTACTGGACAAACCGTAGCTTTGACTATATGAACCTTTGTTGGCAAAGTAATGTCTCTGCTTTTTGATATGCTGTCTAAGTTGGTCATAGCTTTTCTTCCAAAGAGCTTTTAATTTCATGGCTGAAGTCACCATCTGCAGTGATTTTGGAGCCCAAGAAAATAAAGTCTATCACTGTTTCCATTGTTTCCCCCATCTATTTTCCACGAAGTGATGGGACTGAATATCATGATCTTCATTTTTTGAATGTTGAGTTTTAACCCAACTTTTTCACTCTCCTCTTTCATCTTCATCAAGAGGCTCTTTAGTTTTTCTCCACTTTCTGCCATTAGGGTGGTGTCATCTGCAAATCTGAGATTATTGGTATTTCTTCTGACTATCTTAATTCTAGCTGTGCTTCATCCAGCCTGGCATTTCACGTGATGTACTCTGCATATAAGTTAAATAAGCAGGGTGACAATACACAGCCTTGATGTACTCCTTTCCCAATTTGGAACCAGTCTGTTGTTCCATGTCCGGTTCTAACTGTTGCTTCTTTACCTGCATACAGGTTTCTCTGGTATTCATTCCCATCCATGGAATGGGAACACCCATTCAAGCAGTTGCCAATCATTTCTTCTGTGATTAGCAACTGCTTGAAGCTGCACTTTGGAACTCAGAGAAGGTCATGGAGGCTGGAGTCATGCCTACAAGAAACACAGGGACAGAAATATGCCTCTGTGCCCAGGAAGCCCATGTGGTCCTGAGGTAGGATCTAGGTAAGCTCTAGGCTGGACATTTAGAATTAGACTCCTGTTTACATTTCCTGAGGAAGTAGACAGGTGGGCTCTAGGCTAGATATTTACAGCTAGCCTCCTGTTGGCACTTCGAGATGGAAATGACAAGAACATCATAAGTAGCTGGACTTTGTTCCTGTGGACACTTAAGGTGACAATCACAGCAGGGCTAAACTCTATTTGATTAAAAGATCAAGAGGTCACATATTTCTCACCCTTGGGACTGGGGAGACGCTGCACATGCCCAGAAAGCCTCCTTGGAGGTCAAAACGAAGGGGATGCCATCCCATAATAAGTGATGCCAAGGACCCCCTCACAGGGCTCTGGACTAGAATCCATCTTGGAAAAAAATTTCATATGCATGTTGGTGAGGATCCTTAGGGCAGGTCAGGTGTGGAAAAAGAAACTAGATAATTGGCGAAAGGTAAACAAGCCTTGAAGAACTGTCCTTATGATTGGTTTTACTGCCTTTTACGGGGCTCCTCCTCCTGGGAGGACGCCAGCACTCTCTCTCTCCAGGTGTGTGTCTCTGCCTCACTTCTGTCTTAACTGAGCAGTTTCTCTGTGTGTGCTCTCATTTGCTGTGCTGTGTCTCTGATAGTACACTTTGTACCTGTTGTTTTGTTTTGTTTACAACTTTTGCCTTCTTGAGAACTGCATTTTTCAGTGGGGGCAAGAGCCAGGAAAACCTTGTCTCTAGCCTCTAGCCCCTGGTGGACGAGCAGCTAGACTCCTGGTTTTCCTCCAGGCCACTCAGGTCCGACCCCTGGGTAGAAAACTAAGACAACTTGCTTCAGGCCACCCCTCATGGCCGTCTGTCTCCAAGAATGGGATTTCAAGGTCAACTGCAGGTCCAGTTCCCAGGCCGAGAACTAAGCCACCGCTCACGGCTGACTCTCTCTCAGATCACCGATGCTGAAACCCGGGATTTCAAGGTAAACTGCTGTTCTCCCTGAACTGCTGGCGGGAGACTTCTGAATTTCAGTTTATCCCTTGAAAACTTGCTTGCTCTCATTCTCTGCTTTGTTCTCTTTCCTGGATCCACAGGGCTCAATCTGGGTCCACTCAATGAAGGAGCCCTCGCTATATCTTTCTCTCTCCTCTCTCCCTCTTTCTCCCTCCTCTCTCTTTCTTTATCCCTCCTCTCTCCCTCTTTCTCCCTGAGCTATAACCCCCAGGAGGTCTTCCACCCAAGCAGTTTCCTCATTGACTTTGCAAGCAGCACGCTGGGAGCTGTTAGCTCAGCACCTCCAACAAATCGCTCCCTGCTACACCCACACTTTACCCCCTGGGCCCCACTGTCTTCTAATGTTTCTCTCTGAGTGCTCTGCTACCACAAACACCACATTCCTCTTTTTTTCCCCATGATTTCTTTTTCTGCATTACTCATGAAGTAAGGTGGTTGGTCCGCCCCCCACCCCCCGCCTCGCCCCTGACCTAAACCTTATATCTCCTTCATGTTTATTTTAGATGCCAAACAAACAAGGCAATAAACCTAAGGTACTTCTGCTGTTTAATGTCCCACCTTATTCCATGTCAGAAATCCCCTAGGGGGAATACTCCACCTCTCAGCCTCAGGTCCTGACCCCCGTGGCATTTTGCATTGCAGTCAACTCCAATGACTCCAGCAGTCTGCCCCCGCCCCACCAATGCCAGGCTCTGACAGTCCACATGCTGCCATGGACAGCCTACTGGGCTGGCTATTTTGAACCATACCGCAAAGCAGCAACAGATGTCACTCAAAGAGAGCTCTGGTGATGGACTGGTACTAGTTCAAATATCCACACGCCCCTAGACCCCTGGCACAAGGACAGGGTTGACCAGAGATGTCTGGTGGAAGATGCTCGAAATTCTATAAAGCCCAGGATTCGAAGGAAATTCAGAGGACACTCTGGGTCTCCCTCAGGGGCCCCCAAGTAATGTTTCTGGGAGGCTGGGCTTCATTTCTAGGAGTGCTGTTCTTGGTTGCAGGTTGTTCAGCATGGGAGGATCCTCTTTCTAAGCCAGATGGACCAAGAAAGGGAAAACTTAGATTTTGCTGTAACATGACCTGAACTTTATTTAGGTTGGGGGATGGAAAGTGACCTAGAGATTGAGGTCTCTAGATTGTAATACTATCTTACAATTAGATCTTTATCACCACAGGATTGGAAAATAAACTGAGATCAACTCTCCTGAACTTCTAAACGATCCCCATCAACTTCTCCCAACTCTCAGGGTGGTGTAACAAGCTTCCCCAACTCCTGCAATTTCCTCTACTTCTTCAGATTCTTCTGATCAAACTAAGATCCCACCTCTCCAGGGGGCAATCCCTGCTGGGGCAACAGTTTATCATCCATTTATCTGCTCCTATTATTAGGGCCAATTTGAGCACTGGTCTAAATTTTAGCTACGAAACTATGACTACAGAAAAGAAAGATGATATTTCATTATGACATGGTGTGGCCACAATATTCTCTGCACTTCAGAGAAAATTAAGATAAAAATCTGAAATTGGGGGGAAAAAAAACACTTTTTTTTTTTTTTTTGCATGTACAGTTAGAGAAAGCCAGCTTTTAAAATACTTTTTTCTTTCAGAATTCTGACCCTGAGAGAACAAGTCCTACTAAGAGAATGTGGTTTTCTCTCCCTGTACCTTGACACCAGGGTTCCCAGGAACACTTATAGCACTTAATAATCTCTAATTCCTGAGAATGGAGGGAAAAAATGAGGACAAAGCCTTTTAAAATTTTACTCATCCCAACTGTTATTTATAAACTGGTGAGTTTTATATTGTAATGTCTGATTCATGACTAAGTATAGAAAATGAAATTATGAGATTGCTGTCTGGATATACATGTGTATTTACACTCTTATGCCTTTGTAAAAGTGCTTCCTCTTCCAGATTTGTAGAGTGGACTTTCTAAGATTAAATTTAAATGAATTAGGTAAATAAATTTTGTTAGTAATGGTGAGCCAGTGCCAGAGAGAAGTCTGGTTTTCTCTCTCTGTGAAAAGAACACAGTTTTCTTGGAACACTGCTTTTGACAGCAGACCATGTGAACTTCCTTGCCTTTCAGTCATTTATATTTGCTTTGGAAATCTTTCTGTTACTTTGGTTGAGTGAATAAGTATTATTTCACGATGATCTCTGAAGATTACGGCACATGTAGTTACAGTTCATTCTGCTTCTACAAAACTCAACACCTTGTTTTCAGACTTTTGCCCATCCTGATGCCTTTGTGCCATGGCAATGGTCTACTCTTAAGTTAGGAAGTTAAAGTGGGTGAACAATAGGTGTGAATTAAAGTCACATTGATGGAAAATCCAAGATGACCCTTTAGCTTTTCCCAGCTCCTTGGCAAACCTCATTGTTATTTCATGTGTTAAAGCCTTTTCTGACTACCTGGCTTTGTTGCCTCATGATGGAAAGAAAATGGTTACAACATATGTTCCACGTGGGGTATACCTTCCACAGTCTCTAGTGATCAAAGTACCCCCTTCACCATACAGATCATACAAACCTTCCCTTAAATTTCTTCAAACTATCTTGCAACCATCACTGTCACTAATCCTCAATCATTAGGCAAGATCAACAGAGATAATGGAAAAAATTGGACTCAAAAAGAACAAACATTAATTACGGGAGATTAAATGAATCACTAAAGACATGTGTGTGTGTATGCTGAGTTGCTTCAGTCCTGTCTGACTCCTTGCGACACCATGGACTGCATGCAGCCCACCAGGATCCTCTGTTCGTGGGATTCTCCAGGCAAGAATACTGGAGTGGGTTGCCATGCCCTCCTCCAGGGGATCTTCCTGACCGAGGGATCAAGCCTGTGTCTCTTATATCTACCTGCATTGGCAGGTAGATTCTTTACTACTAGCACCACTTGGAAAGCCCCAAACTGCTAAGTATGATTATAATGTTTATGACTTTTTTTCTGACATATTATTGGCTTCTAATCTGGTTTTCAGATATTAAAAAAGCTATTCTCAAGCTGTTGATGATTTACAACAACTTGGTAACTGACATCCGCAGATAAAATTAAAACATTTTTCTTTTCTCTCTGCCTGGTCCCTCCAGAAAATGAGGATCTCTGGGTTCTGAACAGTCTCATTGGGTTAAAAAGACACATGCAGGAAACGCAAGTTTTTGGCAGACCTCTGTGAGACAGAAATCCACCTAGGCAAAATCTGATGATAAGCCTTTGACATGGCTTTCTTGGCCTTAAGGGGCCATTTGGAAATTTTAGTCAGAAATTGCTTCTGAAGGATTACACCAGGGTCACTGTTCCCTGGTGCCTCAGATGGTAAAGAATCCTCCCGCAATGCGGGAGACCTGGGTTTAATCCCTGGGTCAGGAAGATCCCCTGGAGAAGGGAATGGCCACGCAGTGCAGTCTTCTTGCCTGGAGAATCCCATGGACCGAGGAGCCTGGCAGGCCACAGTCCATGGGGTCACAGAATTGGACACGACTGAACGACTAACTCTTTCACTTTCACTATGGAGGAACCTATGTGGTCATAGGTCAGTGGACCTAAGATCAGCTAGATGTGCTGATTCAAATCTGGGTTGACTACATATTAACTTGTCTGACTTTGCGAGAGCTACATACCACTGTCTGTCCTCCTTTCCTGAGTGATACAGAGAAAACAATTATGTCTGGGGCTTGCCTGGTGGCTCAATGGTAAAGAAGCTACCTGCCAATGCAAGAGATGCAGGTTCAATCCCTGGTTATGGAAGATCCCTCAAAGTAAACGGCAACCTGCTCCAGTATTCTTGCCTTGGAAGTCCTATGGACAGAGGAGCCTGGCAGGCTACAGTCCATGGGGTCACAAAACAGTTGGTTATGACTTAGCAACTACACAACAATGACAAAACCTTGTCTGAGTAAAGGATCAAGAGGTCACATATTTCCCATCCTTAGGGCAAGGGAGATGTTCCACGTACACAGGAAGGCTTCTGCGGGCCCCAAAAGGAGGGAGTGCCATCCCATAACAGGTAATGCAAAGGCCCCCTCAGGCCTCTGGCCTGGAATCCCTCTTGGAAGAGAGCTGTACATATGTGTTGGGGAGGATTGTAGGGCAGGTCAGGTGTGAAAAAAGAAACCAGATAATTGGCCAAAGGTGAGCAAAGATGTGGAAGAACTGCTCGGTATGAAGGGTTTTCACGCCTCTTTACAGGGCTCCTTCTCATGAGGGGAGATGCCCACACTCTTTCTCTCCAGGCATGTGACTCTGCCTCGTTTCTGTCTTAACTGAACAGGCTGCTCTGCCGGGAGCTGGCTTGAGGAGCTCCATCCGTGGCAAAGGTCATGAGGGAGGAGGCTCGGCATTCAAAAAGGCAGGATCGAGCCTCAGGAGTCCCCCTGGAAATTCTCGAGCATCTACCCCCCAAACCAGAGTCTGCCTACTTTCTGCTTTGTGCTCTCACCTACACCTCTGACTTTACGGGGGGCTGTCCCCCACTACCTCTCTCTGAAAAAAGAGTTAGTTACAGCTCCAGTTAATAATTCCTGGGTGTGACAGTGTTTCAACCTACAAACTCCTTTGGAAATCCTCTAGCCTACCTGAACAGGTTTTTCCAGCCACATGTGATTGTTCAGAGCCTCCCAACTGTGAGAGGCATGAGATGTTCTAAACTGTCTAAATACAGATTCCTTTGAGCAGTTAAAAGATTGATTAGAAATTGTTTTGGTGAAGGATTTTTCACTTGTTGGGCCAATGTTTGCTGCTAAGTCTCCATATCCCTTACCTACTGTGTCCTTGGCAGTGTATTGATTGATATAATTGGTGTATAGAAATGTAAGTAGTCCCAGAATATTGGAAATAAAAGCAAAAATAAACAAATGGGACCTAATTAACCTTAAAAGCTTCTGCACATCAAAGGAAACTATTAGCAAGGTGAAAAGACAGCCTTCAGAATGGGAGAAAATAATAGCAAATGAAGCAATTGACAAACAACTAATCTCAAAAATATACAAGCAACTCCTACAGCTCAACTCCAGAAAAATAAATGACCCAATCAAAAAATGGGCCAAAGAACTAAATAGACATTTCTCCAAAGAAGACATACAGATGGCTAACAAACATATGAAAAGATGCTCAACATCACTCATTATCAGAGAAATGCAAATCAAAACCACTATGAGGTACCATCTCACACCAATCAGAATGGCTGCGATCCAAAAGTCTACAAATAATAAGTGCTGGAGAGGATGTGGAGAAAAGGGAACCCTCTTACACTGTTGGTGGGAATGCAAACTAGTACAGCCACTATGGGGAACAGTGTGGAGATTCCTTAAAAAACTGGAAATAGAACTGCCTTATGATCCAGCAATCCCACTGCTGGCCATACACACTGAGGAAACCAGAAGGGAAAGAGACACGTGTACCCCAATGTTCATCACAGCACTGTTTATAATAGCCAGGACATGGAAGCAACCTAGATGTCCATCAGCAGATGAATGGATAAGAAAGCTATGGTACATATACACAATGGAGTATTACTCAGCCATTAAAAAGAAAACATTTGAATCAGTTCTAATGAGGTGGATGAAACTGGAGCCTATTATACAGAGTGAAGTAAGCCAGAAGGAAAAACACCAATACAGTATACTAACACATATATATGGAATTTAGAAAGATGGTAACAATAACCCGGTGTACAAGACAGCAAAAGAGACACTGATGTATAGAACAGTCTTATGGGCTCTGTGGGAGAGGGAGAGGGTGGGAAGATTTGGGAGAATGACATTGAAACATGTAAAATATCATATAAGAAACGAGTTGCCAGTCCAGGTTCGATGCACGATACTGGATGCTTGGGGCTAGTGCACTGGGACGACCCAGAGGGATGGTATGGGGAGGGAGGAGGGAGGAGGGTTCAGGATGGGGAACACGTGTATACCTGTGGCAGATTCATTTTGATATTTGGCAAAACCAACACAATTATGTAAAGTTTAAAAATAAAATAAAATAAAATAAAAAGAAATGTAAGTAGTAGCCTCAATGTTTGTAACCTTGGACCCTTGAGTTAATTCTTTTCTTGATTGAGCCCACCTCACCTTTGCCCTATAGGAATGCAACTTTATCTAATGCTTTTTGGAGGCTGGCGCCTGACTTTAGAATAATCACCTTTAGAGAAAAATAAGTTTCTTAAAATGTTAACAGGCCTCCTGGCCAGAAGATGATGTAAATCACCTAAACTTTTGCATATGATAAGTTTGAAAGCCTGGCTTCGATTAGAATCAGGGACTCCTGTCCTTGCATGACTCCACCCCTTCCCCCATTATCCTCTATGCACAACTTAAGGTATAAAACTACTTTGGAAAATAAAGTATGTCTTTTTGTTCACCAAAATTTGGTCTCCCCGTGTTGTTCTTTCTTTCACCTTCTGGCTGAACTTTTCCTCTGAGGCGGGGAAGCTCGTCAAGCCTACTAATTTTGCCTGGGCTTCTAAGATCTGACCTGGGAGGCCTTAGTGTCTCCTCTCCTTCGGGAGACCGGGAGGACGCCTGCGGCCTTCGTAGGTGACGTAAATTCCCTGCTTTGGAATTTTATTCAGCCTCTTCTCTTCACTGAATTTCTTGGCTGAGCTATCCTTATTTCACCACTCTTTATATCCTTAATTAACGTTTAATTAAGCAGTTGTTTCCTGATCCTCGCCGACGCCGTCCCCGCTTCGAATTCCCTGGATCCACCGGGGCTGGACCCCGGCACTGCTCCTCCGTGTGCTCCCCCGCTTGTGCTGTGTCTCTAATAATACACTTTGTACCTGTGTTTTTTTGTTTTTGTTTTTTTAACAGCTTTTTCCTCCTTGAGAAATGCATTTTTCAGTGAGGTCAAGAGCCAGGGGAACCTTGTCTCCAGCCTCTAGCCCCTGGTGGATGAGAGGCTGGGATTCCTGGTTTTCATCCAGGCCTCCCAGGTCCAGTTCCTGAGCAAAGAACTAAGACTTCATTTCAAGCCACCGCTTGAGGCTGTCTCTCGCTTGCTCGCTGTCTCTGAGATCAACCCCTCTCGGTTTCAGAAAATGGGAAGAGCAAATGATTGGTTAACAAACGTTTGCCCCTCTCCACAGACAAGTCTTTCAAAGATCAAAACTTCTCTGATAATAGCTCTCTTCCTGGCATAGGCACTGTAATCTAAATTATTTTGAGCCAAGAAGGGAGAGGCAAAAGGCTTTCCTTCAGGCTGCAACGTCTTAATTGCCTTCAGCTGAAAACAGTCCACAAGCCAGTGGCACATTTTAGAGTGACGCATTCTCTTTCCCCTCACTTCTCTTCAACCGCCCTTCCAGTAACGCTGAAGCGTATTCAAGGTTTCATGCCTCAGATACCAAATCTCAGAGCTGGAGAACTTGGCCAATGCGTCCTTCCCCACCTGCTGCCATCACTCCTACGCTCTGTGAAATTGGACTCCCAGGACTCAGGGCGGGTGGACATTCTTGACGGCTTGTTGTGTTGTTTTCTCAGCAGATCTGAGCCTCTTCAACTGTGCCTAGGATGCTGCGTCAGTATGTTCACCAATTTGGTCAGAAGCTGGTCCGCAGACAGCGGCTGCGGCCCAGGGAGGGACCTGAGAAGCGCACGGCTCGTCGTCTGAACACTCTCGATCTGATTGCCTTGGGTTTGGGTGGCACCCTAGGGAATGGCATGTACATCTTGGTTGGAGAAGTGTCTGTGTATGAGGCTGGACCAGCGATCATCATCTGCTACTTGCTGGCCGGTCTGTCTACTCTTTTGTCTGGGCTCTGCTATGCAGAGTTGGCGGCCCGGGTACCACGCTCCGGTTCTGTGTATCTCTACAGCTACGTCACCATGGGTCAGCTGTGTGCCTTCATCACTGGCTGGAACCTCATCCTGTCCTATGTCATGGGTGAGATGATGGGGTGGGGGAAGGTGTGGGGCTTCAGATCAGAAACTCATAGGAGGTACTGGAGTCTTATTAATTTGGGAAAACTTTGTTTTCAACCTTGTGGGCTGAAGTGGGTTATTGTGGCAGGAAAACCCCACAAGTTCTTTCTACTTAGAACAATCCTGCTTCCTTTAAATGATGGACCAGGAACCGTGAAGGAAAGGGAACTGTGGGGAGTGGGTAAGAAGCGGGCATGGCCCACAGGCTCATCCCTTCACCTCTTTGAAGTCTCTGCTTAGCTGCTGCCTTTGAGTGAGTTCCTCTACCACCCAATTTTTTTTTTTTAATTTTTTTTATTTATTGGGTTGTGCTGAGTCTTTGTTGCTGGCACGGGCTGCTCTTCTAGTTTTGGTGTGAGGGCTGCTCATCGCCGTGGCTCCTCTTGTTGTGGCACATGGGCTTAGTTGCCCTGGGACATGCGGAATCTTTCTGGACCAGGGATCAAAACCTGCATGTCCCCTGCATTAGCAGGCGGATTCTTAACCACTGCACCACCAGAGAAATCCTGCAACTCAATTCAAAATTTTACCCTCGGGACTTCCCTGGTGGTCCAATGGCTAAGGCTCCGAGCTCACAAAGCAGAGGGCCCAGGTTCGATCCCTGGTCAGGGAACTATATTTCACATGCCACAGAGTTTGCATGCAGCAACTAAGACCTGGTATAGCTAAATAAATAATTTTTTTAAAAACAGAGGGACTTTCCTGGTGGTCCAGTGGTTAAGAATCTGCCTGCCAATGCAGGTGACACGGGTTCAATCCCTGATGCAAGAAGATTCCGCATGCCATGGGGTCACTAAGCTTGTGTGCCACAACTACTGAGCCCGCACGCCCTAGAGCCCATGCTTCACAAGAAGAGAAGCCACAACAGTGAGAAGCCCATGCCCTGCAACTCGGGAGCAGCACCCACTCCCTGCATCTAGAGAAAAGCCCACGTGTGGCAGTGAAGACCCAGTGTGGCCAAGAATAAATGAATCGATAAACAAAATCTTTAAAAAATAAAGAAAAGTAAATAAACCTTCACCCTCATCTTCCAACCTTCATTTTTTTAATTAATTAATTTTAATTGGAGGCTAATTATTTACAATATTGTAGTGATTTTTGCCCTACATTCTTCCCACCTTCTTGATCCCACCTTCCAGTTATATTTTTTCTGGCCTCACGTTAATCTCCCGCTAACGTATTAAATGGACAGACGAGCCTGGCTGGCTACAGTCCAAGGGGTGGCAAAGAGTGGGACACGACTGAGCGACTAAACACAGCACACAGCAATATATTAAATAGTTGAGCTATTTTGTGAGTCATCTGGGTCTACACTCTTCACTCTATACATAGAAACTTTTTGAGCTTAAGTGATTTGTTGGCTTCTTTCCCCCATGCTTCCCATGACATGGCAGGAGTTCAGTTCATGTCTGTTGATGAATGTTTCTTCCTCTGCTGCTGCAGGCACCGCCTGTGTGTCCAGGGCCTGGAGCGCTGCCTTTGACAGCCTGATTGGGAACCACATCTCTCAGGCGTTCCAGGGAACTTTCTCTCTGAACGTGCCCTACTTCCTGGCCACATATGCAGACTTTTTTGCACTGGGCCTGGTGTTGCTTCTTACAGGTGAGACAGGGTTCAGTGATGGAATGGGCAGAGTAGAGTATGGAAGAGGGGAGCTGGGGTGTAAAAGGCTAGGGGCGGATTAAGGCTGGAATGAAGTGTCTGGGACAAGAGAGACAGGAAGGCAAGACAGACATAGACCATGGTTTTCCACCCTTGGCACTACTGACGTTCTGCGTAAAATCATTCTTTGGTGTGTGTGTGGAGTACTGCCCTATTCATTGTAGGTTTTGTTTTCAATCATTGTGAAATATTGAGTAGCACCCCTGGTTTTTCCAGGGGTAAAACAGTCAATAGCTCAGTCAGTAAAGAATCTGCCTGTAGTGCAGGAGACCCAGGTTCAATCCCTGGGTCAGGAAGATCCCCTGGAGAAGGAAATGGCAACCCCCTCCAGTATTCTTGAGGGGAGAATCCCATGGATAGAGGAGCCTGGCGGGCTACAGTCCACAGGGTCAAAAGAGTTGGACACGATTCATGACTAAACCACCACCACCCTGGTTTTTACTCACTAGAAAATAATGAAGCCCACCTCCTGAATTACAGCAATTAGAATGTCTCCAGACTTTACCAAGAGTCTCTTGAGAGAGAAAAATCACCCCCACCTGATAATCATTTACTTAGACTTATAAGTTTCTTCCATGTACTGACTGAAGATGTTTGAGAGGAAATTCACACAAAATTAACTTTTTTTTTTCTTTTTACTATATCACTCCAGATTCATTGGGATATAATTGAGATTGCAATATTATATAATTTTAAGATGTGCAAAGTGTGATTTGATCAATTGGTTTATTGTGGGATGGTTGCCACAGTAAGAAATTAACCATCTTCAAAGTGGACAATTCAGTGGCACTGAGTACCTTCAAGACCCCAGTTCAATTCCTGGGTCAGGAAGATCCACTGGAGAAGGGATAGGCTACCCACTCCAGTATTCTTGGGCTTCCCTTGTGGCTCAGCTAGTAAAGAATCTGCCTGCAATGTGGGAGACCTGGGTTTGATCCCTGCGATGGGAAAATCCCCTGGAGAAGGGAAAGGCTACCCACTCCAGTATTCTGTCCTGGAGAATTCCATGGACTAAGCCCATGGGGTTGCAAAGAGTCAGACACGATTGAGTGAATTTCACTTTCACTTTCAGTACCTTCACATTGCTATACGACCATTACCTGCTTCTAGTTCCAAATTTTTTCATTGCAAGAAAAGGGAAACCTGTACACACTGAGCGATCACTGTCCACCTTCCACTCACCCGCAAACACCAGCCTCTGACAACCGCTCGTCTGTTCTCTGTCTCTGTGGATTTAGTTATTTTGGATGTCTCTTCTTCCATGTTCCCCCACAGGATTACTGTTTCTGGGAGCTTGTGAGTCAACCCTGGTTAACAAAGTGTTCACTGGCTTGAACCTTTTGGTTCTCAGCTTCACCATCCTCTCTGGCTTCATTAAGGGAGACCCGCACAACTGGAAGCTCACGGAAGAGGACTACAGATTAGCCACATCTGGATCCAGTGACACCTATAGGTCAGGACGGTGCTCTTGGTCACACTAATGCCTGTGTGTTTGATGCAGAGCTGGGAATAAGCTGAGGAGGTACTTCCCTGGTGGCTCAGATGGTAAAGCATCTGCCTACAATACAGGAGACCTGGGTTCAATCCCTGGGTTGGGAAGATCTCCTGGAGAAGGCAATGACAACCCACTCCAGTACTCTTGCCTGGAAAATCCCATGGACGGAGGAGCCTGGTAGGCTACAGTCCATGGGGTCACTAAGAGTCGGACACGACTGAGCGACTTCACTTTCACTTTTCTTTCAATGACTTTGGGGCTGACGAATCTAGATGATATGAATCCTGGGGCCCAGGGCTTGTGAAGTTAACTGAGGAGTCCAGTGGAGATGGGTGAACACACCTCACCCACGTTCTTTCTTGCTCCTTCTCTCAACACAGCTTGGGGCCTCTGGGTTCTGGAGGGTTTCTGCCTTTTGGCTTTGAAGGGATTCTCCAGGGAGCAGCAACGTGTGTCTATGCCTTTGTTGGCTTTGATGTCATTGCTACTACAGGTAACACGGTCACTGGGTGTCTTATTGAGAGTCTGGGCAGGTCGGGCTGCCCTTGGGCGCAGGGGTTGGGAGAAGGTTAGACTGAGTTTGGAGGTGCAAGGGGAAATTGGATTTTGTGCTTACATTCCAGTGTGTTTACTGACCCTGTACTCCACCCATCTTGCAGGGAAAGAGGTCCAAAATCCTCGTCGCTCCATCCCCCTGGGCATCGTGATCACTATCTTTATCGGCTTTTTGGCGTATTTTGGTGTCTCAGCAGCACTCACCCTCATGGTGCCCTACTACCAGATTCAACCCCAGAGCCCCTTGCTGCAGGCTTTCCTCCATGTCGGGTGGAACCCTGCCCGATATGTTGTGGCTGTTGGCACCCTCTGTGCTCTTACATCCAGGTCAGTGCCACAGGTTTTTAATCCACCCACTGTGGGATTATCAGGGATCGTAGTCCTTGGGTTGAGAGACAACAGGAAAAGACTTGTGACCCCAGGAAGACAGGGAACAGAAGCCCTGGTCTCTCCTGCTTCTCCACATCCTCACATGTTTCCATTTCCTGTCCCAGCCTCCTGGGTACCATGTTCACCATGCCTCGGTTGATCTACGTAATGGCAGAGGATGGGCTCCTTTTCCGAGGACTTGCCCGACTCCATGGCCGCAGAGGAACCCCCATCTGGGCCATCTTGGTTTCTGGAATGCTTGCAGGTGTATAAACAAAATCCACTCCTTCTCTGATCAATTTTCTTGACTTGTATGTATCCACAGTCTCACTCTCTTCTCCCACCTCGTTTGTGCCCTGATTTTAGCGGTCCTGGCTCTACTCTTGGAGCTGATCGATCTTGTGTACCTTGTGTCAATTGGGACCCTGCTTGCTTACACCCTGGTGGCCTTTTCAGTTCTTGTCCTCAGGTAAGGATTCTCTACACCTTGCCTGGGGGTCTTTGACTCATGGGGATTGATGCAGAGATAATTCTCTTCTTCCTTCCTGCTATCTTGTAAATGTCCTGCTATCATTAAGTTGGCAAATGACAGATTAGTCTGGGTAATGTTGGATGAGTAGGGGCTATCATTAATACTGCCTTGATATTTCTAATTCAGGTATCAACCAGAACAGAATTTCAGCAAGAATGAGAAAAAAGATGATGAAATTGATATTTCACAGTGGGAAGCAAGTCCTTCGGAACCTGCATCAGAAGCAGGAACTTCAAGGACTCTAAAGACTCTGTGGTTCCCTACCAGCACGACCCCCACTGTGAAATCTGGCCAGATTGTCTATGGATGTGCCTCCCTGCTTGGTGAGCAGTGGGACTTCTCTTTGGCTGTATTCCGCAATTGACAGCATGGAGAAGGCAGTGTGTTTTGAGCAATTGAGGAGTCTTGGAGATACGATGGCCCTTCCTGAGGTGGGCAGCCTGGGGAGGGGTGTGGCACAAGGTCCTGACATCTTTGTCTTCTGGGTCCAGCCTATTCTCCTCCTTGACCCTTGCAGTTCTCCTGCTGATAATCCTGAGCCTGGTCCTAGCCCAGTGGCCCAGCCAGGTGTTCTCTGGAGACCCCGTGCTCACAACAGTGGCTGTGCTGCTGCTGCTGCTCATCACTGGGGTCATGGCCATCATCTGGAGGCAGCCCCAGGACCCCACTCCTCTTCACTTCAAGGTAGGTGACCTCATGTGCCCACAGTGTCCACCTTGAGTGAAGGAGGTCTGCGTCCTTTGCGGTCTAAGCGTCCTTCGCTGGACCAGGAATGACAGGAATTGCTAAAACCACTGGACTCTTCCCTGATCCACACTCAGTGCTTTATGCACACAATCTCAGTAGGCACTGAACACACAGGCTGAGTAGAATGGGAGTCTTCTGACACATATGGGGTGCAGTCTCCTTCTCAGACATCTGGGGTGTGTCCAGGGATGAACTGACTCTGCCCACAGGTGCCTGCTCTGCCTGTCCTCCCACTGGTGAGCATCTTTGTGAACATCTACTTGTTGATGCAGATGAACACTGGGACCTGGGTCCTATTTGGCATTTGGATGGTGATTGGTAAGTGCCTTCCTTGGAAAATGAGTGACTGAACTCAAGTGTCTTCCTACCACCTCTCCCAGAAACTGTGTCAGACACTGAAATAGGAGGGCTAATGGGATTTTTAAGTGAGGAGAGCACCTACTTTTCTTTCTCATCATCTCATTTCCCTCCTAGGATTTGCCATATACTTTGGATATGGGATCCGACACAGCTTGGAGGAGAACAATGATCAACAGCCACCAGACTCCACCTCCCAAATGCTGGACCAAAACATGCCCAATGATGAATCAGGTTAACCATAAGAAACTGATACCGTATGGAATCCTTTCACACACTGGAGGTATCTTCCCATTCAAGGGTGACTTTGAGCCTCTATGGAGTCTGAAGGTGAAATGCAGTGACAGCCATGTGCCACCATATAGAATGACTTTACTGTTGAATAATTTTTAAGTAAACTTTTCAAAACATAATATGTATACAGAAAAGCACATGCTTCACAAGTGGGCAGCAAGATCAATTTTCACAAAGAAAATACAACTATTAACTAAAAGTGAAAGTGAAGTCGCTCAGTCATGTCCGACTCTGCGATTTTCCAGGCAAGAATACTGGAGTGGGTTGCCATTTCCTTCTCCAGGAGATCTTCCCAACCCAGGGCTTGAACCCGAATTGTAAGCAGATGCTTTACCATCTGAGCCACCAGGGAAGTCCTAACTATTAACTAAAGGAAGTAATAAAATATCAATGGGCATATAGGAGGCAGCTTCTTATGCCTATTTCCAGTGAAAACACAGAGATTGTGACCTGGAAAGAAATACAGGTAACCATACTTTGTGTCTAGAGTTGTGGGAATGACCAACTAAAACAGAGTGAAATGTCTGAAATACCATGTGTTCAGTTATAGGAGATGAGACATATAATCAAAGAATCTCATGTATATGTAATGTTTTATGTGCCCCAAGAGGGAGAAAATTTTATTTAGCAGATCTCATCACAGTGAATGTACAGTATTCATATGGAAAAAAAATTTTTTCCCAACTAATTAAAATGGAAAATTGGACTTTAAAGCCATGTCTGATCTATGAGTGGTGCATGTTATGTTGCAGGAGAAGGTAAATACAGAGAGAAACTGGGAAGAGGAGAGAGAAGGCTGGGAGGTGGTGAAGGGGTTCTGTGAGATGAGAAGGAGTTCCCTTCATTGGATCTCACTTTCAAATGAAAATCATGAAGTGATGGATGTAGGTGGGCATCTCATGGAAAGCCGTGAAGGATTTTTAAAACGATTATTCTTGGTGTAGATCAGCTAGGAGGATAAAACAGTTGGCTGAAGCAGGTCAGGAGACACAGCAAATCATTAACAGTTTATTCCTCTAATATTCAAGAAAATTAGAGATACCAAGGGAACATTTCATGCAAAGTTGGGCTCGATAAAGGACAGAAATGGTATGGACCTAACAGAAGCAGAAGATATTAAGAAGAGGTGGCAAGAATACACAGAAAAACTGTACCAAAAAGATCTTCACGACCCAGATAATCATGATGGTGTGATCACTCACCTAGAGTCAGACATCCTGGAATGTGAAGTCAAGTGGGCCTTAGAAAGCATCACTACGAACAAAGCTAGTGGAGGTGATGGAATTCCAGCTGAGCTACTTCAAATCCTGAAAGATGATGCTGTGAAAGTGCTGCACTCAATATGCCAGCAAATTTGGAAAACTCAGCAGTGGCCACAGGACTGGAAAAGGTCAGTTTTCATTCCAATCCCAAAGAAAGGGAATGCCAAAGAATGCTCAAACTGCTGCACAATTGCACTCATCTCACATGCTAGTAAAGTAATGTTCAAAATTCTGCAAGCCAGGCTTTAGCAATACGTGAACCATGAACTTCCAGATGTTCAAGCTGGTTTTAGAAAAGGCAGAGGAACCAGAGATCAAATTGCCAACATCCGCTGGATCATAGAAAAAGCAATAGAGTTCCAGAAAAACATCTATTTCTGCTTTATTGACTATGCCAAAGCCTTTGACTGTGTGGATCACAATAAACTGTGGAAAATTCTTCGAGATGGGAATACCAGACCATCTGACCTGCCTCTTGAGAAACCTGTATGCAGGTCAGGAAGCAACAGTTAGAATTGGACATGGAACAACAGACTGGTTCCAAATAGGAAAAGGAGTATATCAAGGCTGTATATTGTTACCCTGCTTATTTAACTTATATGCAGATTACATCATGAGAAACACTGGACTGGAAGAAGCACAAGCTGGAATGAAGATTTCTGGGAGAAATATCAATAACCTCAGATATGCAGATGACACCACCCTTATGGCAGAAAGTGAAGAGGAACTAAAGAGCCTCTTGATGAAGGTGAAAGAGGAGAGTGAAAAGGTTGGCTTAAAGGTCAACATTCAGAAAACTAAGATCATGGCATCTGGCCCCATCACTTCATGGGAAGTAGATAGGGAAACAGTGGAAACAGTGTCAGACTTTATTTTGGGGGTTTCCAAAATCACTGCAGATGGTGATTGCAGCAATGAAATTAAAAGACGTTTACTCCTTGGAAGGAAAGTTATGACCGACATAGATAGCATATTCAAAAGCAGAGACATTACTTTGCCAACAAAGGTCCGTCTAGTCAAGGCTATGGTTTTTCCAGTGGTCATGTATGGATGTGAGGGTTGGACTGTGAAGAAAGCTGAGTGCCGAAGAATTGATGCTTTTGTTTTTTTTTGCTGTTGTTGTTGTTACTTTATTATTTTACTATTATTATTATTTACTTTACAATATTATATTGGTTTTGCCATACATCAACATGCATCTGCCATGGGTGTACACGTGTTCCCCATCCTGAACCCCCCTCCCTCCTCCCTCCCTATACCATCCTTCTGGGTTATCCCAGTGCACCAGCCCCAAGCTTCCTGTATCCTGCATCAAACCTGGACTGGCGATTTGTTTCTTATATGATATTATACATGTTTTAATGCCATTTTCCCAAATCATCCCCCGCTCCACACACACAGAGTCCAAAAGACTGTTCCATACATCTCTTTTGCTGTCTCCCATACAGGGTTGTCATTACCATCTTTCTAAATTCCATTTATATGCATTAGTATACTGTATTGGTGTTTTTCTTTCTGGCTTACTTCACTCTGTATAATAGCCTCCAGTTTCATCCACCTCATTAGAACTGATTCAAGTGTATTCTTTTTAATGGCTGAGTAATACTCCATTGTGTATATGTACCACAGCTTTCTCATCCATTCATCTGCTGATGGACATCTAGGTTGTTTCCATGCCCTGGCTATTATAAACAGTGCTGCAATGAACATTGGGGTACACGTGTTCTTTTCAATTCTGGTTTCCTCAGTGTGTATGCCCAGCAGTGGGATTGCTGGGTCGTATGGCAGTTCTATTTCCAGTGTTTTGAGGAATCTCCACACTGTTCTCCATAATGGCTGTACTAGTTTGCATTCCCACCAACAGTGTAAGAGGGTTCCCTTTTCTCCACACCCTCTCCAGCATTTATTGCTTGTAGACTTTTGGATCGCAGCCATTCTCACTGGTGTGAAATGGTACCTCATTGTGGTTTTGATTTGCATTTCTCTGATAATGAGTGATGTTGAGCATCTTTTCATGTGTTTGTTAGCCATCAGTATGTCTTCTTCAGAGAAATGTCTATTTAGTTCTTTGGCCCATTTTTTGATTGGGTCGTTTATTTTTCTGGAATTGAGCTGTAGGAGTTGCTTGTATATTTTTGAGATTAGTTGTTTGTCAGTTGCTTCATTTGCTATTATTTTCTCCCATTCTGAAGGCTGTCTTTTCACCTTGCTTATAGTCTCTTTTGTTGTGCAGAAGCTTTTAATTTTAATTAGGTCCCATTGTTTATTTTTGCTTTTATTTCCAATATTCTGGGAGGTGGTTCATAGAGGATCCTGCTCTGATGTATGTCGGAGAGTGTTTTGCCTATGTTCTCTTCTAGGAGTTTTATAGTTTCTGGTCTTATGTTTAGATCTTTAATCCATTTTGAGTTTATTTTTGTGTATGGTGTTAGAAAGTGTTCTAGTTTCATTCTTTTACAAGTGGTTGACCAGTTTTCCCAGCACCACTTGTTAAAGAGATTGTCTTTTCTCCATTGTATATTCTTGCTTCCTTTGTCAAAGATAAGGTGTCCATAGGTGCGTGGGTTTATCTCTGGGCTTTCTATTTTGTTCCATTGATCTATATTTCTGTCTTTGTGCCAGTACCATGCTGTCTTGATGACTGTGGCTTTGTAGTAGAGCCTGAAGTCAGGCAGGTTGATTCCTCCAGTTCCATTCTTCTTTCTCAAGATTGCTTTGGCTATTCGAGGCTTTTTGTATTTCCATACAAATTGTGAATTTGTTCTCGCTCTGTAAAAAATACCGTTGGTAGCTTGATAGGGATTGCATTGAATCTATAGATTGCTTTGGGTGAATTTATGCTTTTAAACTGTGGTGTTGGAGAAGACTCTTGAGAGTCCCTTGGATGCAAGAAGATCCAACCAGTCTATTCTAAAGGAGATCAGTCCTGGGTGTTCATTGGGAGGACTGATGCTGAAGCTGAAATTCCAATACTTTGGCCACCTCAGGTGAAGAGGTGACTCATTGGAAAAGACCCTGATGCTGGGCAGGATTGGGGGCAGGAGGAGAAGGGGACGACAGAGGATGAGATGGCTGGATGGCATCACCGACTTGATGGACATGAGTTTGAGTAAACTCCAGGAGTTGGTGATGGACAGGGAGGCCTGGTGTGCTGCGATTCATGGGGTCGCAAAGAGTCGGACACGACTGAGTGACTGAACTGAAGTGAACTGAACTGATTCATAAAATGGGTGGTTCCCACAGGGCAGGGAGTCAGTGAGTGGTTGTGAGCAGGGCAACAAGATGAGGAAGGGGTTTGGGAGATGACTGAGGGTCTGCTGTCTTTCCAGGGACAGGGGTACAACGTGGACACCCTCCAGGCTTTACATATTCCTCTCCCACACCCCATGCCTCCTCACTTTACTGCCCACATGAGCCTGGAAAAGTCACCTAACCTTCCCTCTAACCCTCTAAAAGCTTAGCAAAGAAGTGGAGAAATAAGACACAGGATGACTCCTTACATAATCTATGTAAGATTGGAATTTCAGAGCTGAGGTGTTTGTCTCTGTTGATGGAAAATTAAATAACAACCATGGTAAGAAAAAAGAAAAGAGAATTTTGGTTATTTCCATAACACAGAATTTTAAGATAATGTATTAAATTTTAAGATAACTTATGACTGATAACAATTTACTGCTGCTGCTGCTGCTGCTAAGTCGCTTCAGTCGTGTCTGACTCTTCGACCTCATAGACAGCAGCCCACCAGGCTCCCCTGTCCCTGGGATTCTCCAGGCAAGAACACTGGAGTGGGTTGCCATTTCCTTCTCCAATTCATGAAAGTGAAAAGTGAAGTTGCTCGGTCGTGTCCGACTCTTAGTGACCCCATGGACTGTAGCCCACCAGGCTCCTCCGTCCATGGGGTTTTCCAGGCAAGAGTACTGGAGTGGTGTGCCACTGCCTTCTCCAGCTAGGATATATCAAATCACTGTGGACTGTGACCGCAGCCATGAAATTAAAAGATGCTTGCTCCTTGGAAGAAAGGCTATGACAAACCTAGACAGTGTATTAAAAAACAGAGACATTACTTTGCCAACAAAGGTCCATCTAGTCAAAGCTATGCTTGGCAAAGAAGTAGAGAGATAAAACACAGGATGAGTCCTTACATAACCTATGTAAGATGGGAATTCCAGAGGTGAGGTGTTTGGCTCTGTTGATAGAAAATTAAATGGCAATTGAGGTAAGAAAAAGGAGAGTTTTGGCTATTTCCATGACATTTAATATTTCAAGATAATAATTAGAATTATGACTGATAACAATATGCTGAGACATATTAGGCTTTTTACAATTTCATATAGTTTTTTAGAAAAAAAAGATCGATAACATTTATCCTTCCAATATCACCTTAGAAGGTTCATCATCACTTACTTGACTGTGATAGCTATGTAATGATATTTGCCAATTTTCCTAATTATAATGGGTTCAATATATTTCTCTGAGATGTTGTGGGGGCTCACTGAAAAATCCCCAAATTAGCTAGAGGTCAAAAAAATATTTCACTTATAGTATTATTTGGGAGTGACTTCCCTGGTGATCCAATGCTCTCAAAGCACAGGGTTCAAGTTTGATCCCTGGTCAGGAAATTAGATCCCACATCATAATGCAACTAAGATTTACCATGGCCAAATAATTTGTGTGTGTGTATGTGTGTGTGTGTGGTAAAGGAATTTGATTTGGGAAGATTTTCAAAGATAGCACAACTTCTTTTTTTTTTTTTTTTTTTTTACCCTGTCTGCAACTTGCAGAATCTTAGTTCCCAGACCAGGGGTATATTACCCAGGCCCCCCTGCTGTGAACCCCTGGACCACCAGGGAAATCCTCCACAAATTTTCTATAACTTCCTTTATTACACTCAGATTTTCAGTGTTCTGCTTCTCCCCTCCCCCATTTTAATGTCACTTTAGGACAAAATTACTTCCTTTCCCTTTAACAAAATACACGTTCATCCTTATAACTTAAAAAAAATTTCCTTGAACACAAATATATTTTCCTTATTAATTTCAGTAGTTTTAATGACACATATTAATCAGACTTCTTAACATTTTTGCTTAGTTGCTCAGTCATGTTTGACTCTTTGCAACTCCATGGATGGTAGCCCGCCAGGCTCCTCTGTCCATGGGATTTCCCAGGCAAGAATACTGGAGTGGGTTGCCATTTCCTTACCCAGAGGATCATTCTCAACTCAGGGATCAAACCCCCATCTCTTGTGTCTCCTGCATTGCAGGCAGACTCCTTACGCAGTGAGCCATTCGTAAAACCCCATAGCAATTCTAATTACTAGTGAAAACTAAATAAGTAATTGTGAACTGTTGGTTATATCAGTATTTCTTTTTAATTGAAGTAGACTTGTTTTACAGTATTATATTAATAATAGTTTCAGGTGCGTAGTTTCACCAATTACACTCCGTCAAAAGTTATTACACAATAAGGGTGACAATTCCGTGTACTCTACGACCTATCCTTGCTGCTTATCTATTGTATACATGGTATAATAGTTTGTATCTCTGAATCCCGTATCCCTAATTTGATCCTGCCTCCTTTCCTCTCTTTGGCCACCTGATGCGAAGAACCGACTCATTGGAAAGACTTTGATGCTGGGAGAGATTGATGGCAAAAGGAGAAGGGAGTGACAGAGGATGAGATGGTTAGATAGCATCACCAACTCAATAGACACGAATTGGGAGCAAACTCCAGGAAATAGTGGAGGACAGAGATAGTGCTGCAGTCCATGGGGTCGCAAAGAGTCAGACGCGACTTAGCGACTGAACAAAAACAACCTTCCCTCGCACCACTGGTAACCACTAATTTGTTTTCTGGATCTGTGAGTCTGTTTCTCCTTTGATACATTTACTTGTATTATACAAATGACAGTAACTGTAAGAATATTGAATCACTATGCCATACACCTGAAACTAATATAAACCAACTATATTTCAATAACCAAAGAACAAATAGACATCCATTCAGGAAGAAAAGCACCTTTTGAAAAAGTTGGGGTGGTTTTTCTGCCATACAAAGAAGTGAACCAGCTACATGTATACATATGTCCCCTCCGCCTTGAACTCCCCCCTCCCCCCATCCCACCCTCCAGGTCATCACAGAGCACTGAGCCAAGCTCCCTGAGCTAGACAGCAGCTTCCCACTAGCTATCAGCCTTACACACACTAGTGTACATATGTCAGTGCTACTCTCTCAGTTCGTCTCACCCTCCCCTTCCCCCACCTGGGCTCATATGTCTGTTCTCTCGCCCTGCGTCTCTGTTCCTGCCCTGCACACGGGCTCATCTTTTCTTAATTCCATCCATATACATTAATATATGATATTTGTCTTTCTCTTCCTCACTTACTTCACTCTGTATGACAGACTCTAGGTCCATCCGTATCACTACAAATAACCCAGTCTCGTTTCTTTGTGTGGCTGAGTGATAGTGCATTGTACCTATGTGCCACATCTTCTCTACCCATCACAGTTAGGTTGCTTCCATGTGCTGGCGACCGCAAACAGTGCTGGAATAAACATTGGGGTACTTGTGTCTTTCTGAATTGTTTTTCTCGTGGTATGCACTCAGTAGTGGGATTGCTGGATCATGTGGTAGTTCTGTTTTTTACGGAACCTCCGTGCTTTCTCCGTCGTGGCTGTATCAGTTTACATTCCCACCAACAGCGCGAGAGGGTTCCCTTTTCTCCACATCCTCTCCAGCATTTACTGTTTGCAGACTTATGATGATGGCCATTCTGATTGGTGTGAGGTGATACCTCATTGTAGTTTTGATTTGCATTTCTCTGATAATGAGCGATGTTGAGCATCTTTTTTTTCATGTGTTTGTTGGCCATCTGTGTGTCTTCTTTGGAGAAATGTCTGTTTAGGTCTTCTGCCCATTTTCTGGATTGGGTTGGAAAAGTACCTCTGTGACTGTGGTGGGACTTAGCTCCATGTGCCCAAAGAGCCCTGGGGGAGTCTTGTCTGTCTGTGCATCTGGGTCACAGGCTGGCAGACCTCACTATGGGCTGCAGAACCTGCAGAGCCAGGGAACCTGCCCGGACCCCTCTGGGGGTGGAGGCGTAACCTGGAGAACAGTAACAAAACAGAAAATTCGCGGAAGGTCAGCCTTCACTAGGGAAGAGACTGGCACTCCAAAAAAGGATCAAAGAAAAAGTAGCAGAACCACCGCCCCACAACCCCCCAAACACACACACACACACACACACAAGGAAACATCTCACGGGGCTGATCTCCCATCACAGAAAAGGAAAGAGCCCAGTGAGTGTCCAGTTAGCCTAGTTCTGAGGACACTGCTGGCGACATCTGTGTCTCTACAGCAGCCTCCACAGTGCTGAGAGGGGACCTCCATGAGGAAGGAGAGGAAGGCTACTGGCAAAGAGGCCGATCAACATTTCAAAGGGCGTGAAAGGGATTGCTCTCAACAGGGAACCCAAACACATGCCTCCTTGAGCACCACAGCCGGGAATCTACCTCCTGCGTCCACAGGCACCCTCAGTGCCCCGAGTGCTTGACCCACACTTCCCCCCGCTCTCCAGGGGCTCCTTGTGGGACTCTCCCCCTGCAGCCCCCAGGGGAGCCGGGGGAGACAAGGAGCGGGCTCAGACAACCGCCCCCTCCACCCCACCCCCACCCCCGCCCCGCCCCGCCCCAGCTCTGGGCGAGGGCGCCCGCAAACTGGAGCCCTAGCGCCACCTTCTGGAAATCCAGACACAGCTTTCCAGGAGGCAGCCTGGTGGGTTGTCAGAACAGAGAGACAGAAAAGCTAAGAGTTCTCCCACAAGACGGAGCAAGAAAAGTGGAGTAGGTGTAGGGATAGGAAGAGAAAGATCCAGATAATACACCGCCATCGTTAAAAGAATACCCCAGCTGAAGGTAACCAGCAAAGATGTCTGCTACTTCAAATGAGAGAGCGCCAATGGAAAACTACAAAAAAGCATGAAACGTTAAAGAAACACGCCATCACAAAAAGAATATAACCTGTTTCCAATAAGCTACAACATGGATGAACCTGTGGACATTTTACTAGGTGAAACAAGCCTGATAGAAAATGAAATATATTGAATGACTCCCCTGGAGTACCTACAGTGGTCAGAGCGATAGAGACAGGAAGTAGAGTGGTGATTGCCAACAACTGTGGAGGAGAAAGGGGGAATTTTTGTTGAATGTGTACAGTTTTGGTTTTGCAAGATGAAAAAAAGTTCTGGAGTTTGGTTGCCCAAAATGTGAATGTTCTTAACACTTCTGAATTGGACACTTAAAATGGTTAAAATGCTAAATTATACATTATGTGTAATTTACTATAATAAACACCATCTCCGAACCACCCCCTGGGGGTAACCGCAGAAGAGTCAAGGGCTGATAACAACACTGCAGGTGTTTCCCAGCCCACCCCCACCCCAACAACCCAGGGGTGAGGACCGTCTTCTGCGCTCAGGACTCCCGGCTTGGGTTCTTGGAGATGTCCCAGCTCCAGCCTCCCTGACTGACCCAGTGCTCCAGGCTCTGCTCCAAGGATCCAGTAAGTCTCGGGTCACCCTCTTCTGTGGGAGACTGGGCGCTGAGTTTGCATCGTCCCAAGGAGACCTCTGCAACCCCAGAGTGCAAGGGGTCATAGTAGCTCCAGCCTGAGGGTGGAGAAACCCGTTTTACAGATGAAAGCAGGAGCTGGTGTCTGCGCTGTGTGTGTGTGTGTGTGTGTGTGTGTGTGTGTGTGTGTGTGTATGTGTGTGTGTGTAAGGAAGGGTGGGGCGAGATTGGATCAGTGCCTTGAGGCTCTAAGACAATTTTTACTGTTGTTCATATAATATTAGAGATCACCCTTATATAAGGTTTATGATGTAGGGTTGGTGATCATGCCCTAGAATAGGTTTTATGATTTCAATCTCTTTTTACTCTGGGCCCTTCGAATCTATGGGTTCTTCCTTTTCTGCAGATATTGGGGTAACTGTAAGGGACTTGAACACCCAGATTTAGGTATGTGTAAAGAATAAACGCATGATGACTTACATTCAGTCACTTCTGGGTTTGCTATGCCCAAGTTTTATTATTTATCATGGGCAGTACTTTTTTTTAAATGGTGGTAAAATACACAGAGAGCTTCCCAGGCGGCTCAGTGCTAAAGAATCTGCCTGCCAATGCAGGGGAGGCAGGTTCAAGATCCTTGGTCTGGGAACTAAGGTCCTACATGCCCGCAGCTCCTGAGCTCACAGGGCCTGGATCCCGCAGGCCACCACTGAAGGGAAGCCCACAGGGAGCCTGCCACAAACAGTCTGCACGCTGCAACTAGGATCAGGGCCTGCATGCTAACTTGCTGCAGTAGTGTCCGACTCTTTTCGACCCTGTGGACTCTAACTCTCCAGGTTCCTCTGTCCATGGGATTCTCCAGGCAAGAATACTGAGGGGATCTTCCTCACCCAGGTATCAAACACCGGTCTCCTGCATTGCAGGCGGGTTCTTTACTGACTGCCACCAGGGAAGCCCCTAGGCTCAGAGACAGTTTGGCAATTGAGGCTCAGACGCTCCCCTGAGCTAAGGATAAGGAGGTAGGGATCTGAGGCCTCAACGGGGAGGAAAACAACTTACAGGAGGTCAGGGAACAGCTGCTTGCTCCTCCAGGCAGGCAAGTCCTTTTGAGATTAAAAGCTGTTCTCTGGTAATAGCTCTCTTCCTGGCGTAGGTCCCCTAATATAATTATTTTGAGCAGTTAAAGGAGAGACAGAGAACTTCTCCTGAGTCCGCTGGGTCTGAATCGCCTTCAGCTCAAAACAACCCATATCCAAAGTAGGACATTTTGGGGAGATGTGTTCTCCTCCTCCTCACATCGCTTCAAGTAAGTCTCCCAGTAACTTTGAAATATGTTAAAAGTGTTGTTTATGTGTGAAGAAACCAAAGTTCAGAGACGGACAACTCGCCCAATGTGTCCTTATATCACCCGCTTCCCCTCGTTCCATTGCTTCATGGAATTGGACTCCCAAGGCCAAGGGCGGATGGATATTCTTTTTTTTTTTTTCTTTTATTGAAGTAAAGTTGATGTCTAATGTTGTGTTAATTTCAGCTGTACAGCAAAGTGATTCAGTTCTGTATACAGTTTTCATATTTTAAAAAATATTTATTTGTCTGAGCCAACGCTTAGTTGTGGTGTATGGAATCTAGTTCTCTGACCCAGGATGGGACCTGGGCCCCTTGATTTGGAGCATAGAGTCTTAGCTCCTGGCCCACCAGGGAAGTCCTTCTTTTTCATATTCTTTTCCTATGGTTTATCGCAGGATAGTGAGTAGAGTTTCCTGGTCTCCACGGTAGGACTGTGTTGTTTAGGGTGACATTCCTGAGGACTTTGTGTCTCGCTTTCTCAGCAGATCGTACCCTCCTCAGCTGTGTCTAGGATGCTGCATCCGTATGTTCACCAGTTTGTTCAGAAGCTGGTCATGGGCGGCCGCTGGAGCCCATAGAGAAGTCTGACAGTCCCATGGCTCATCAGAACACTCCACATTTTCAATACGGGATCCGACACAGCTCGGAGAACAATGAGAGGGCTGGTGCCTTATGGACGGTGCCAATAAATAATTTCTCTGAGAGATAAGGACTGATACAGAATGGACTGAGTCAGACGACCTGAAATCTACCTGGGCCACATCTAATGGAAGTTCTCGGCTTAATTCTTACTTATGATCTTACGAATTCTGCCAGCTTTGTTATTTGTGTTTCTCCTGTTTCGCAAAATTGTTGTTTCTTCCACTACTGGCCTCTGATAAACTGATGATGTGTAGTTTCATATGAGATCAGTGCCGGTAACCATGTAACTCTAAATGTTGGGAGAAGCAACAAGAGAGAGTATTTTCCTGGACCTATTTTCCTGGACCATAATGGTCATGAATTGCCTCCCAATGGTCATGAATTGCCTCCCAAACCGTTGTTGAATTTATGACCATACAGGAGCCCTGCCGACTGGAAACTGGCACTTGCCATCTACCTCTACAAGGATTAAATCAGGAGCTGCTGCAGCTGCTGACTTTCAACACCCGCTGAGAGGAGTTTAGGGCAGAGATAAGGAATGAAGCAGTCTGTGCACTGGGAAAACTGGCAGAACAGGCCGTCAGGGAGTTAGACACTTTCAGAAGACTTTTTAAAATTTATTTTCAATCAGAAGATTGTTTCTTTACAATGTTCTGTTGGTTTCTGCCGTACAACAACGTGAACCAGCCATAGGTATACATGTGTCCCCTCCCTCTTGAACCTCCCTCTCACCCACCCCCCATCCCACCCCTCTAGGTTGTCACAGAGCGCCGGGTTGAGCTCCCTGTGTTACGCAGCAACTTCCCATTAACTGTCTATTTTGCATGTGGTAATGTATATGATTGGGGGCTTCCCTGGTGGCTCAGATGGTAAAGGATCTGCCTGCAATGCAGGAGATCCGGGTTCCATCTCTGGGTCAGGAAGATCCCCTGGAGAAGAGAATGACAACCCACTCCAGTATTCTTGCCTGGAGCATCCCAAGGACAGAGGAGCCTGGAGGGCTGCAGTCCACGGGGTCACAAAGAGTTGGACACGACTGAAGTGACTTAGCACATACAGCGCATATATTTCAGTGCTACTCTATCAATTTGTCCCACCCTCTCCTTCCTGCACTGTGTCCACAAGTCAGGAGAAGATCTTATGAGCCCTGATTCTTCCATCTTTGCATACGTAGACAAACACTGACATCACTAATGGTGACACCTGCTTTGGCTACTGGGGAGAAAACTACAGTTAAAAGTCAAAATGAAGTCGCTGCGGTGCAGACATCTGAGGAAATAGCTAGGTGACGCTGGCTGTGATCTCAGACAAGTCCAAAAATGAGTTTTCTGAGTTGCATCAGACTAGGATGCCACATCCATTCACAGAACAATGTCTGCTGGCAGCTAGTAACTGCAACCTTACTTTTTCAAGGTCTCTTCTTGTACATAGAACATTGTTAGACAAGGAAATTGCTTTGGCCCCTTTAATTTTGTCTCAGGTGGTTTCTCGGAAGCTCCGTGATTAGCAACTGCTTGAAACTGCACTTTGGAACTCAGGGAAGGTCGTGGAGACTGGAGTCTGCCTACAAGAAACAGGGGACAGAAATAACACCCAGGAGCCCCATACTGCACTGAAGCAGGATCTAGGTAAGCTCCAGGCTGGGCATTCACAATTAGACTCCTGTTTACATTTCCTGAGGAAGGAGGCAGGTGGGCACTTGGCTAGACATTTACAACCAGCCTCCTGTTGGCAACTTCAAGATGGAAATGACAAGAACATAGTAAGTAGCTGGACTTTGTCTCCTGTGGACACCTAAGATAACAATCAGGGCAGGGCTAAACTCTATTTGATTAAAAGATCAAGAGGTCACATATTTCCTACCCTTGGGACTGGGAGACTCTGCACATCCCCAGAAAGGCTCCTTGGAGGTCAAAAAGAAGGGGGCACCATCCCATAATAGGTGATGTCAAGGACCCCCTCACAGGGCTCTGGACTAGAATCCGTCCTGGAAAGAAGTTGCACATGTGTTTTGGGGAGGATCCTAGGGCAGGGCAGGTGTGGAAAAAGAAACCAAACAATTGGCCAAAGGTGAACAAATCTGGAAGAAGTGCCCTGTGTGAATGACTTAACTGCCATCTTATGGGGCTCCTCCTCCTCAGGGGAAGGCCCACATCTCTTCTCTCCAGGTGTGTAATTCTGCCTCACTTTGGTCTGAACTGAACAAGCAGTTTCTCTGTGCCCTCTGGCTTCCTGGGCTGTGTCTTTAATCTACTTCGTACACTTTTTCTTTGTTTGTTTGTTTGTTTGTTTTTTTCACAGCTTTTGACTTCTTGAGAAATGAATCTATCTATGGGGATGAGAGCCAGGGGAATCTTATCTCTAGCCTCTGGCCCCTGGTGGACAAGCGGCTAGGATTCCTGGTTTTCCCCCAGGCCACCTGGGTCCAATTCCTGGGCAGAGAACTAAGCCACCGCTCACGCCTGACTCTATCTGAGAACGTCTGATGCTGAGACCCAGGATTTCAAGGTAAACTGCAGGTCTCCCCAGGCTGCTGGCTGGAGACCTCTGAGTCTTTCTCTCTCTCCCATGAGAACTTGCTTGCTCTCACTCTCTGCTTTGTTCTCCTTCCAAGATCCGCAGGGCTACAGGTCAGCTCAGTGAAGGAGCCCAAGTCATGTTCTTCTCGCTCCTTTCTCTGTCTTTTGCTGGCTCTGCAGGAACTACTACTCCCAGCATGCCCTGTGCCCATCCTCTTCAACACTGAGAGCAAGGCAGCAGGGATCTTAGCTTGGCACCTACCACTGCCTCCAACAAATCGCTCCCTGCTACACACTGCACTTTTACTTCCCAGGAGTAGAAAAATTACAACCCGCAGGCCCCACAATCAGTCTTCCATGTCTTTCTCCCCAAGCAACCCACCAGCAGGCAAATTCTTCTTGTCCTGTGATTTTCTTTACTTGAGAAGTAAAGAATTGACTTGATTTTACTAATTAGAATTTACTAATTTACTTGAGAAGCAAGGTTTCTTTTTCACCTAAGCCTTATGTCCCCTTCAGTTTTACCTTAGACGCCAAACAAACGGGGTGGTAGACCTAAGGCTATTTCTGCTGTTTTATCTCCCACTGTACTCCGTGTCCACAAATCCGCTGTGAGACTGTTCTCACCACTTGGCTCTCAGGTCCTGACCCCCGTGGCCTTCTGCCTTGTAGCCAACTCCAGTTACTCCAGCAGTTCTCTGCCACTCCAGGCTGCGACAGCCATGCACTGCAAGGGGCACAGCCTACTGGGCCGGCCACGTTCACGCAGACCTCACCACTATAGCGGACGCTCCTCGAGGGGCTCCCCGGTGACGCTGGCACTGGTTCAAATGTTCCCTCAACCCCCCACCCCCGCCCCCACTCCACCCCCGCACTGGGAACCCCTCATGGGAGGGACTGGGTCAACTACAGACTTCTGGTCAGTGAGCAATGGGAGAGTAGAGGACTCTCAAAATTCCATCACGCACAGGATTCGAAGGAAATTCAGAGGGCAGTCTGGGTCTCCCCAGGGGCCCCCGAGTCGTGTTTCTGGGAGGCTGGACTTCATTTCTAGGAGTGCTGTTCTTGGTTGCAGGTTGTTCAACCTGGGACATTGTCCTTTTTAAGCCAGATGGGCCAAGAAAGAGAAAACTTAGATTTGCTTTAATGATCGCTGGTCTTTATTTAAGTTGAGGGATGGAAAATGACCTAAAATATTGGGTCTCTGGATTATAATATTATACTATCTTATAATATTATAGTATCTTACAATTAAATCTTTATTGCCATGGATGGGAAAATAAACTGAGATTAAGTGTCCTATTTATTCTAAATGATCCCCTTCTAATTTTTCCCAGCTCTCGGAGGGGGAACCAAGCTTCCCCAACTCCTGCAAGTTCCCTTACTGCTTCAGATTCTTTGGATTAAAAGAAGACCCCCTTCTTTCCAGAGAAATAGTCTTTGCTGGTACAACATTTTATCAGCCACTTTCCGCCTGTTATCAGGGCCAATTTGAGAACTCTCTGGTCTAAAATTAACCTATGAAACTATGACTACAGAAAAGAAAGAAGATATGTTATTCTAACATTGTGTGGCCACAATATTCTCTGGACTCTGGAGAAAATTTGTTAAGATTAAAAATTCTGTTGAAGAAAAAATACTGGTTCTTTTTGCATGTGTAATTAGAGAAAATTGACTTTTAAAATACTTTTTATTTTTCAGAATTCTGACCCTTAAAGGACAACTCTTGCTAGGAGAACATGATTTTCTCTGCCTATGCCTTGACACCAGGGCTCTTAGGAACACTTATCCAAGCCTTGTCTAATTTCTGAGACTGAGGATAAAACGTGGAAGAATCTTACTTATTACTTATTTTAAAACTTTATAAAAATTTTACATAAATATATTTATTTTAACGAGTAATTGTATTTTACTGTTACAGTTATTTACAAACTAGTGAGTTTCCTATTGTAATAGCTGATTCATGGCTAAGTTTAGAAAATGAAACCGTGAGGTCTCTGTCTGGATTTATGTACGTCTCAGTATGTGTCTTTGCTTTTGGATAGTGTTGCTGATTTGTAAAGGACCGCTATTAAATTGGCTTAAAGAAAAGAAAGCAAATAATTTTAAATACAAGAATGAAGCTAAATGCAGGTTCACACACTCTGGGAAATATTCAGTGTTAAACTGATATCTGACCTTAAAGTCAGTTTAAGTTTGTTAATATAAAAACAAACTTAGAATAAAATATCTTCAGAGTCATCAATATTAAGCATAATACTTTTACTGCAACTGGGTTGCCTGAAAGTCACTAAATTTATGTTACAACATTTGTTAGCAAGAAAATTGGCTTGGCATCAGATAAAAGTTTTTGAATGAACACTTTAGAAATAATTATGTTTTAGCTTTTCTAGGTATTAAGAGTTGAGGATTCTATTTGAAATATATAGGTAAATCTACTAGAAATAATAACGGAAGCATTTTAGCGTATAACAGGAAAGTAGGATGTGTATTTTCAGTAAAGAAGATAGGAGGAATAAAATCACACTTCATTAAGAGAAGTGCTCCCCCTCGCTTCTCTTCAAGCAACTCTTTCCGTAACTTTGAAACATCTTGAAAGATTAACTTAGGTTTAAGGAACCACATCTCAGAGATAGAGAACTTGCTCAATATGTCCTCTTACCACCTGTTCCCATCACTCTGTCACTCCATGGAACTGGACTCCCAGGGCCAAGGGTAGGTGGACATTCTTGACAGCTTGCTGTGTTGTTTTCTCAGCAGATCTGAGCCTCCTCGATTCTCTAGGATGTTGTGTCAGGATGTTCACCAGTTTGGTCAGAAGCTGATCCGTAGGCGGCGGCTGGAGCCCAGGGAGGAGTCTGAGACGGGCAGGGCCCACTCTCTGAACACCAGAGACCTGACAGCTCTGGGTGTGAGCGGTACCCTAGGAGCTGGCGTGTACATCGTGGTTGGAGAAGTGGCTGTGTATGAAGCAGGACCAGCGATCATCATCTGCTTCTTGCTGGCCGGCCTATCAACTCTTTTGTCCGGGCTGTGCTACGCGGAGTTGGTGGCCCGGGTACCACGCTCTGGTTCTGCGTATCTCTACAGCTACGTCACTGTGGGAGAACTGTGTGCCTTCGTCATTGGATGGAACCTCATCCTGTCCTTTGTCATTGGTGAGACAGTGGGGTAGGGGAAGGTGTGGGGCTTAAGATCAGGAAATTCAGAGCAGGTATTGGAGTCATCACTGATTCATGAGAACTTCATTAATGCACCTTGTGGGGGGACGTGGATAACTGTGGCAGGAAACCCTTATAACTGTATTCTAGTTAGGGCAGCTCTGCTCTCCTTAAATGACTGAACCAAGAACTGAGCAGGAAAAGGAACTGAAAGGAGTGGGTGATAAGGAGGCATGTCCCCCAGGCCCTTCCCCTCACCATATTGAAGTCTCTGCTCTGCTGTTTCCTTTGTGGGATTTTTGTTTACAATTCGACTTAAATTGTCACCCTCATCTCCTGGTCCTCTAGGTCCCACTTCCCTGTTATAGTTTCTGGCCTCATATTAATCTTCTCCTAACATATTAAATAGTTGACCTGTTTTGTGAATCATCTGGGTCTACTCTGAGTGCAAAGTTGCTTGAGGAACATCCAACTCTTTGCGATCCCATGGACTGTAGCCCACCAGGCTCCTCTGTCCATGGGATTCTCCAGGCAAGAACACTGGAGTGGGTTGCCATTTCCTACCACTGATGATCTCTCCAACCCAGGAATTGAACCTGCATCTCTTATGTCTCCTGCATTGGCAGGCAAGTTCTTCACCATTAGTGCTGCTTGCAAAGGGTGTACCCTCTGCACTCCATAAAAGGGAACTTTGTAAGATTAGGTATTTTGTCTGTTTTTTCCCCCCAGAACATCCTGTGGTACATGATAGAGATTCAGCTTCTCTTTGTCAGTGAGTGTTCTCTTGCTGCTGCAGGCACCGCCAGTGAGGCCAGGGCCTGGAGCATCGCCTTTGACAGTCTCATTGGGAACCACATCTCTCAGGCGTTCCAGGGAACTTTCTCTCCATATATGCCCTACTTCCTGGCCAGGCATCCAGACTTTTTTGCCCTGGTCCTGGTGCTGCTGCTCACAGGTGAGACAGGGCTCAGAGATAGAATGGGAAGAGTGGGGTGTGGAGGGGGAGTTGGGGTAAAGAAAGCTTGGAGTTCCAGAATGGTGGGATAATTCAGTTCAGTCACTCAGTCATGTCTGACTCTTTGCAACCCCATGAAGCGCAGCACAGCAGGCCTCCCTGTCCATCACCAACTCCTGGAGTTCACCCAAACTCATGTCCATTGAGTCAGTGATGCCATCCAACCATCTCATCCTCTGTCATCCCCTTCTCCTCCTGCCCTCAATCTTTCCCAGCATCAGGGTCTTTTCAAATGAGTTAGCTCTTCACATCAGGTAGGACTGGAATGAACTGTCTGAGATAAGAGAGACAAGAAGCCAAGATACAAACCATTGTTTTTCACCCTTGGCACTACTGACATTCTGGGTAGAATCGTTCTTCGATGTCAGGGAGCTGTCTTATTCATTGTGAATTTTTTTTCAATCATTGTCAACTGTTGATTAGCACCCTCAGTCTTTACTTACTAGATAACAGCAATGCCCACCAGCCAAATTATGACAATCGGAATGCCTCAAGATATTGCCAAGAGTCTCTTCAGAGACAAAATCATCCCCACCTGATAATCATTTGCTTTAGGCCTACAAGTTTCTTCCCCGTACTGAGACTGAAGATATTTGTTTATTTGAGTGGAAATTCACACAAAATAAAATTAACCATTTTACCATATCCCCCCAGATTTTTTGCGATATAATTGAGATTGTTATTGTTGTTCTGTCGCTAAGTCGCATCCAACTCTTTGTGACCCCATGAACTGCAGTACACCAGGCTTCCCTGTCCTTCACTATCTCCCCGAGTTTGCTGAAACTCATGTCCATTGAGTTGATGATGCCATCCAACCATCTTATTCTCTGTCATCCAACCATCTTATTCTCTGTCATCCCCTTCTCCTCCTGCCTTCAGTCTTTCCCAGCATTAGCATCTTTTCCAGTGAGTTGGTTCTTTATATCAGGTGGCCAAACTATTGGAGCTTCAGCTTCAACATCAGTCCTTCCAATGAATATTCAGGGTTGATTTCCTTTAGGACTGACTGGCTTGATCTCATCGCTGTCCAGGGAGCTCTCAAGAGTCTTCTCCAGCAGCACAGTTTGAAAGCATCAATTCTTTGGTGCTTAGGCTTCTTTATGGTTCAACTCGTACTTTTATACATAACTACTGGAAAAACCTCAACTTTGACTATATAGACCTTTGTTGGCAAAGTGATGTCTCTGCTTTTTAAGGTGCTGTCTAGGTTTGTCATAGCTTGTCTTAATTGAGATACAATATTACATAATTTTAAGATGTATAAAGTGATGTTGGTCAATGTGTTTATTGTGAGATGATCGCCACAGTAAGAAATTAGCCATCTGAAAGTGTACCATACAGTGACACTTAGTACATTCACAGTGTTGTGCAACCGTCTCCTCCATGCACCTCCAAACATCTTCATCACTACGGAAGGAAACCCTGTACCCACTGAGCAGTCACTGTCTGCCTCTCACCCACCCATAAACCCCAGCCTATGACAACCACTAGTTTTCTTTGTATGCTACAGATTTAGTTATTTTGGATGCTTCATATTCCATCTTTCCACAGGACTGCTGGTTCTGGGACTTCATGAATCAGTCATGCTTAACAAAGTGTTCGCAGGCTTGAACCTTTCTATTCTCATCTTCATCATCGTCTCTGGCTTCATTAAGGGAGACCTGCACAACTGGAAGCTCACAGAACAGGACTACACGTTGAACACATCTGAATCCACTGACACCTCTAGGTTAGGAGAGTACTCTTGGCTGAATAATGTCTATGTGTGTGATGTGCACAGCTGGGAACGTGGTGGGGACCACAGATATCAGGGCTGATGAATCCGATGATGGAGTCATGGAGTCCAGGAGTTGTGATATTAACTGAGGATACAGGTAGGGATGGCTGAACTCACCTCACCCATGTTCTTCCTCATTCATTCTCTCATCACAGCTTGGGTCCTCTGGGTGCTGGAGGGTTTACACCTTTTGGCATTGAAGGGATTCTCCATGGAATAGCAACATGTGTCTATGCCTTTGATGGCTTTGATGTCATTGCTACTACAGGTAACTGTAGTCACTGTGTTTCTTATCAAGGGTCTGGGCAGGTTGGGCTGCCCTTGGGCATAGGGGTTGGAAGAAGTTTAGACTGCATTTGGAGGTGCAAGGTAATTGGATTTTGTGCTTTCATTCCAGTGTGTTTACTGACCTAATGCTCCACTCATCTCGCAGGAGTAGAAGCCAGAAATCCTCAGCATTCCATCCCCATTAGCATCGTGATCACAATCTTCATCTGCTTTTTGGTGTATGTTGGTGGCTCAGCAGCACTCACCCTCATGGTGCCCTACTACCAGATTCATCCTGAGAGCTTCCTGCCACAGGCTTTCCTCAGTGTTGGGTGGGGCCCTCTAAGATATGTCCTGGCTGCTATCACCATCTGTGCTCTTTCATTCAGGTCAGTGTCAAAGCTTTTTCTCCATCCTCTATCAGATTATCAGATATTGTAGCTTCAGATTGAGAAACAAAAGGGAAAGACAGCTTACCCCATGTAGACTAGGGAGCAGAAACCCCAGTCTCTCATGCTTCTCCCCTTCCTCCCACGTGCCCACTTTCTCTCCCAGCCTCCTGGGCACCATGTTCCCTATGCTTCGTGTGATCTACACAATGGCAGAGGATGGACTCCTTTTCAGGAGACTTGCCCAAATCCATGCCCACACACGAACCGCCATGTGGACCATCTTAGCTTCTGGAAGTCTTGCGGGTGAATAAACAAAACTTCTTTGACCAGTTTTCTTAACTTGCATATTTCCACTATCTCACTCTCTCCCCCCTCCTTGTTTGTGCCCTGATTTTAGCTGTCATGGCACTACTCTTTGAGCTCACTGATCTTGCGGACCTCATGTCAATTGGGACCCTGCTCGCTTACTCCTTGGTGGCCTTTTCTGTGCTTGTCCTCAGGTGAGACCCCACAACATGCTGACTGGAAGTCTTTGACTGGTGGGGATTGATGTGAAGATGATCCTCTTCTGCCTTCACACTGCCTTCAAAATGACCAACGATCGTTAATTTGGGAAAGAGATGGAATCATCTGGGTGATGTTGGATGAGTAGGGGATACTATTAACACTGCCTTAATATTTCTAATTCAGGTATCAACCAGAACAGAATTTAAGCCAGAATGAGACAGCAGAAGAGGAAATAGATATTTCTCAGTTGGAAGCAAGACCTTTACAATCTGTACCTGAAGCAGAAAATTCAAGGATTCTGAAGACTCTGTGGTTCCCTTCCAGCACCATCCCCACTCGGAAATCTGGGCGGATTGTCTATGGATGTGCCTTTCTGCTTGGTGAGAAGTGGGATTTCTCTTGGCTGTATTCTAAATTTGACAGTATGGGGAGGGCAGTGTGTTTTGGGCAGTTGAGGAGGAATCTTGGAGAGATAATGGCCCTTCCTGAGGTTGGCAGTTTTGAGATGGGTGTGACCCAAGGTCCTGATGTCTTTATCTTCTGGGTCCAGCCTGTTCTCCTCCACCTTGACCCTTGCAGTTCTCCTGCTGATGGTCCTGAGCCTGATCCTGACCCTGTTGACCAGCCGTGTATTCTCTGGACTCTCAGTGTACACAACAGTGGCTGTGCTGCTGCTGCCCATCACTGGCATCACAACCATCATCTGGAGGCAGCCCCAGAACCCCTCTCCTCTTCACTACAAGGTGAGTGACCTTATGTGTCCAAGCTCTCCAGGGTGAGGAATGAAGGCTGCCTGCTCTGACATCTAAATGCTGTAGGCTGGATCAGGAGTTGCTCCCAGAAGGGAAGTTGCTAAAACCAATGGACCCTTTCCTGATCCACACTCAGCGCTTTACACACACAATCTCAGTAGGCACTGAACACACAGCCTGCGTTGAACTGGACTCTTCCTGCCCACGTGGAGTAGGGCCTCCCTTTCAGACGTCTGGGGTGTGTTCAGGGATGAATTAACTTTGTCCACAGGTCCTTTGTTGGCCCATCCTCTCACTGGTGAGCATCTTTGTCAACGTTTACTTGATGATGCAGATGAACACTAGGACCTGGGTCCAGTTTGGCTTCTGGATGGGGATTGGTGAGTGAGTTTCTTGGAAACTGAGGCCCCTTGAGTGACTGAACCCAAGTGTCTTCCTACTACCTCTCCCCTAAACTGTCAGGCGCAACAGAAGGCGTAGGACACCTGCTGGGCTTTCATAAGTGAAGAAAGCACCTACTTTCCCTTCTCACTGTCTCATCTCCCTGCTAGGATCTGTTGTATACTTTGGATATGGGATCCGACACAGCCTGGGGGAGAACAATGATCAACAGCCGCCAGCCTCCAATTCCCAAATGCTTGATGGAAATATCCCTGGTGATGAATCTTCTTAACCACAGGACATAGATGCTGTGTGGCATCCCTCCAGACTCAGAAGTATCTTCCAGTTCAAGTGACATTTTGAGCCTCTATGGAGCCTGAAGTTGAAATGCATTTACAACCATGTGCTTATTGCCAGCAGATAAAATGACTTTACTGTTGAATAATTTTGAAGTAAACTTTTCAAAGCAAAATATATATTCAGAAAAGCACATGCTTCATAAGTGAGCCTCAAGGTGAATTTCCACAAAGAAAGTACAACAAAATAACCATCAACCGGAGAAAATACTAAAATGTTAATGGGTGTATAAGAAGCACCTTCTTATGTCTATTTCCACTGAAAACACAGAGATTGTGACCTGGGAAGGAAATGTAGGTAAGTATATTTTCTGTCCAGGGTTATACTTTAAACATTAGGACATAAATAGGTTGAAAGTAAAAGGAAGGGAACAAACACATTGTACAAACAGTAACACAAGAATGCTAGGGCAGCTATCTTATTACAGAACCAAGTAGAGTTTAGGAAAAAGAGAATAACAGGTGAAGTGGATCTTGAGTAATGATAAAGGGAAATGCTCATTTTAATCTCTTCCCCCAGCTTATTGAGAGGTAGTGTAACATCGTCCAAATGATCATTTCTCTTTACTCTTCTGTGGTAGAACGTTAGAGTTGCACCACAGAGTTTATGAGAAAAAGTTCTTAATTGAAAAAACAACCAGGACACCTGCATTGCTAGAGGAAGGGGAACGGGATGGGGAGGAATAACTGGTTGATGAATGCTTACAGTTGGGTGAAAGTAAAAGCTGGAAAATGAACCTGGAGAAACAAGATGAGAAGTGGTTGCTGCAGAACAGAATGCTTAAAACTGAGGTCATGGACTTTAATGATGTCAGTGATAATGATATAGAGGTTGTTGGTAGGAATGAACAACTGAAGTAGAGTAAAAGGGGGATGGAAGTCAAGAAACTAAACAGCAAAATTATCAGATGGATTAAAGAATAAGTGAAGAGAGATTAACAGAATTAGAGATACCACTATCTTGCGAGTTCTAATGAAATTACTGGCTTAGAAATTAATGAGGACTGAAACTGTCAGGTGAAACTTCGATGGAAGAGGTTGACATCATCTGGTTGTCAGTCTTCCCTCACTGATGTGGGACACCCGGGAATCATGCTAGCCGGTGAGCTGTGATAAGCAGTACAGAACACTTCCGGGAACACAGCCTTGATGACAAACTGCATCAGAATACAATCAAGCCTCTAGAGCAGCTCCCAGCTCACAGCAGATATAAAGGGTAGATTCACATTTCAACTGAAAATGCAATCAGCCAAAACCAGAATGTGGGTAATTCTCCAGGAAGGAAAATGGTGCATTTTGAAAATGCACCATTTTCATAACTATTAAATGGTATGGGGGATTCCCTGGTGGTCTAGTCATTAGGGCTCCATTTTTCACCTGCAGGATGTGCGGGTTCTGTCCCAAATGGGGGAACTAAGATCCCACAAGCTGCACAGTGCAACCAATGAAATAAGTGATGTGACCCAAATTGGAGATTCATTCATTAATCAAATATGATCACCCATACAGGTATACACTGGGAATATTGCTTGTTGGGTCCAGATGACCCAATAAAAAAAATTGGCAATAAAAGAAATCATACACAATTTTTTTAGTTTCCCCATGCATATAAAAGTCATGTTTAAAAAAGTTATGTTATGCTATACTCTACTCAGTGTGCAATAGCATTTTGTTAAAAAGTACATACCTTGATTTTTAAAAATATTTTTTCTAAAATATGGTAAATATCAACTGATAATACAGTGGTCACAAATCAATTTGTAGAACATGCAGTATTTGTAAAAAGTGAAGCATGTGTGTACATGTGAATATATCTGCACATAGTAAGATACGTATAATTAAATGCATAAAATATGTATCTATATAAGATATATGTATTAAAATATATTTTTAAATGTTCACAGTTTCTATGAAATTCGTTGCATTTAGGTGTCTTGTATGTTTATTTGCTAAATCTCTCCTCCTCTTTGTCTCTTTGTATGCTGTGTTCTAATCACCTCTTCTTATGAAGATATCAGTCATATTGGGTTAGGGCCAACTCTAATGACCTCATTTAAATTTAGTTACCTCTTTAAGGCCCTCTCACCAAATACAGTCACATTCTGTGGTCCTGGGGGTTAGGGTTTCAACAGAGGAATTTGAGAAAAAGGAAATGCATTCAACTCACAACACTTTTGACCACCATTTTCTCCCCAGCAGCTGAAACAGTGTCTGAAATGCAGAAAATGTTCAATTATATTTGATGAGATATATAATAAAAGAATCACATGTACATGTAATATTTTATGTGCCCCAAAACAGAGAAAATTTTATTTTTCAGATGATATCAAGGGGAATGAATAGTATTCACTTGAAAAAAAATATTTTGTGAAACTAACTGAAATGGGAAATAAGCTATGTCTAAATCTATGAGCTTTGGTGGTTTTTCTGGTAGTCGTGTGTGAATGTGAGACCTGGACCATAGAGAAGGCTGAGCACCAAAGAATTGAACTTTGGTGATTTTGAACTGTGTTGCTGGAGAAGACTCTTGAGAGACCCTTGGACAGCAAGAAATTCAAGCCAGTCAATCCTAAAGAAAATCATTCATTGGAATATTCATTGGAAGGGCTGATGCTGAAGCTGAAGCTACAATACTTTGGCCACCTGATGCGAAGAACTGACTCAATGGAAAAGACCCTGATGCTGGGAAAGATTGAGGGCAGGAGTAGGAAGGGGTGGCAGAGGATGAAATGGTTAGGCAGCATCACCAACTCAATGGACAGGATTTTGAGCAAACTCCAGGAGACAGTGAAGGACAGGGATGCCTGGCATGCTGCAGTCCATGGAGTTGCAAAGAGTTGGATACGACTTCGTGAATGAATGTAACAACAACTCTTAATTGGTGCTGAGCTGGGCTTAAGGATTCCCCACAATTGAGTGTCTCAGGTCACAAGCAGATTTTGCAAGGCCAAGTCATGTAAATAAAACTGGGAGGGAGGAGGATTGAGAGTTGGGTCCCTGGTTTTACAGCCCCTCCTTTTCAGGGTTCTTAATGATCAAAAGAATCTGTGTCCACAGGAGCAATCAATAAAGAACCTACCATAGGGATAGAAAAAAAACTTAATTTGAACCAAACTGAGGGCTATAGTTGGGAAGGCAGCCTCTCAGAGAGCTCTGAGGAATTGCTCTGCTGAAGCATGGTTTCCAGCATCCTTTTACACCTCATTCAAACAAAACTCACTCATCAACATGACAGGGTGAATTCCTTCAAGATTTCAAGAGAGACAGAATTAGTACATAGACAGCGAGACAGCAGGACCCTGGTGTCTGGGAAGGGAACCTTATCTTGGAGGGAGTGTTAACATGGATGCCATGAAAAGGGAGTTACTCATTCTTATCTTCCAAACAGACTCTCTTTACCGCAATGGTTAAAGCAGATGAGCTGTGAGAGCTGGACAGGCTGTCTTAGCTCACACACAGTTCAAGATGAACCATAAGAAAAAAAGGACTTCATACCTCAGTATGTGAATATTTCTCCATCACAAGCAGACAAAAATCTATATGATCCAGCCATTCTTCTTCTGAAAGAGAAAGTGTTAGTCACTCACTCGTGTCTGACTCTTTGCAATCCCATGGACTATAGCCCACCAGGCTCCTCTGTCCCTGGAATTCTCCAGGCAAGAATACTAGAGAAGGTAGCCATTCCCTTCTCTGGGGAATCTTCCTGACCCAGGGAACGAACCTGGGTATTCCCACATTGCAGGCAGATTCTTTACTGTCTGAGCACCAGGGAAGCTCACTCTACTTCCAAGGCAATACCAAAAGAATTGAAAGCACACTCTAGAAGAGATATTTGAACACTCATTTTCATAGCAGCATTATTCACAAAACCAAAGCATGAAAGCAACCCAAGTGCCCACTGACCAACATATGAATAAGACAATGTGGTAGGTACAAATAATGGAGTGTTATTTATCATTAAAAAGGGAGGGAATTCCAACGCATGCTACAACATGAAAGAACTTGGTGGACATTTTACTAAGCTAAATTAACCTGACAGGAAATGACAAATATTCTGATTCAACTGAAATGAAGTATCTGGAGTGTCTATTCATAGCCACAGAGAGGAGGAGGGTAATTGCCAGGAATTGGGAAAGGAGAAAGGGGGAATTGTTGTTGAATGGGAACAGAGTTGAACTTTTGCGAGATGAAAACAGCCCTGGAGTTTGGTTGCACCAAATGCGAATGTACTTAACACGACACAAAATGCAAATATATTTAACACGACTAGACACGTAAAAATGGTTAAAACGGTCAATTTTATGTTATAGGTATTTTGCCAGAGTAAAAAAAGACCTCTCAGAACCTCCTCCTGAGGGTAACCACATAAGTGTCAAGAGCTGATAGCAACACTGCTCCCCGCCCGCCCGGCCCCATCCCCACCCCAACAACCCAGAGGTGAGGACTATCTTCTGTGCTCAGGACTCCCCGCTTCGGTTCTTGGAAATGTCTCAGCTCCAGCCCTGCATGACTTACCCTCAGCCTCCCTGACTGACCCAGTGCTCCAGGCTCTGCTCCAAGGATCCAATAAGTCTCAGGTCACCCTCTTCTGTAGGAGACTGGGCTCTGAGTTCACATCCTCCCAAAGAGACCTCTGCAACCTTAGAGTGCAGGGGAGTCAGCCTGGCTTCAGCCTGAGCGTGGAGAGACCCGTTTTCTAGATGAAAGCAGAAGGAAATGAGAACTCAGTTTGTGTGTGTGTGTGTGTGTGTGTGTGTGTGTGCGTGCGTGTGTGAAGAGGTGGTGTGGGGGAGATTGCATTAGTGTCTGGAGTCTCTAGATGTGTTTGTTGAGTGATGCTCAAACAATAAACATTACACTTACATAGAGTTTATGATATGTGGACCCCTGGATTCAGTCTCCTCTATACTGTGGGATCTCCGTATTTTCTGGTCCTTCATCTGGGACTTGAACATTTGCAGTTTCCTTGGGAAGACTGTGGTGAGCTATATTAAATCAGATGAACTAATGTGTGTGTGTGTATGCTTAGTCGCTCAGTCGTGTCCAGCTCTTTGCAACCCCATGCACTGGAGTCTGCCAGGCTACTCTGTCCATGGGGATTCTTCAGGCCAGAATATTGGAGTGGGTTGCCATTTCATCCTCCAGGGGATCTTCCCAACCCAGGGATTAAACCCAGGTCTCCTACATTGCAGGCAGATTCTTTACTGTCTGAGCCACTAGAGAAGACCAAGAATACTGGAGTGGGTAGCCTATCCCTCTGCCAGGGGATCTTCCTGACCCAGAAGTTGAACTGGTATCTCCTGCATTGTAGGCAGATTCTTTATCAGCTGAGCTACCAGGGGATCCCATAAGCTAGTAAGTAGTACTGTAGGTCGATTTGAACCAGAAGAGCTGGTTGAATTCAATACAAAAATCACTATCTTCATCCATTCAACTCATACCAAGTAAGCATCTACTGAGCCAAGTTCTGTGTTGGTGGCTTTTGTTTCTGTGGGGCAGAAACCTTTTCTTACCAGGCTCTTTGCCCAGTGTAATAATCAAGTTGACATAAGTCAGATGAACAAGTTTAATTTGCTATGTATTGGAACCCAATAAAAACTCTAAGGCACAAAGACAGTCAGGCAGTTGAGGCTTATACACTCCACTGAGTGAAGGAAGAAGTATAGGCAGGAACCCAGGGCTTCAAACAAGAGGAAGAGAACCCACAGGAAAGAAGGGAAGAGCCAACACTTAGTGAACAAATGTTTGCTATTCCATGCAGGCAAGTCTTTCTGAGATAAAAATGTATCTCTGGTAATAGCTCTCCTCTAGGCATAGGCCCCTAAACTACATTATTTTGAGCAGTTAAGGGGAGTGGCAAGGAGTTTGGGTCTGCTGGGTCTTCATTGCCTTCAGCTCAAAACTATCCATATTCCAAAGGGGCACAATTTGGGGGAGATGCAATCCACTCCACCTTTCCACTAACTTTTAAAAAGTAATTAAAAATTAGTGACTGTGTGGCGGCCTTGTTGCTGCGTGTAGGCTTTCTCTAATTGTGGCAAGCAGAACTCTCTAGTTTTGGTGCGCAGGCTTCTCATTGTGGTGACTTCTCCTGTTGCAGAGGATGGGCTCAAGGCACAGAGGCTCAGTAGTTGAGGCTCACAGGGTCCAGAGCACAGGCTCAGTAGTCATGGTGCACTGGTTTAGTTGCCCCTCGGCATGTGGAATCTTCCTGGGCCAGGGATTGAACCCATGTCCCCTGCATTGGCAGGTAGATTCTTAAACACTGTGCCACCAGGGAAGTCCCTTCCAGTAACTTTGAAACATGTTAGAAGGCTTCTTTATGTTTGAAGAAACCAACGCTCAGAAATGGAGAACTTACCCCAAATGTCCTTTCACCATCTGCCCCCCCATCACTCCATTGATCCATGAATTGGACTCCTGGGGCCAAGAGTGAATGGACATTCTTCCTGGCTTGGTGTCTTCCTTTCTCAGCAGATCACAGCTCCTCAACTCCACCTAGGATGAGGTGTCAGGATCCCCGTCAGTGTGGTCAGAAGCTGATCCGCAGGCAGCCACTGAAGCCCAGGAAAGAGCCTGTGATTTTTTTGTTTCATCATCTGAACATCTTCCACCTGGTGGTCTTGGGTGTGGGCAGCACCCTGGGGGTTGGCGTGTACATTGTGGTTGGAGAGGTGGCCCTGTTTGTCGCTGGACCAGTGATCATTGTCCCCTTCTTGGTGGCCGCCCTGTCTTCTGTGTTGTCTGGGCTCTGCTATGCCGAGTTTGGGACACGGATAAAGTGGACCAGTTCTGCATATCATTATAGCTACATCAGCTTGGGAGAACTGTGGGCTTTCATCGCTGGCTGGAACCTCATACTGTCCTATGTCTTTGGTGAGATGATGGATGAAGAGGGTGTGGGGTTGAAGACCGGGAAACTAGGAGTGGGATTTGATCTTCAGTCATTCATGAGCATTTTGTCATCCACTTTGTGAGGCGAGGAGAGTAATAGTGTCAGGAAAACTCCACAGCTTCATCCTACTCAGCTCTCCCCTACTTTCCTTAAATCATGGACCAAGAACCCAGAGGAAAGGGAACCGTGGGGAGTGGGTGAGAGGGAGGCATGGCCCACAGGCTCATCCCCTCACCATACTGAAGTCTCTGCTCTGCTTTTGCCTTCATGGAGTTTCCATTAGCACTGGATTTAAAATTTTAATCCTTATCTCCCAGACCTCTTGTTCCCTCTTCCCTGTTTTCTTGCATAACATTGATCTCCCACTAAAATACTTAATAATTGACCTATTTTGTGAATCATCTGGGCTACCCTCCCCACTTCATGAAAAGAAATTGTTTGACATTTGACATTTTGCAATTTTCCTCCCTAAATACATCCCATGGTGCATAGAGGATTTAATTCATGTTTGTCACTGAATGTTTCTTCTCCTGCTGCAGCCACTGCAAGTGTGTCCAAGGCCTGGAGCTACACCTTTGATGGCCTGATCGGGAACCACATCTCTCAGGCATTACGGAAAGCCTTCTCTCAGTACATGCCCGACTACCTGGCCTGGTACCCAGACTTTATTGCCCTGGCCATGGTGCTGCTACTCACAGGTGAGACAGGGGTCAGAATTAGGATGGGAAGAGAGGGGTGTGGTGGAGGAGCTGAAAGGCTTGGGGTGGCAGAATCGTGGGAGATTCAGTTCAGTTCAGCCGTTCAGTTGTGTCTGACTCTTTGCGACCCCATGAATTGCTGCACGCCAGGCCTCCCTGTCCATCACCAACTCCCGGAGTCCACCCAAACCCATGTCCATTGAGTTGGTGATGCCATCCAGCCATCTCATCCTCTGTCGTCCCCTTCTCCTCCTGCCCCCAATCCCTCCCAGCATCAGAGTCTTTTCCAATGAGTCAACTCTTTGCATGAGGTGGCCAAAGTATTGGAGTTTCAGCTTCAGCATCAGTCCTTCCAATGAACACCCAGGACTGATCTCCTTTAGAATGGACTGGTTGGATGTCCCTGCAGTCCAAGGGACTCTCAAGAGTCTTCTCCAACACCACAGTTCAAAAGCATCAGTTCTTCGGCGCTCAGCTTTGTTCACTGTCCAACTCTCACATCCATACATGACCACTGGAAAAACCATAGCCTTGACTAGACGGACCTTTGTTGGCAAAGTAATGTCTCTGCTTTTGAATATGCTAGATTAGGACTTGGAATAAAGGTCTGGGATATGGCTTCCCTGGTAGCTCAGTGGTAAAGAACCTACTTGCCAATGTAGGAGACGTAGTTTCAACCCCTGGGTCAGGAGGATCCCCTGGAGGAGGAAATGGCAACCCACTCCAGTATTCTTGCTGGGAAAATCCATGGACAGAGGAGCCTGTCCATGGGGTTGCAAAGGGTTGGACACAACTGAGCAACTGAGCAGATATGCATAATCCATCCACCAAGAAGGGTCTGGGGTATGAGAGACAGGAAGGCAAGGCATAGACTGTTGTTTCCCACTCTTGGCACTACTGACCTTCTAGACTGGAACAGCCTTCAGTACTGGGGGCTGTCCTGTCCATTATTGTTGTTTTTGTCAGTTTCTAAGTCAGGTCCAACTCTTTATGATTCCATGGACTACAGGCTTCCCTGTCCTTCACTATCTCCCAAAGTTTACTCAAACTAATGTCCATTGAGTCAGTGATGCCTTCCAACCATCTCATCCTCTGTTGCCCTCTCCTCCTTTTGCCCTCAATCTTTCCCAGCATCAGAGTCTTTTCCAATGAGTAGGCTCTTCGCATTGTCATATTTTCTTAATTTTATCATTGCCAGATATTTAGCATTCCTGAACTTTCCTCGCTAGATACCATGCCTATCTAGACACTATGCCTACCTCCCAAGTAGTGACAATGACAATCAGAATGTATCCAGACATTGGCAAACATCCCTAGGGCACAAAATCAACCCCCATTGAGAATCATTCACTTTGATGTGTTTCTTCCTCTGTATTGAGACCAAAGATGTGTTTTTAATTGGGAAATAATTCACATAGCATAAAATTAACCATTTTAGTATCTTTCTTCAGTTTTATTGAGATGTAATTGACATGCAACATTGTATAAGTTTAAGGTGTTAGGTGTATATATTGTGAGATGGTTGCCACAATAAAAAAAATTAACCTTCTGAAAGTATACAATACCGTGGAACTAAGCACATTCAAAACGTTGTACAACCATCACCTCCACGTAGTTCCAAACATGTCCATCACAACAAAGGAAACCCTGCACCCACTGAGCAGTCACTGTCCATCCATGTGTCCCAATCCCACAACCCCCAGCCCCTGGTAAACACCGGTCTGCTTTTTGTCTCTATGGATTTTGTTATGTTGGACATCTCATATTCCATTTTCCCCACAGGGGCACTTGTTCTGGGAGCTCGTGAATCACTTCTGGTTACCAGAGTGTTCACAGGCATCAACGTCTTGGTTCTCATCTTCATCATGCTCTCTGGCTTCTTCAAGGGAGACCTGCACAACTGGAAGCTCACAGAACAGGACTACACATCCATCACACCTGGATCGGGTGGCATCTCTAGGTTAGGGTGGTGCCCTTGACTTTAGTAATGCATGGGCTGAAGGGTGCAAAGCTGGGACTAAGAGACCAGGGCTGATGGATCCAAATGATGGGAGTCTGGAGCCCAGGACTTGTGATATTAACTGAGGATTCCAGTAGAAATGGTTGAACACACCTCACCCATGTTCTTCCTCATTCCTTCTCTCACCATAGCTTGGGTCCTCTGGGTTTTGGAGGATTTGTGCCATTTGGCCTTGATGGAATTCTCCGTGGAGCAGCGATATGTTTCTATGCACTTGTTGGTTTTGATGTCATTGTCACTAAAGGTAACATGGTCATTGTGTGTCCCATCAGGGGTTTGGGACAGATTGGGCTGCCCCTTGGGCACAGGGGTGGGTAGAAGGTTAGGCTTATTTTCATGGTACAAGAAGGAGAGGGATTTTGTGCTTTCATCCCAGTATGCTTTCCTGACATGGTACCTCCATCACTTTTGCAGAGGAAGAAGCCCTAAACCCTCGTCGTTCCATCCCCTGGAGCATCTTGATCACGATCTTCATCTGCTTTCTGGCATACTCTGGAGTCTCAGCCGCGCTCACCCTCATGGTGCCCTACTACCTGATTCACCCTGAGAGCCCCTTGCCACAGGCTTTTCTCTACATTGGCTGGGACATTGCCAGATATGTTGTGGCTGTTACCACCCTCTGTGCTCTTATATCCAGGTCAGTGTCATGGTTTTCTCCCCATCTACAGTCAGATGCTCAGGTTGCCAGCACTTTGAGATTGAGAGACAAGAGATAAAGACACCTTACACCTGTAGACCAGGGAGCAGATGCCCAAGTCTGTCCTCATGTTCCTATTTTTCCTTCCGGGCTCCAGAGCATCTTCTTCCCCATACCCCAGGTGATCAGGGATATGGCAAGTGATGGACTCCTTTTCCGGGGCCTTGCCAGTGTCTTTGCTCATACAAGAACCCCCATCGTGGCCATCATGTCTTCTGGAAATATTGCAGGTGGATAACAAAACCCACTCCTTCTTTGATCAACTTCCTTAGCTTGAGTATTTCCTCCGGTTTCTCCCTCCCTCCGCCATCTTGTTTTGCCTTCATTCTAGGGCTCTTGGCATTGCTCTTCAAGTTCAGTGACCTTGTGGACCTCATGTCAATTGGGAATCTGCTTGTTTACTCCCTGGTGTCTTTCTCTGTGCTTGTCCTCAGGTGAGACTCCACTGCATCTTGACTGGGGTCTTGGACTCATGGGGACTGATGGGGAGGTCATCATCTTCTGCCTTCATAAATTGAAGTGAATGAAAGTCACTCAGTCACGTCTGACTTTTTGTGACCCCATGGACTATACAGCCCATGGAATTCTCCAGACCAGAATACTGGAGTGGGGAGACTTTCCCTTCTCCAGGGACCTTCCCAACCCAGGAATCAAACCCAGACCTCCAACATTGAAAACACCTTTTAAATGTCTTCTTCTAAATCTGTCTTCATGCCACCTTCTAAATGTCCTTCTATGCTTAAGGCAAGAGAGAGGTAGAACAGGCTGCCTAATGTTGGATAAGTAGGGGCTGCTATTAACACTGCCTTAATATCTCTAATTCAGGTACCAACCAGAACAGACTTTAAGCAAGAAGGAGGAAATTGATATTTCAAAACCTGAAGCAAGTCCTTCAGAACCTGTACCTGAAGCAAGAACCTCAAGGATTCTGAAGACTCTGTGGTTCCCTACCAGCACCATCCCCACTCTGAAATCTGGCCAGATTGTCTATGGATGTACCTCCCTGCTTGGTGAGCAGTGGAATTTCTCTTTGGTCATATTCTGAGACTGACAGGAGGTGGTGGGAGTGTGCGTCTTGTCAGTTGAGGAGTCTTGGAGATACGATGGCCCTTTGTGAGGTGGGCAGCCTGGGGGTGGTGGGGTGACCCACCTGACGTCTTTGGCTTCTTGAGTCCAGCCTGTTGTCCTCCACCTTGACCCTTGCAGTTCTCCTGCTGACCATCCTGAGTGTGATCCTGGCCCAGTGACCCAGCCAGGTGTTCTCTGGAGACCCCGGGCTCACAACAGTGGCTGTGCTGCTGCTGCTGCTCATCACTGGGGTCATGGTCATCATCTGGAGGCAGCCCAAGGACCCAGCTCCTGAGTACTTCAAGGTAGGTGACCTTATGTGCCTAAACTCTTCACCTTGAATGAATGAAGTCTGCAGGCTTAAAGTCTAAATATCCTTTGCTGGCCCAAACAATATAAGTTGCTAAAACAAACAGACCATTCCCTGATCCACACTCAGTGCTTTACATACACAATCTCTGTAAGCACTGAATGCACAGCCTGAAAAGGACCAGAGTCTTCCCACCCATGTAGGGTAGGATCTCCCTTTCAGACATCTGGGGTGTGTTCAGAAATTAACTGACTCTGCCCACAGGTCCCTGCTCTGCCTGTCCTCCCACTGGTGAGCATCTTTGTGAACGTTTACCTGATGATGCTGATGAGCCCGAGGACTTGGACCCAATTTGGCATCTGGAATGCCATTGGTAAGTGGCTTTCTGGGATAAAGAGGCCTCTTGGGTGACTGAACCCAATCCTGTTCCTACCACCTCTCCCCTAAACTGTGTCAGATGCCATGATAGGAGCCCATTTTGCATTTGTAAGTGAGAAGAAGCCCTACTTTCCCTTCTCATTGTCTCATTTCTCTACTAGGATTTCTCATATACTTTGGATACGGGATCCGACACAGCCTGGCAGGGAACAATCATCAACAGCCACCAGCCTCCACCTCCCAGACTTGACAAAAACATCCCTGATGCTGAGCCATCTTAACCACAGGAAATAGATGCTGTGTGGAAGCCCTCCATGCACTGGAGGATCTTCTGTTTCAAGGGGCACCGTGAGCCTCTTTGGACTGTGAAGGCAGATGCACTTAGAGCCCTGTATTTTATTGTTCGTGGACACAGTGACTGTAATATTGCATAAATTTTAAATAAACTTTTTAAAATTTTGTCAAGTGCAGCAAGATGAATTTTCACAAAAAACTACAATGTTGAGCATCTTTTCATGTGTTTGTTAGCCATCTGTATGTCTTCTTTGGAGAAATGTCTATTTAGTTCTTTGGCCCATTTTTTGATTGGGTCATTTATTTTTCTGGAGTTGAGCTGTAGGAGTTGCTTGTATATTTTTGAGATTAGTTGTTTGTCTGTTGCTTCATTTGCTATTATTTTCTCCCATTCTGAAGGCTGCCTTTTCACCTTGCTTATAGTTTCCTTTGTTGTGCAGAAGCTTTTAAGTTTAATTAGGTCCCATTTGTTTATTTTTGCTTTTATTTCCAATATCAACATCACTCATTATCAGAGAAATGCAAATCAAAACCACTGTGAGGTACCATTTCACGCCAGTCAGAATGGCTGCAATCCAAAAGTCTACAAGCAATAAATGCTGGAGAGGGTGTGGAGAAAAGGGAACCCTCTTACACTGTTGGTGGGAATGCAAACTAGTACAGCCACTATGGAGAACAGTGTGGAGATTCCTTAAAAAACTGGAAATAGAACTGCCTTATGATCCAGCAATCCCACTGCTGGGCATACACACCGAGGAAACCAGAAGGGAAAGAGACACATGTACCCCAATGTTCATTGCAGCACCGTTTATAATAGCAAGGACATGGAAGCAACCTAGATGTCCATCAGCAGATGAATGGATAAGAAAGCCATGGTACATATACACAATGGAGTATTACTCAGCCATTAAAAAGAATACATTTGAATTAGTTCTAATGAGATGGATGAAACTGGAACCTATTATACAGAGTGAAGTAAGCCAGAAAGAAAAACACCAATACAGTATACTAACGCATATATATGGAATTTAGAAAGATGGTAACAATAACCCTATGTACGAGACAGCAAAACAGACACTGATGTATAGATCAGTCTTATGGACTCTGTGGGAGAGGGAGAGGGTGGGGAGATTTGGGAGAATAGCATTGAAACATGTATAATATCATGTATGAAACGAGTCGCCAGCCCAGGTTCGATACACGATACTGGATGCTTGGGCCTGGTGCACTGGAATGACCCAGAGGGAGGGTATGGGGAGGAAGGAGGGAGAAGGGTTCAGGATGGGGAACACAGGTATACCTGTGGCGGATTCATTTCTATATTTGGCAAAATTAATACAATATTGTAAAGTTTAAAAATAAAATAAAATTTAAAAAAACAAACAAACAAAAAATAAATAAATACATAGAAACATCAAAAAAAAAAAGAAAAACTACAATGTAAGCAGCAATCAGAAGAAGAAATAAAACACACTCACCTGCAGGCAAGAAACTCCCCCTCCTACCTCTTTCCAGTAAAAACACCAGGGGCTCCTATATGGGAAAGAAATTCAAGTAACAGTATATGTGTCCAGTATTGCACTTGAAATATTAGAACACAAATATATTGGAAGTAAAACGAAAAGGACAGATACACTGTGCAAACAGTAACACGAGAAAGCTAGCATAGCTGAAACAATATCAGACAAAGCTGACCTTAAGGAAAAGAGAGTGATAACAGATAATGTGGATCCTTTCATAATGACAAAGGGATATGCTCATTCATGCCTTTCCTCTGGCATTATTGAGATATAGTGTCAATAGTGAAAATAATCATTTTTCTTGACTTTTCTGTCTCAGACTCTTAGAGCTCCACAGTAGAGTTAATTAGGAAAACTTCTTAACTGGGGAAAAAAATCTGCACTGACAGAGGTGGGTCAAGGATATGTTGATAAATGTTGGGTGGAACTGAAAAATAGGAAGTGAAACTGAAAAGACAAGTTTAAGCTGTTGCAGGACAGAATGCTTGAAATGGAGATTATGAACAATGAAAACAGCGGTTATAATGAAGTAGAGGATTGGTTGTGGGATTGAGCAACTGAAACAGAGTGAAGGAGGGATGAAAGTCAAGAAACTGAGTAGCGAGCTTCCCTGGCAGCACAGTGGTAAAGAATGTGCCTGCCAATACGGGAGACACAGGTTTGATCCCTGATCTGGCAAGATCCCACATGCCATGGAGCAACTAAGCCCCTGGGCCACAACTACTGAGCTTGTACTCTACTGCCCATGAGTTGCAACTCCTGAAGCCTGCATGCCCTAGAATCTGAGCTCTGAAACAAGAAAAACCACCACAATGAGAAGCATGTGCACTGCAGCTACAGAAAAGGCCCAGAACAGTCATAAATAAACAAATAAATAAAATTATTTTTTAAAAAAAGAAATGGAGTAGAAAACTCATGAGATGATATAAAACTAGATGGAAAATGGGACTTCGCCAGTGGTCCAGCAGTTAAGAACTACCTGTCAATGCAGGAGACACAGATTCGATCTCTGGTACAGGAACATCCCACTTGCCATGGGGCAACTAAGCCTGTGCCACAACTACTGAGCCTGTGCTCTAGAACCTGGGAGCTGTAACTCCTGAAGCCTGCATTCCCTGGAGCCCATGATCTGCAGCAGAAGAAACCACTGCAATGAGGAGCCTGTGCACCACAACTAGAGAGGAGCCCCTGCTCATCACAACTACAGAAAAGCCCACGCAGCAACAAAGACCCAGAACAGCCAATAATAAATAAATAAAATAATAATTTTAAAAAAGAAACTGAGTAGCAAGTTATGAGATGAATTAAAACTAGATGGAACAGGGGACTTCCCCAGTGGTCCAGTGGTTAAGAATCCACCCTCCAATGCATAAGACATGAGTTTGGTTCCTGGTCAGGGAACTAAGATCCCATATGCCAGGGGGTGACTGAGCCTGCCCACCCCAGCTAGGGAGAAGCCTGCCTGCCGCAGGGAGAGTCTTCACGCCACAATGAAGGACCCCAGGTGCCACAGCTGAGACCTGGAGCAGCCAAATAAGAAAAATAGTAAGTATAGTTTTAAAATAGATGGAGGAGGTTGAACAGAAGTAGGAAAGTCACCAAATTGAGAGCCGTGATGAAATTAAAGGCGTAGGATCCAAGTAACAGAGACTGAAACTGTTGGTAAAACTTTGATGGAAGAGGTTGACCTCACCTGATTATCATCCTTCCCTTACTTCCGGGACAACCGGATATCCTGTGCTACTCCATGTGCTGTGATAGGCAAGACTCAATGAAAAGTTGAATCACAATGTAGTCAAGCCTCCAGATCAACCACCAGCTCATAGTGGACAGGACAGATAGATTCACATTTCAACTGAAAGCGCCATTAACTGAAATGGGAATGTGGATAATTCTCCAGGAAAGAAAATGGTGCATTTTCGTAACTATTGAATGGTATGGGGAATTCCCTGGTGGTCTGGTCATTAGGGCTCCATGCTTCCACTGCAGGGATTGTGGGTTCTGTCCCTTATGGGTGAACTAAGATCCCACAAGCAGCACAGTGCAATCATCAAAATAAAATAAGTGATATGACCCAAACTGGAGTTTCATTCATTAATCAAATACTATGACCCATACAGGCATACTTCGGAAATATTTCTGGTTGAGTCCAGACAACCCAATAAAAAGAACTGGCAATAAACGGAGTCATATACAAATTTTTTAGTTTCCCTGTGCATGTAAAAGTTATGTCATACTACACTCTACTCAGTGTGCAAGAGCATTCTGTAAAAAAATAATGTACATACCTTGATTTTAAAATATTTTTTTAAATGTGGTAAATATTAACTTCAGTGGCCACAAATCTTCAATTTGTGGGGAAAAAAAAAAAAAGAAAGAAAGAAAAGAACCATTATCTGGAAAGCACAAAAAACCAAGTTATGGCTGTATTTGTGATTGTATCTGTACATAGTAAGATATGTATAATCAACATGCATAAACTATGTGTCTATCTAAGATATATGTATTAAATGTACATTTTAAAATGTTCTCTGTTTCTATAAAATTCACTACATGTAGGCGTCTTGTATTTGTATTTGCTAAATCTCTCACCTCTTGGTTTCTGTGTATACTCCCTGCATTCTAATCCTCTTCTTATGAAGACATCAGTCACACTGAGTTAGGACCCACTCTAGTGACCTTATTTAAGTTTAATGACGCCTTTCAGGCCCAATGACTAATACAGTCACATTCTGTGGTTCCTGGGGATTAGGACTTCAACATATGAATTTGAGAGCAGGGAGATGCATTCAGCCCATCACACTTTTGATACTGTTTTCTTCCCAGCAGCCAAAATAGTGTCTGGAATACAGAAAGTGTTCAACTATATTTGATGAGATATGTGATAAAATAATCACATGTACATATAATATTTTACATGCTCCCAAACAGAGAAAATTTTATTTAGAAGTTGTTATCGAGGGGAATGCATGGTATTCACTTGGGAAAAAAAATATTTGTGAAGCTAATTGAAAAGGAAAATGAGAGTTTAAAGCTAGGTCTAATCTATGAGCTATGGTTTTTCCAGTAGTCATATACAAATGTGAGAGTTGGACCATAAAGAAGGCTGAGCACTGAAGAATTGATGCTTTCATATTGTGGTGCTGGAGAAGACTCTTGAGAGTCACTTGGACTGCAAATGAGATCAAACCAGTTCATCCTCAAGGAAATCAACCCTGAATACTCATCGGAAGGACTTATGCTGAAGCTTAAGCTCCAATATTTTGGCCACCTGATGAGACGAACTGACTCACTGGAAAAGACCCTGATGCTGGAACAGATTGAAGGCAAAAGGAGAAGGGGGCGACAGAGGATGAGATGGTTAGATAACATCACCGACTCAATGAACATGAATTTGAGCAAACTCAGGGAGATAATGGAGGACAGAGGAGCCTGGTGCCCTGCAGTCTATTGGGTTGCAAAGAGTCTGACACACTTAGCAACTGAATGCAACAACAACAAACTCCTGATTGGTGCCAAGCTGGGTTTAAGAGTTCCCCACAATTGAGTATCTCAGGTCACATGCAGACTGTGGAAAGCCAAGTAGTGTAAATAAAACTGGGAGTGAGGAAAATGAGAGTTCAGTCCCTGGTTTTAAAGCCCCAACTTTTCAGGGTTCTTGATAATCAAATAAATTTGTGCCCACAGAAACTATCAATAGGGACAGAAAAAAGTTTAATTTGAACGAAACTGAGGACTATAGTTGGAAAGGCAGCCTCTCAGAGAGCTCTGAGAAAATGCTCTGCTGAAGCATGGTTTCCAGCATCATCTTACACCTCATCCAAACAAAGAATACACATCAACACGGCAGGGTGTACTCCTTCAAGGTCTCAAGAGAGACAGACTTAGTACATAAACAGTTAGACAGCAGCTCTCTGCTCTCTGGTGCCTGGGAAGGGAATTTTATCTTGGAGGGGATGTTAATATAGATGCCATGAGAAGGGAGTTACCCATCCTTATCTTCAAAACAGACACTGTTTACCTCAATGGTTAAAGCAGATGAGCTGTGAGGGTTTAGTTCACACAAAGTTTAGGCTGAACCATGTGTAAACCAAAATGACTTCCCCATTCCTCAGTATGTGAATGTTTTCTCCATTGGGAACAGATAAAAATCTTAGAACCATAGGATCCAGCTATTCTACTTCTGAGGCTATACCCAAAAGAACTGAAAGCACATTCTGGAAGAAGTATTTGTACACTCATTTTCATAGCAGCATTATTCACAAAACTAGAACATGAAAGCAACCCAGGTGCCCACTGACCGACAAATGGATAAGCCAATGTGGTAGACACAAACAGTAGAGTATTCTTCAGCATTGAAAAGGAAGAAAATTCCAACACATGCTACAACATGGAGGAAACTTGTGGACATTTTATTATGTGAAATAAGCCTGACAGGAAACGGCAAGCATTCTATGATCCCACTTAGAAAAGGGACTTAGTGTTGTCAGATTAACAGAAACAGACAGTAGGATGGTGATTGACATGAACTGGTGGAGGAGAAAGGGGAATTGTTGAATGGGTACAGAGTTGAAGTCTTGCAAGATGAAAACAGTCTTAGCGTTCGGTTGCACAAAATGTGAATGCACTTAACACAACTGAACTGAACACTTAAAAACAGTTAATGGTAAAGTTTATGTTATACGTATTTTACCATAATAATAATATTTTAAAAAACGTCTCAGAACTTCCCCCGATGGTAACCACAGAAGAGTCAAGAGCTGATAACAACACACAGATGCTCCCCGCCCGCCCAGCCCCATCTCCACCCCAACAACCCAGGGGTAAGGACTGTCTTCTGTGCTCGGGACTCCCCGCTTCGGTTCTTGGAGGTGTCTCTGCTCCAGCCCCGCACGCCTTAACCTCAGCCTCCCTGACTGACCCAGTGCTCCACACTCTGCTCCTAGGATCCAGTAAGTCTTGGGTCACCCTCTTCTGTGGCATACTGGGCGCTGAGTTCACATCCTCCCAAAGAGACCTCGGCAACCCCAGAGTGCAGGGGGTCAGTCCGGCTCCAGCCAGGGCAGAGAGACCCATTTTACAGACGAAAGCAGAAGGAAATGAGAACTCAGTTTGTGTGTGTGTGTGTGTGTGTGACGAGGTGGTGTGGGGGAGACTGCATTAGTGTCTGGAGTCTCTAGATGTGTTTGTTGAGTGGTGTTCAAACAATAAAGATTACACTTACGTAGAGTTTATGATATGTGGACCCCTGGATTCAGTCCCCTTTATACTGTGGGATCTCTGTGTTTTCTGATTCTCCATCTGGGACTTGAACATTTGCAGATTCCTTGGGAAGACTATGGTGATTATAGTCTATAAATCACTTGGGGTTTATTACACCCAGCAAGCCTGTGAAGCCAGCTCTATTATTTATCATTGGGCAGCAATTTTTTAAAATGGTGGTAAAATACACATAACATAAAATTTGCTATTCCAACCTTCTTTAAGTGTACAGTTCCATACTATTAAGTCTATTGGCTGTCAAAACTGCTTGCCACTCAAAAGCTAATAGTTAATAGTCAAGAGGATAAGTTGGTAGAAAGGAGAGTTTGCTTTATTCTGGCAGCTGACAACTGGAGTAGGGGGACAGGGAGGGGAGAAAGTCCAAAGGCTGACTCCCCAACTGACCATCAGTGGGCAAGGGTTTTAAAGGCAAGTAAGGGTATATGGCAGAAAGCTAAGAGGAACTAAAAAGCCTTTTGATGAAAGTGAAGGAGGAGAGTGAAAAAGTTGGCTTAAAGCTCAACATTCAGAAAACGAAGATCATGGCATCTGGTCCCATCACTTCATGGGAAATAGATGGGGAAACAGTGGAAACAGTGTCAGACTTTATTTTGGGGGGCTCCAAAATCACTGCAGATGGTGATTGCAGCCATGAAATTAAAAGACGCTTACTCCTTGGAAGGAAAGTTATGACCAGCCTAGACAGCATATTCAAAAGCAGAGACATTACTTTGCCAACAAAGGTCTGTTTAGTCAAGGCTATGGTTTTTCCAGTGGTCATGTATGGATGTGAGAGTTGGACTGTGAAGAAAGCTGAGCGCCAAAGAATTGATGCTTTTGAACTGTGGTGTTGGAGAAGACTCTTGAGAGTCCCTTGGACTGCAAGAAGATTCAACCAGTCCATTCTGAAGGAGATCAGCCCTGGGATTTCTTTGGAAGGAATGATGCTAAAGCTGAAACTCCAGTACTTTGGCCACCTCATGCAAAGAGTTGACTCATTGGAAAAGACCCTGATGCTGGGAGGGATTGGGGGCAGGAGGAGAAGGGGACGACAGAGGATGAGATGACTGGATGGCATCACCAACTCGATGGACATGGATTTGGGTGGACTCCGGGAGTTGGTAATGGACAGGGATGTCTGGCGTGCTGCGATTCATGGGGTTGCAAAGAGTTGGACACGACTGAGCAGCTGAACTGAACTGAACTGAAGGGTGTATAGATGGAGGAGGGGAGATACGTTCAGAAACAACACAGTCAACTCTGACCAACATCCTGAAATTGGTTATGGGGTGGCCCGACCAGCATCATCCTGATTGTTTTGAGTACAGTTAATCTTTAGTTCCAGGGTTGATTTGTTCCCATTTTTTGAGAACAGATCTCAGAATTTTGGCAGGTTATGTCATGGCTACAGTCTGGTCATCCTGTAGTTAACGTCTCCACCCTGGGGTTTCAGTACCTATAAGATAGCTCACAGAATATGGCTCAGAATATGATCTATTGACCATGAGAAGGAAGTAAAGGTCCTTGACTTTGCTTAGTGACTAAACAATTATTATTTTGTCCTCTTTGTTTACTTTCCTTGGTTTCTGCATTTTTTCACTTCTCTGTTATTCTGTGGTTAAAATTGTTCTACAGACAAAAGGCAGGTAGAGGAATAGGGGGTAGGGGGAGAAGGGCTGTAGGATTCTCATCCATTTTTTATTTACGTTGTTATGCAACCAATCTCCATAGCTCTTTTATCCTGTAAAACTGAAAGTGTGCCCCCATTTAACACCCCATTTCCCCCTTCATTCCAGCCCCTGGAGAACCATGATTCAGAACTTTTTATCTCTATAATTTGACAACTCCATGTAATTCATTGAAGTGAAATCATATAATATTTGTCTCCTTGTTACTGGCTTGTGTTACTTAGCATAGTGTCCTCAAGGTTCTCCATGTTGCAGCTTGTGTCAGAATTTCTTGATTTTTTAAGGCTGAATACTATACCACTGGTAGTACAGACTACATTGCATATATCTATTTCTTCATGAATGGACATTGGGGCTACTTCCATCTTTCAGCTTTTGTAAATAATGTTGCTGTGAATGTGGGTGTACAAATTTCTCTTTGGGACCTTATTTTCAGTTCCTTTGGGTGTATACCCATAAGTGAAATTAGCTGGATTATATGGTAATTCCACTTTTAATTTTCTGAGGAACCACCATATTTTATCTACAGCAACTGCAGCATTTTACACTCCTACTCACAGTGCACAAGGTTTCAGTAGAGAGCATTTGAATAGAAAGAAACATAGGTCTGGAGAAATATATGATTTGTTCAAAGGCATAAGTGTGATCATGGAGCCAAAATTCTGATCAGCTGCCTAGCTCTTTGAATGCTTGCTCTTAACGAAAATGATAAACTTGGACTTCAGAGTGTCAGGGGTGGAAGTCCTACAGAGCCATATAGTGAGGAGACATTTCATGCCCCAAAGGAGCAGGAAACAGAGTCCTGTCATTTCTGATTCAGAATGAAGGTTAGTCCCCCACTCCCTGCAGGCACTTGGGAGACCACTCAGGTTTGGTGCTTTAACTGAGCTGGGCTAGAGTCTGTGCCTCCTATAGATTCCATCTCCTTCTGCCTCAGAGCAGAGATCCTATTCCATTTCCCTCTGCAAGTAATGAAACAGAAATCTACCAGGTTTCAGAATCTTTGGTGAAGAAATGTATGGAGTCTGAGCACTCTGATCAGCAAGTTCCTAAAAGAGTCACCTCACTCAGATCTAGGAAGGGAGTAAACAATGACAATATTCTTCACTGTTTTATACAGGAAAAGAAGACAAAGATTGTACATAGTTTGTGCAAAATAAGACAAGCTAGTATGTAGTATAGCTGGATTTGAACCAACAGGGATGGTTGATTTCAATCCAAAGATCAGCCTCTTCATCCATTCGACTCATGCCAATTAAGCAGTTGCTGTGCCAGGTTTTATGTTGGAAACTTTTGCTTCTGTGGGGCAGGAAGCTTTTCCTTCCAGGTTCTTTGCCCAGTCTAATAATTAAGTCAGCAAAAGTCAGATGAACAAGTTTAATTTGCTATGTATTGGAGTCCAATAAAAACTCTAAGCCATGGTGACAGTCAGGCAGTTAAGGCTTATACACTCCCCTGAGCTAAAGAGAAGGGAGTAGGGATCTGGGGCTTCAAGGGGAAGAAAACCTACAGGAAAGATGGGAAGAGCAAATGCTTGGTGAACAAAAGTTTGCTGTGCAATGCAGACAAGTCTTTCTGAGATAAAAATTTATCTCTGGTAATAACTCTCCTCCTAAACTACATTATTTTGAGCAGTTAAGGGTTGGGGGGGAGGGGCAAGAAGCTTCTGAGTTTGCTGGGTCTTTATTGCCTTCAGCTCAAAACTACCCATCTTACAAAGGCGCACAATTGCAGGGGAGACATAATCCACTCTACCTCACTTCTCTTTAAACAACCTTTCCAGTAACTTAAAAAAAAACAATTAATTAATGGCTGCACTGGGTCTTTATTTTTGTGAGCAGGCTTTCTCCACTTGTGGTGAGTGGGGACTACTCTTTAGTTCTGGTGCATGGGCTTCTCATCCCAGTGGCTCCTCTAGTTGTGGAGCACAGGCTCTAGAGCACAGGCTCAGTAGTCGTGGTGCCCCGGTTTAATTGCCCCTCAGCATGTGGAATCTTCCTGGACCACGGATTGAACCTGTGTCCCCTGAGTTGGCAGGTAGATTCTTAAACACTGGGCCACCAGGGAAGTCCCTTCCAGTAATTTGAAACTTGTTAAAAGGCTTCTTTATGTTTGAAGAAACCAATGCTCAGAGATGGAGAACTTGCCCCAAGTGTCCTTCCACCACCTGCCCCCCATCACTCCATTGCTCCATGGAATTGGACTCCTGGGGCCAAGAGTGAATGGACATTCTTCATGGCTTGGCATCTTCCTTTCTCAGCAGATCACAGCTCCTCAATTCCACCTAGGATGCGGTGTCAGGATCCCCGCCAGTGTGGTCAGAAGCTGGTCCGCAGACAGCCACTGAAGCCCAGACAGAGGTCTGAGATTCCCGTGACCCGTCATCTGAACATCCTCCACCTGGTGGTCTTGGGTGTGGGCAGCACCCTGGGGGTTGGTGTGTATATCGTGGTTGGAGAAGTGGCCCTGTTTGTTGCTGGACCAGCGATCATCATCTCCTTCTTGGTGGCTGCCCTGTCTTCTGTGTTGTCTGGACTCTGCTATGCTGAGATTGGGACACGGATATTGTGGACCGGTTCTGTGTATCGCTACAGCTACATCAGTGTGGGAGAACTGTGGGCCTTCATCGCTGGCTGGAACTTCATACTGTCCTATATCGTTGGTGAGATGATGGCTGGACAGGATGTGGGGGTTGAGACCAGAAATTTGGAGTGGGGATTTGGTCTTCAGTCATTCATGAGCATTTTGTCATCCACTTAGTGAGGTGAGGAGAGTAATAGTGTCAGGGAAACTCCACAACTTCATTCTACTCAGCTCTCTCTCTCTCCCTTCCCTCCTCCAGAGGAAAGGAAACTGTGGGGAGTGGGTGAGAAGGAGGCATATTCCATAGGCTCATCCCCTCACCATATTGAAGTCTCTGCTCAGCTGTTGACTTCATGGAGTTTCCATTAGCACTGAATTTAAATTTTTAGTCCTTTATCTCCCAGACCTCTTGTTCCCTCTTCCCTGTTTTCTTGCATAACATTGATGTCTCACTCTAATATTAAATTGTTGACCTATTTTGGAGTCACCTGGGTCTACTCTTCTCATCTCATGAAAAGAAACTCTTTGAGATTTGGTGTTTTGTATTTTTCCTCCCCAAAATACATACCATGGTGCACGAAGTGATTCAATTCATGTGACCAATGACTGTTCCTTCTTCTGCTCCTGCAGCCAGTGCAAGTGTGGCCAAGGCCTGGAGCTCCACCTTTGACAGCCTGATTGGGAACCACATCTCTCAGGCATTACAGAAAACTTTTTTTCAGTACATGCCTGACTACCTAGCCACGTACCCAGACTTTGTTGCCCTGGCTATGGTGCTGCTGTTCACAGGTGAGACAGAGTTAGGGTGAGAAGAGTGGGGTGTGGAGGGGGGACTGGGGTGGGAAAGGCTTGGGGTGGCAGAATAGTGGGGGATTAGGACTGAGAAGAAGGGTCTCGGGTATGGCCTCCCTGGTGACTCAGTGGTAAAGAAACTGTTGTCTATACAGGAGTCGCATGTTCGATCCCTAGGTGGGGAAGACCCTCTGGAGGAGGAAATGGCAACCCACTCCAGTATTCTTGCCTGGAAAACCCCATGGACAGAGAAACCTGGCCATCTATGGTCCATGGGATCACAAAGAGTTGGACACAATTCAGCATCTGAGCACACACGCACAACCCATCCTCCAAGAAAGGTCTGGATATGAGAGAGAGGAAGGCAAGACATAGACTGTTGTTTCCCATCCTTGGCAATACTGACCGCCTAGGCTGGAATATCCTTTGGTGTTGGGGGCTGTGTTGTCCATTGTTATTGTTGTTCAGTCCCTAGGTAATGTTCGAGTCTTGGCAACCTCATGGACTGCAACAAGCCAGGCTCCTCTGTCCTCCACTATCTCCTGGAGTTTTGCTCAAACTCATGTCCATTGAGTCAGTGATGCTATCTAACCATCTCATCTTCTGCCACCCTCTTCTCCTTTTGCCTTCAATCTTTCCCAGCATCAGGGTCTTTTCCAAAGAGTTGGCTCTTTGAACTGTAGGATTTTCTTAATTTTTATCATTGTCAGATAAGTATCATTCCAGGCTTTCCTCACTAGACACCAGTTATGTCTGTCTCCCAAACCGTGACAATTCAATATTTGTCTCCAGACATTGGTAAATGTCCCTTGGGGCACAAAATCAAGCCCAGCTTGGAATCATTTACTTGGACAAGTTCCTTCTGCTGTTTTAAGACTAAAGATGTGATTTTAGTTGGGAGATAGCTCACATAGCATAAAACTAACAATTTTACTATTTTTCCTCAATTTTATTGAGATATAATTGACATACAACACTATATAAGATTAAGGTGTTCAATGTGTATATTGTGAGATGATGGCCACACTAAGAAATTAACCACCTTAAAGTATACAATTCCGTGACACTTAGTACATTCACAACATTACACAACCATCACCTCCATGTAGTTCCAAATATGTTCATCACAACAAAGGAAACCCTGCACCCGCTGAGCAGTCACTGTCCATCCATCTGCCCCAGTCCCACAACTCCCAGCCCCTGTTAACCACCAGTCTGTGTTCTGTCTCTATAGATTTAGTTATTTTGGATGTCTCATGTTCCATCTTCCCACAGGGGCCCTTGCGCTGGGAGCTCGCCAGTCAGCCCTGATAACCAAAGTGTACACAGGCATCAACGTCTTGGTTCTCATCTTCATCATGCTCTCTGGCTTCTTCAAGGGAGATCTGCACAACTGGAAGCTCACAGAACAGGACTACACATCCATCACACCTGGATCGGGTGGCATTTCTAGGTTAGGGTGGTGCTCTTGACCTTAGTAATGCATGGGCTGAGGGTGCAGAGCTGGGACTAAGAGACCAGGGCTGATGGATCCAAATATTGGGAGTCTGGAGCCCAGGACTTGTGGTATTAACTGAGGATTCCAGTAGAAATGGTTGAGCACACCTCACCCATGTTCTCCCTCATTCCTTCTCTCACCATAGCTTGGGTCCTCTGGGTTTTGGAGGATTTGTGCCATTTGGCCTTGATGGAATTCTCCATGGAGCAGCTACATGTTTCTATGCACTTGTTGGTTTTGATGCCATTGTCACTAAAGGTAACATGGTCATTGTGTGTCCCATCAGGGGTTTGGGACAGATTGGGCTGCCCCTTGGGCACAGGGGTGGGTAGAAGGTTAGGCTTATTTTTACGGTACAAGAAGGAGAGGGATTTTGTGCTTTCATCCCAGTATGCTTTCCTGACATGGTACCTCCATCACTGTTGCAGGGGAAGAAGCCCTAAACCCTCGTCGTTCCATCCCCTGGAGCATCTTGATCACGATCTTCATCTGCTTTCTGGCACACTTTGGAGTCTCAGCCGCGCTCACCCTCATGGTGCCCTACTACCTGATTCACCCTGAGAGCCCCTTGCCACAGGCTTTTCTCTACATTGGCTGGGACGTTGCCAGATATGTTGTGGCTGTTACCACCCTCTGTGCTCTTACATTCAGGTCAGTGTCATGGTTTTCTCCCCACCTACTGTCAGATGGTCAGGTTCCCAGCCCTTAGGATTGAGAGACAAGAGATAAAGACACCTTACACCTTGTAGACCAGAGAGCAGATGCCCTGGTCTGTCCTCATGTTCCTGTTTTCCCTTCCAGACTCCAGGACATCTTCTTCCCCATACCCGAGGTGATCAAGGATATGGCACATGGTGGGCTCCTTTTCCAAGGACTTGCCAGTCCTTGGAAAGTCTTTGCTCGCACGAGAACCCCCATCATGGCCATCATGTCTTCTGGAAGTCTTGCAGGTGAATAACAAACCCACTCCTTCTTTAATCAATTTCTTTAGCTTGAGTACTTCCTCCAGTTTCTCACCCCCTCCACCATCTCCCCCCTCCACCAACTTGTTTTGCCTTCATTCTAGGGCTCTTGGCATTGCTCTTCAAGTTCAGTGACCTTCTGAACCTCATGTCAATTGGGAATCTGCTTGTTTACTCCCTGGTGGCTTTCTCTGTGCTTGTTCTCAGGTGAGACTCCACTGCACCTTGACTGGGGTCTTGGACTTGTGGGGGCTGATGGGACAGTACCCATCTTGTGCATTCATGCTGCTTTCTATATGTCCTTCTGTGCTTAAGGTAGGACAGATGTGGAATAGTCTGTGTGATGTTGGATGAGTATGGGCCACTCTTAGCATAATACCTCCAATTCAGGTACCAACCAGAACAGAATTTAAGCAGGAAGGAAGAAATTGATATTTCAGAATGTGAAGCAAGTCCTTTAGAAACTATACCTGAAGCAGGAACCTCAAACATCCTGAAGACTGTGTGGTATCCTATCAACACCTTCCCCACCCAGGAGTCTGGCCGGATTATCTATGGATGCACCTTACTGCTTGGTGAGCTGTGGGATTTCTCTTAGGTCATATTCTGAAATTGGCAAGATAGAGGGGAATTCTGTGTCTTTGCCTATTGAGACATCTTGGAGATATGATGGCCCTTCCTGACGTGGGCAGCCTGGGGAGGGGTGTGACCCGAGGTCCTGACATCTTTGTCTTCTGGAATCCAGCCTGTTCTCCTCCTCCTTGACCCTTGCAGTTCTCCTGCTGACCATCCTGGGCCTGATCCTGGCCCAGTGGCCCAGCCAGGTGTTCTCTGGAGACCCCGGGCTCACAACAGTTGCTGTGCTGCTGCTGCTGCTCATCACTGGGGTCACGGTCATCATCTGGAGGCAGCCCCAGGACCCCACTGCTCTTTACTTCAAGGTAGGTGACCTTACATACCAGAAGCATCCATATTGAATAAATGAAGTCTGCAGGCTTTGAGATTTAAACATCCTCTGCTGGCCCAGAGAAGAAGAGAAGTTGCTAAAACAAACAGACACTTCCCTGATCCACACTCAGTGCTTTACATACAATCTCAGTAGGCACTGAACATACAGCCTGAAAAGGACTAGAATCATCTCACCCATGTGGAGTAGGGTCTCCCTTTCAAATGTCTAGGGTGTGTTGGGTGTGTTCAGCATGAGCTGACTTTCCCTACAGGTCCCTGCTCTGCCTGTCCTCCCACTTGTGAGCATCTTTGTGAACATTTACCTGATGATGCTGATAACCCATAGGACTTGGACCCAGTTTGGTGTCTGGAATGCAGTTGGTAAGTGACTTTCTGGGATAAAGAGACCTCTTGAGTGGCTGAACTCACCCATGTTTCTACCATTTCTTCCCTATATTGTGTCAGACACCATAGCAGGAGCCCATCTTGCATTTGTAAGTGAGGAGAAGGCCTAATTTTCCTTCTCATTGTCTCGTTTCTCTACTAGGATTTGTCATATACTTTGGATACGGGATCCGACACAGCCTGGCAGGGAACAATCATCAACAGCCACCAGCCTCCACCTCCCAGACTCTTGACAAAAACATCCCTGATGCTGAGCCATCTTAACCACAGGAAGTAGATGCTGTGCAGAATCCCTCCATGCACTGGAGGATCTTCTGTTTCAAGGGGCACCGTGAGCCTCTATGGACTGTGAAGGCAGATGCACTTAGAGCCCTGTATTTTATTGTTTGTGGACACAGTGACTGTAACATTGCATAAATTTTAAATAAATTTTTAAAAATTTTGTCAAGTGCAGCAAGATGAATTTTCACAAAAAACTACAATGTAAGCAGCAACCAGAAGAAGAAATAATACACTCACCTGCACATAAGAAGCTCCCCCGCCTGCCTCTTTCTGGTAAAAACACCAGGGACTCCCATATGGGAAGGAAATTCAGGTAACAGTATATGTGTCCAGTATTGCACTTGAAATATTAGGACACAAATATATTGGAAGTAAAACGAAAAGAACAGATACACTGTGGAAACAGTAACACGAGAAAGCTAGCAGGGCTGGGTCAATATCGGACAAAGCTGACCTTAAGGAAAAGAGAGTGATAACAGATAAAGTGGATCCTTTCATAATGACAAAGGGATATGCTCATTCATGCCTTTCCTCTGGCGTTATTGAGATATAGTGTCAATAGTGAAAATAATCATTTTTCTTGACTTTTCTGTCTCAGACTCTTAGAGCTGCACAGTAGAGTTAATTAGGAAAAATTCTTAACTGGGGAAAAAATCGGCACTGACAGAGGTGGGTCAAGGGTATGTTGATAAATGTTGGGTGGAACTGAAAAATAGGAAGTGAAACTGAAAAGACAAGTTTAAGCTGTTGCAGGACAGAATGCTTGAAATGGAGATTATGAACAATGAAGACAGTGGTTATAATGAAGTAGAGGATTGGTTGTGGGACTGAGCAACTGAAATAGAGTGAAGGAGGGATGAAAGTCAGGAAACTGAGTAGCAGGCTTCCCTGGTAGCTCAGTGGTAAAGAATCTGCCTGCCAATGCAGGAGACACAGGTTTGATCCCCGATCTCGCAAGATCCCACATGCCATGGAGCAACTAAGCCCCTGGGCCACAACTACTGAGCCTGTGCTCTACTGCCCATGAGTTGCAACTCCTGAAGCCTGCATGCCCTAGAATCTGAGCTTTGAAACAAGAAAAACCACCACAATGAGAAGCATGTGCACTGCAGCTACAGAAAAGGCCCAGAACAGTCATAAATAAACAAATAAATAAAATTATTTTTTAAAAAAAGAAATGGAGTAGAAAACTCATGAGATGATATACAACTAGATGGAAGATGGGACTTCGCCAATGGTCCAGCAGTTAAGAATCTACCTGTCAATGCAGGAGACACAGATTTGATCCCTGGTCCAGGAACATCCCACTTGCCATGGGGCAACTAAGCCTGTGCCACAGCTACAGAGCCTGCACTCTAGAACCTGGGAGCCGTAACTCCTGAAGCCTGCATTCCCTGGAGCCCATGATCTGCAGCAGAAGAAACCACTGCAATGAGGAGCCTGTGCACCACAACTAGAGAGGAGCCCCTGCTCATCACAACTACAGAAAAGCCCACGCAGCAACAAAGACCCAGAACAGCCAATAATAAATAAATAAAATAATAATTTAAAAAAAGAAACTGAGTAGCAAGTTATGAGATGAATTAAAACTAGATGGAACAGGGGACTTCCCCGGTGGTCCAGTGCTTAAGAATCCACCCTCCAATGCATAAGACATGAGTTTGATCCCTGGTCAGGGAACTAAGATCCCATATGCTGGGGGGTGACTGAGCCTGCCCACCCCAGCTAGGGAGAAGCCTGCCTGTGCAGGGAGAGTCTTCACGCCACAATGAAGGACCCCAGGTGCCACAGCTGAGACCTGGAGCAGCCAAATAAGAAAAATAGGAAGTATAGTTTTAAAATAGATGGAGGAGGTTGAACAGAAGTAGGAAAGTCACCAAATTGAGAGCCGTGATGAAATTAAAAGCATAGGATCCAAGTAACGGAGACTGAAACTATTGGTAAAACTTTGATGGAAGAGGTTGACCTCACCTGATTATCATCCTTCCCTTACTTCCGGGACAACCGGATATCCTGTGCTACTCCATGTGCTGTGATAGGCAAGACTCAATGAAAAGTTGAATCACAATGTAGTCAAGCCTCCAGATCAACCACCAGCTCATAGTGGACAGGACAGATAGATTCACATTTCAACTGAAAGCACCATTACCTGAAACCAGAATGTGGGTAATTCTCCAGGAAAGAAAATGGTGCATTTTCATAATTATTGAATGGTATGGGGAATTCCCTGGTGGTCTGGTCATTAGGGCTCCATGCTTCCACTGCAGAGATTGTGGGTTCTGTCCCTTATGGGTGAACTAAGATCCCACAAGCTGCACAGTGCAGCAAACAAAATAAGTGATATGACCCAAACTGGAGATTCATTCATTAATCAAATACTATCACCCACACAGGCGTACTTTGGAAATATCTCTGGTTGAGTCCAGACAACCCAATAAAAAGAACTGGCAATAAACGGAGTCATATACAAATTTTTTAGTTTCCCTGTGCATGTAAAAGTTATGTCATACTACACTCTACTCAGTGTGCAAGAGCATTCTGTAAAAAAATAATGTACATACCTTGATTTTAAAATATTTTTTAAAATGTGGTAAATATTAACTTCAGTGGCCACAAATCTTCAATTTGCCAAAAAAAAAAAGAAAGGGAAAAAAAAGAACCATTATCTGGAAAGCACACACACACACAAAAAACAAGTTATGTCTGTACTTGTGATTGTATCTGTACATAGTAAGATATGTATATATGTAAAATCAACATGCATAAAATATGTATCTATCTAGGATATGGAGAAGGCACTGGCGACCCACTCCAGTACTCTTGCCTGGAAAATCCCATGGGCAGAGGAGCCTGGTAGGCTGCAGTCCATGGGGTCGCTAGGAGTCAGGCACGACTGAGCAACTTCACTTTCACTTTTCACTTTCATGCATTGGAGAAGGAAATGGCAACCCACTCCAGTGTTCTTGCCTAGAGAATCCCAGGGACGGGAGCCTTGTGGGCTGCCGTCTATGGGGTCGCACAGAGTCGGACACAACTGAAGCGACTTAGCAGCATCTAGGATATATGTATTAAATATATATTTTTTATTGTTCTCTGTTTCTATGAAATTCACTACATGTAGGTGTCTTGTATTTATATTTGCTTAATCTCTCACCTCTTGGTTTCTGCGTATACTCCCTGCATTCTAATCCTCTTCTTATGAAGACATCAGTCATACTGAGTTAGGATCCACTCTAGTGACCTCGTTTAAGTTTAATGACGTCTTTCAGGCCCAGTGACTAATACAGTCACATTCTGTGGTTCCTGGGGATTAGGACTTCAACATGTGAATTTGAGAGCAGGGATATGGATTCAGCCCATCACACTTTTGATACTGTTTTCTTCCCAGCAGCCAAAATAGTGTCTGGAATACAGAAAGTGTTCAACTATATTTGATGAGATATGTGATAAAAGAATCACATGTACATATAATATTTTATGTGCCCCCAAACAGAGAAAATTTTATTTAGAAGTTGTTATCAAGGGGAATGCATGATATTCATTTGGGGAAAAAATATTTGTGAAACTAATTGAAAAGGAAAATGAGAGTTTAAAGCTAGGTCTAATCTATGAGCTATGGTCTTTCCAGTAAATCATGTACGAATGTGAGAGTTGGACCATTAAAGAAGGCTGAGCACCGAAGAATTGATGCTTTCATATTGTGGTGCTGGAGAAGATTCTTGAGAGTCCTTTGAACTGCAAGGAGATCAAACCAGTTCATCCTAAAGGAAATCAGTACTGAATACTCATTGGAAGGACTGATGCTGAAGCTGAAACTCCAATACTCTGGCCACTTGATGCGAAGAACTGAATCCTTGGAAAAAAAACCCTGATGCTGGGAAAGATTGAAGACAGGAGGAGAAGGGGATGACAGAGGATGAGATGGTTGGGTGGCATCACTGACTCAATGGACATGAGTTTTAGCAAGCTCCAGAAGATGGTGAAGGACAGGGAAGTCTGGCATGCTGCAATCCATAGGGTCACAAAGAGTCAGACACAATTGAGCATGCATGCAGCACAACACATAATGAAAGAATCCCATGTACATAAAAAGCTCTTACAGATCAACAGATCAAAAGAAAATGTTGATCTTACAGATCAACATTAAAAAGTTCCTCTGTTCAGTTCAGTTCAGTTCAGTCGCTCAGTCGTGTCCGACTCTTTGCGACTGCAAGAATTGCAGCACGCCAGGCCTCCCTGTCCATCACCAACTCCTGGAGTTCACTCAGACTCACGTCCCTCGAGTCAGTGATGCCATCCAGCTATCTCATCCTCTGTCATCCCCTTATCCTCCTGCCCCCAATCCCTCTCAGCATCAGAGTCTTTTCCAATGAGTCAACTCTTCGCATGAGGTGGTGTTGGGAGCCTCATAAGGCATTACTGAAAAAATGGAGGCACGGTCCCCAGCCCCCTCTCCTCATTCCGCAGGCACGGATCCCAGGATGGAGTTAGGCCTTGTAATTCTGACTTGTCTTTTCCTCTCCTAGGCTGAGTTGACTGAAAAGGAATATTAAGGTGCTTATTGGTCTTGAGAGGAGCATGAGAAGGCACAAAGCCTTCTGAAGCATTGCTCAGAAAATAATTCATAAAGTTAATCATTGACATTTGTTCAAGGACTTTTACAAAAGAGTGTTCCAGGATGAGCACATAGGCCATAGCTTGAGGCCATGGGAGGGATTGATAACTGAAGCTTATTTGTGAGGAGAAAGTTTATGGCAAAGGAGTTTACTGAATTTAGGGCTTAGAAATAATTAGTTAGAAGTTAAAGATTTAAGGAATATTGTAAAGTTAGCATATTTTACTATAGCTTATAGAAGTTAGGAATTTTTAAAGACATTATAGCTAGAAGCCTTTGTAATAGATAGTGAGCTCAGGACGTTAGGGGCAAACAGGATTTAGGAAGATAAGTAGTAAACTGAGGAATGTAGCATGAGTTACGATGTAATCACAAGTTAACTATAGGACACATTAGAGGAGGTAGATAATAGATGATAAGGCTGATTCCGAGAGAATCACTGAAGCAGAAACTCTGTTTGAAGAGCAACAATGATTTATGGAGATAATAAATCTGGGAGAGGGGGAACTGAAAATGTCAAACCTCTGGCCTAATGCTTTTGTAAAAGTATGAAAGAGAATCTTAAACTTGGAATAAACAGGCAGTCCATAGAAAACTGAGAGGCTGTCTCATTGGCCGACACCGTCGTCTCTTCAGGTTGAATCCCTGGTTGCTGGAGTTGGACTCCGGCCAGTGGCGCCCAGAACAGGGGACACTGAAGAGGAAGTAATCTGGGAATGTAACGCGGGACAGTTAGGATTGTACCTGTGGGTGGCCGGCGCCCCTCTGCCGTTTAGGCAGGGTGAGGAGGGTACAGAATCAGTAAGAATATTCTCTAGAAGAATGGGTTTCTCTGCATCTAAGAATAGACAAATGTTTATTGAAATATTACTTCATATGTTAGCCCATAGAGGCATCAAGTAAGCACAGGAAGACTGTCTAAATTTCTACGTTGTTTTAACCTTTGCAAAGGTTCCTGTAGATGCTTTTGCTCTGTGGAATATGATTAGAAATGTTCTGGACCCCCGTCATGAGGCTGTTAGATAGCATATGGGGGAGGCTATAGCGGTGGGTGGTGGTGGGTCTCCACCTTCTGCGCAGATCATGTTTTCTGCCATTGAGGAAGTAAAGGAGGGAGACTGTGCTCTACCTCCTGAGGAAGGAGAGGGCTTACAGGATGCTGCGGCTGGGCACCCTGGCGAGCCCCCTCCCCCTCTACGCAAACCTTTAAAAGTTTATCCACCACTTTCTTATTTAAGGCGACCACCGCCACCTCTGCTTGTGCCTCCCAGGGCCCAGGAGTTCCCTACTTTGCCTCCAAAGCCTCCCAGAGCATTGCCTAAAGCTGAGAAAGATTAAGAGTTTTTTTTGAAACAAAGGAGCTTTTAAAGCAGACGCATGCACAAAATACAGAGCCTGCTTCTTGGAGAAAACCCCCTCAGGGGGCCCTCACCCAGGCTAAAAAAAAAAAAAGAAGAAAGAAAAAAGATCAACCCTAGTGGAAACGATCCTACAAATAAAAAATGTTTCTCTTGTGGCCAAATGGGGCATTTTTGGCGGCAATGTCCTGCCAAGCAGGGATAACAAGCCGTGCCAATCAACCCCAGGTAGCGCAGGACTGGACCTCAGTTCCACCACTGCAACAATATTAACCCCTGACGTGCCGGTTACTCCGATTCCAACGGGAGTGGCTGGCCCCCTACCTGAGGGCATTGTAGGACTTGTGCTGGGGTAGCTCGCTTTCTTTTCAAGGAATTTCAGTGGTGCCTGGTGTAGTAGATTCTGATTATACTGGGGAAATTTAAGTTTTGATCTCGCTGCCTACTAAAACTGTGCAAATTGATAAAGGTCAAAGAACAGCACAGCTTTTGCTTTTACCTTATTATCAGACAGGAAAAACCCTGACTTCTCAAGCTAGGGGCCCCAGAGGATTTGTATCTAGTGATCTAGCTTTTTAAAGGTGCAGGAAATTACAGCTTCTAGGCCTTTAAAAGCTCTTTTAATTCAAGGAAATAAAATATCAGGGCTTTTAGATACTGGAGCAGACATCTCTTGCATTGCTGGAAAAGATTGGCTCTGGTCCTGGCCGACACGCTTGACCAGTGCCAGCCTGGTAGGAATAGGGTCAGTGCCCTCGGTTGCTAAGAGCTCACAAATTTTGACATGGCCAGATGAGAAGGGGGCACAAGGTACTTTTTTGTCCATTTGTGATTCCTTCACTACCTTTTTCTTTATGAGGGAGAGATATATTATCTCAGATGGGAATGCTTTTATATAGCCCAGATGAAAAGGTTACTAATCAAATGCTGCAAATGAGGTATAATCCTGATAAGGGGCTTGGTAAAGATCAGCAGGGAATTGTTTCGCCATTAGAGATGGTTCCCAACAAGAATAGAGAAGGTCTGGGATATTCAAATTTATCCTAGAGGCTGTTGCTCTTGCTGCCGACCCTATTACCTGGAAATCTGATGACCCGGTATGGGTGGAGCAATGGCCATTAGCAGCTGAAAAGTTACAGGCAGCTGGGGATTAGTTATGGAACAACTGGCAGCCGGCCATATAGAGCCTTCTAATAGCCCCTGGAATACTCCTATTTTTGTTATTAAGAAAAAAATCAGGAAAATGGAGATTGTTACAAGATTTGAAGGCTATAAACGCAACTATGGAAGACATGGGGGCCTTCCAGCCAGGCCTCCCTTCCCTGGTGGTTGTGCCTTTTCAGTATAATGTGATAGTTATAGATCTACAGGATTGTTTCTTCGCCATTCTGCTGCCTGATCAAGATTATAAACCGTTTGCTTTCAGTCTCCCTTCAACTAATTTTAAACAGCCCTATAGAAGGTTTCAATGGAGAGTTTTGCCTCAGGGAATGAAATATAGCCCTACCTTGCGTCAGAAATTTGTAGGCCAAGTTGTGCAAAATGTTAGAGGAAAAGATAAAGACCTATATTTGATACATTATATGGATGATATTTTGGCAGCTCATAAGGACAGAGCCTTGTTGCAATAAATTTTATCTGAATTGATTGAGGCCTTGGAAAGCTGGGGTTTAAAGATAGCTCCAGATAAGATACAAGTAAATCCTCCTTTTTCTTATTTAGGGAGGGTATTAAATAACCATGCTGTGAGTCATGACCCTTTGCAGCTGCGGAGAGATCGTTTACTAACTTTAAATGACTTCCAGAAATTATTAGGGGATATTAATTGGATATGCCCACATTTAAAACTGACCACTGCAGATTTAAAGCCTTTGTTTAATTGCTTAAAAAGCGATCCTAATCCCAGTTCTAAGAGAAAGTTGACTAGTGAGGCAGAGTCGGCTCTTGTTAAAGTGGATGAGTCTTTAAATGATCAGTTAACTAGGATTAATATTACCAGAGGATGGGATTTAATTATTCTTGCCACAGAGCATACACCTACAGGATGCTTGTGGCAAGAAGGCCCATTGGAATGGCTCCATCTACCAGTGACCCCAAGAAAAATAGTTTTATCTTATCCCAGCTTGGTGGCACAATTAAATATAAAAGGTAGAAAAAGAAGTGTGGAACTTTAAAAAAAAAAAAAAGAAGTAGCAAATATAGTGATTCCATTTAGGATCCATTCAATAAGGATCAACTGCAATTTCTTTTACAAAATAGTGATGATTGGCAAGTTGCCCTGATAGATTTCAGGGGTCAAATTTTGTTTCATTTACCCTCAAGCCCCCTATTGCGTTTTTTGAAAACACATCCAGTGGTTTTTCCAAAGAAATTTTCTATTCAACCTTTGGAAGGGGCAATTTTAGTTTTCACAGATGGTTCCTCTAATGGTAAAGCAGTCACAATTATTGATGGAAAATCCCATGTTCAGGTAACTGAAGAGACATCAGCCCAGAGAGCTGAGTTGAGGGCAGTTATTTGGGCTTTTCAACATTTAAGAGACCACACCTTCAATCTTTTGACTGACTCCCGATATATTGTAGGGTTATTTCTTCATATTGAAACTGCTAATGGAAAATAAAACTACCATCTTCTCCTTGTTATTTGATTTACAGAAGGAGATTAAGCATAGAGATAAGAAATATTTTGTGGGACATATTAGAGCCCATTCCGGCTTGCCTGGCCCTTTGCATGAAGGAAATGCTTTGGCAGATACATTAACTAAAGTAATTGCTTTAAACTTACATGAAAAAATTGACAAAGCCAAAAATTCTCACAAAATTCACCATCAAAATGCAGCTGGTTTAAGGTATGAATTTCATATCCCTAGGGAAGGAGCTAGACAAATAGTTATGTCCAAATTGCCCAACATTTAATCCATCTCCACCATTAGGAGCAAATCCCCGAGGCCTTAGGCCTAATGCTCTCTGGCAAATGGGCGTAACTCATATCCCGGCCTTTGGAAAACTGTCCTTTGTGCATGTTACTGTGAATACGTTTTCTCATGTTGTTACAGCCTCTGCTAGATCAGGTGAAGCAGCAAGAGATGTAATTCAGCACTTGTTTCAATGCTTTTCCCAAATAGGACTCCCAGAACAGATAAAAACAGATAATGCTCCATCTTATACTTCTGTTGCTTTTAAGAGATTTTGTCAACAATTTTCCATAGTACATTCAACAGGAATACCTTATAATCCCCAAGGCCAAGCCATAGTGGAAAGGGCGCATCAGACTTTAAAAAGTCAGATAGCTAAATTAAGACAGGGAGAATTTAAATATTCCTCTCCACATCATGTTTTACACCATGCTATGTTTGTAATTAACCATTTTAACGTGGACACACAGGGGCAGACTGCAATGACGAGACACTGGACTCCTGAATGGGCTACGACTCGGCCTCTGGTTAAGTGAAAAGACCTCCTTACAGGAGAGTGGAAAGGGCCAGACATACCGCTAACTTGTGGGAGAGGGCATGATTGTGTGTTTCCACAGGATTCCACTTCTCCTGTTTGGACCCCTGAGGTTACTAAAACCCCTGAAGTCCTGGAGTCCAGGACCGAGGAAAGATGGGGAGACCAGAAGCTCATTGAGTCCAGACCGGAGGGAGGCAAGGAAACGCCAAAGGGCTAGTGACCCTTCACCTGAGGCTTCACCGCTAGTACATCGCTTCAGGCACCTGGCGCTTCAGGAGAGACATGCTGATCGAGTTCAACCGTATTCTGCCCCACCTCGTCACCGTCATCGTACTTAAACAACCACCTCCAGCACGGTACCAACTTGGGGCCAGCTAAAACATCTCACTCAGCAGGCTGAAGAATTAATAGAAAGGGGAGATATGAGGCCACTCCTATGGTAATGTTTGTGGCTATGCTTGTTGTGTTGGCTTGTCAGCCGAGGCCCTCCAGAGCAGAAAAGATTCATTGGGCCTATTTGCCTAACCCACCTTCTTTCCAGCCTGTTGATTGGATGAATGAGCCCATTCATGTTTTTGTTAATGATACTCTTCTTTTGGACGGGGCTTCCATCTATCCTAATAATATTAAAACAGTGGTCAGCACTCCCTTCAATTTTTCAGGCGTGTCCATTTATCCACCTATTTTCTTTGCCATACCTTGCTCTCTACAAGAAGCAGCTCCAGTTTTGAATGGATGCTTTAGCACTTCCTTGAAAGGCATGCTTACTGATTCTCTGAGAAGCGATGGCAAGAGAGACTTTTGGTCTTTACAGCTGCTGATGCTGGGGGCGCAAGAAAGACGATTTGATGACTTAAAAAAGGCAGCCCCTCATTTAAAGGACTATCCGAACTGTGCACTCCCACTTCAGACTCTGATGAACAAGGACTACAGGCCTGGGAAAGCATAAGCAGAATTTCTGGCTTTCCTCGCTGGAAAGAATGCATATACAGCATAAAATTCTCTATTCCCATTGCTACCACCAGACATTTTCTGACCGAATGGGGGTGCCCCTATCTTTCAAATCAACGATGGGGCTTGATTTATGTAGAACCTTATAGGTCCACATGGAATAATTCATTTCTCCATATGCCTTTAGTAATTACTAGGTGGCATGCTGATGGATGGGTTCCTCCTTTAGTGAGCTTCGATGGAACGGGTCCCATGCAGCCTGAGTTATGGAAAGCATTGGCTGCTATGGCACCTGTGATTTTACATAGACCTTTAAATGAACAAAGATATATTGTATGGGCCTGCATGCATTCTCCCTATGCCTTTTTGTTAGCCTGAAATCAAAGTGATTTAGAAGTTTCTGAAAGAGAAACTGTTTACAATGTTATATGTGTAAATTGTTTTATATCAAATTGTGCTGATGGGAATGATTGTAATAATTATAAGGCTGTGATGATCGTAAAGCAACCACTATATTTGATGGTTCCTGTAAAATTAGAGGGACAATGGTTTGATGATTATGCATTGAAAGTTTTATATGAACTTAGTGGCTTAATTTCTTGACCTAAGAGATTCATTGCAGCTCTGGTTGTTGGAATAACTGCCTTGATTGCCATAGTGCATCAGTCACGGTTTCTGCTGTTGCCCTGTCAAAAGAAGTGCATACGGCCTCGTTTGTCAATCAGCTGTCCAAAAAATGTCTCCGCAGCTCTTACTACACAGGAAATTATGGATAAGAAAATAGAAAATAAGGTCAATGCTTTAGAAGAAGCAGTTCTGCTTATGGGGCAAGAAATTACAAATTTAAAAATTAAATTGTCTTTAAGGTGCCATGCTGAATTTAAATGGATGTGCGTTACCCCTCTAGAAGTGAATGAGTCCGTGCACTCTTGGGAACGCATTAGGAATCATATTTTAGGCGTCTGGAATCATTCAGATTTTATTATTGATATTTCTAAGTTACATGAGGATATTCAGAATGTGAAGCAGGCGGGGTCTGACTCTTCCTCTCAATGGCTTTCTAATTCCCTCTTCGAAAATCTGGAGGGGTATCTTTCCAATGGATCCTTTTCTACAATAATGATTAATGCAGCCATGTGCTTATGCCTGTTAGTTCTGATTTGTGTAATAGCCCCGTGCCTTTTCAGAATACTCAGTTGAAGTGTCTCTGCTCAATCTACTGAGTTTCATACCTATGCTCTAAAAAATAAAAAAGGGGGAGATGTCGGGAGCCACGTTAGGCATTACTGACAAAATGGAGGCACGGTCCCCAGCCCCCTCTCCTCATTCCGCAGGCACGGATCCCAGGATGAAGGAGTTAGGCCTTGTAATTCTGACTTGTCTTTTCCTCCCCTCGGCTGAGTTGATTGAAAAGGAATATTAAGGTGCTTATTGGTCTTGAGAGGAGCATGAGAAGGCACAAAGCCTTCTGAAGCATTGCTCAGAAAATAATTCATAAAGTTAATCATTGACATTTGTTCAAGGACTTTTACAAAAGAGTGTTCCAGGATGAGCACATAGGCCATAGCTTGAGGCCATGGGAGGGATTGATAACTGAAGCTTATTTGTGAGGAGAAAGTTTATGGCAAAGGAGTTTACTGAATTTAGGGCTTAGAAATAATTAAAATAGTTAGAAGTTAAAGATTTAATGAATATTGTAAAGTTAGCATATTTTACTATAGCTTATAGAAGTTAGGAATTTTTAGAGACACTATAGCTAGAAGCCTTTTTAAGAGATAGTGGGTTCAGGATGTTAGGGGCAAACAGGATTTAGGAAGATAAGTAGTAAACTGAGGAATGTAGCATGAGTTACAATGTAATCACAAGTTAACTATAGGACACATTAGAGGAGGTAGATAATAGATGATAAGGCTGATTCCAAGAGAATCACTGAAGCAGGAACTCTGTTTGAAGAGCAACAATGATTTATGGAGATAATAAATCTGGGAGAGGGGGAACTGAAAATGTCAAACCTCTGGCCTAATGCTTTTGTAAAAGTATAAAAGAGAATCTTAAACTTGGGATAAACAGGCAGTCCATAGAAAACTGAGAGGCTGTCTCATTGGCTGACACCGTCCCTCTCTTCAGGTTGAATCCCTGGTTGCTGGGGTTGTACTCTGGCAAGGTGGCCAAAGTACTGGAGTTTCAGCTTTAGCATCATTCCTTCCAAAGAACACCCAGGGCTGATCTCCTTTAGAATGGACTGATTGGATCTCCTTGCAGTCTAAGGGACTCTCAAGAGTCTTCTCCAACACCACAGTTCAAAAGCATCAGTTCTTCGGCCCTCAGCTTTCCTCACAGTCCAACTTTCACATCCACACATGACCACTGGAAAAACCATAGCCTTGACTAGACGGACCTTTATTGGCAAAGTAATGTCTCTGCTTTTGAATATGTTATCTAAATTGGTCATAACTTTCCTTCCAAGGAGTAAGCATCTTTTAATTTCATGGCTGCAGTCACCATCTGCAGTGATTTTGGAGCCCCCCAAAACAAAGTCTGACACTGTTTCCACTGTTTCCGCATCTATTTCCCATGAAGTGATGGGATCAGATGCCATGATCTTAGTTTTCTGAATGTTGAGCTTTAAGCCAACTTTTTCACTCTCCACTTTCACTTTCATCAAGAGGACTTTTAGGTCCTCTTCACTTTCTGCCATAAGGGTGGTGTCATCTGCATATATGAGGTTATTGATATTTCTCCAAGCAATCTTGATTCCAGCTTCTGCTTCTTCCAGCCCAACATTTCTCATGATGTACTTTGCATATAAGTTAAATAAGCAGGGTGACAATATACAACCTTGACGTACTCCTTTTCCTATTTGGAACCAGTCTGTTGTTCCATATCCAGTTCTAACTGTTGCTTCCTGATCTGCATATAGGTTTCTCAAGAGGCAGATCAGGTGGTCTGGTATTCCCATCTCTTGAAGAATTTTCCACAGTTTATTGTGATCCACACAGTCAAAGGCTTTGGCATAGTCAATAAAGCAGAAATAGATTTTTTTTCTGGAACTCTCTTGCTTTTTCCATGATCCAGCAGATGTTGGCAATTTGATCTCTGGTTCCTTTGCCTTTTCTAAAACCAGCTTGAACATCTGGAAGTTCATGGTTCACATACTGCTGAAGCCTGGCTTGGAGAATTTTGAGTATTACTTTGCTAGCTTGTGAGATGAGTGCAATTGTGCCGTAGTTTGAGCATTGTTTGGCATTGCCTTTCTTTGGGATTGGAATGAAAACTGACCTTTTCCAGATCAACAAAAAAAAATCCCATGTACATAAAATGCTCTTACAGATCAACATTTCTTCTGGCCAGAAGAAATGATTAGACCTTTTTTCAGGGAGGAAATACAGATGGCCAACAGGCACATAAAAACAGGCACATGCTCTGTTGAAGCATGGTTTCCAGCACAGTCTTATACCTCATCCAAACAAAGCACATACATCAGCATGACAGGGTGTATTCCTTCAAGGTTTCAAAAGAGACAGACTTAGTACAGAGAGTGAGACAGCAGTTCCCTGGTGTCTGGTAAGGGAACTTTATCTCACAGGGAGTGTTAACATGGAGGCCATGAGAAGGGAGTTATTCATCCTTATCTTCAAAACAGACACTCTTTACCTCAATGGTTAAAGCAGATGAGCTGTGAGGGTTGGAAAGGCAGTCTTAATTCACACACAGGTCAGGCTGAACCATGGATAAGCCAAAATGACTTCTCCATTCCTCAATATGTGAACATCTTCTCCATCACAAGCAGAAAAACATCTTAAAACCATATGATCCAGCAATTCCACCTCTGAACCTATACCCAGAAGAGTTGAAAGCATACTCTGGAAGAGATATTTTTACACTCATGTTCATAACAGCATTATTCATGATAGCTAAAACATGAAAGTAACCCAAGTGTCCATTGACCATTAAATGGATGAGCCAATGTGGTAGGTACCTGCCGGGGACCAGCCCCGGCTGATCCAGGGTATTTGAAGTGGGGACGGCGTCGGCGAGGATCAGGAAACAACTGCTTAATTAAACTTTAATTAAGGATATAAAGAGTAATAGAATGAGGATAGCTCAGTGAGGAAATTCAGTGGAGAAAAGAGGCTGAAATAAGGATAGCTCAGTGAGGAAATTCAGTGGAGAAAAGAGGCTGAACAATTCAGCCAGAAGGTAAGAGAAAGAACAACATGGTGAGACCAAGTTTCGGTGAACTAGGCCCGCACTTTATTTTCCAAAGTAGTTTTTATACCTTAAATTATGCATAGAGGATAATAGGGGAAGGGGTAGAGTCATGCAGTAAGCCAGGTTTTCTTCCTGCAAACTTATCATATGCAAAAGTTTAGGTGATTTGCATCATCTTCTGGCCCGGAGGCCTTTTTCTCTAAAGGTGATTATTCTAAAGTCAGGCGCCAGCCTCCAAAAAGCATTAGATAAAGTTGCATTCCTACAGAGCAAAGGTGTGGTGGGCTACAAGAAGAAAAAGAATTAACTCAAGGGTCCCAGGTTACAAACATTAAAGCTACTACTTACACCAATTATATTAATCAATACACTGCCAGGGACACAGCAGATAAGGGATATGGAAACTTAGCAGCAAACATTGGCCCAACAAGTGAAAATCCCTTCACCAATACAATTTCTAATCAATCTTTTAACTACTCAAAAGAATCTGTGTTTAGACAGTCTAGAACATCTCCTGCCTCTCACAGTTGGGAGGCTCTGAACAATCACATGTGGCCGGAAAAACCTATTCAGGCAGGCTAGAGGATTTCCAAAGCAGTTTGTAGGTTAAACACTGTCACACCCAGGAATTATTAACTGGAGCTGTAAGCTAACTCTTTTTTCAGAGAGGTAGTGGGGGACAGCCCCCCATAAAGTCAGAGGTGTAGGTGAAAGCACAAAGCAGAAAGTAGGCACACTCTAGTTTTGGGGGTAGATGCTCCAGAATTTCCAGGGAGACTCCTGAGGCTTGATCCCGCCTTTGCGTATGCCAAGCCTCCTTCCTCAAGACCTTTGCCAGGGCGGAGCTCGCTCCCCACAGGTACCCATAATGGAGTGTTATTCAGCATTTAGCTCAGATGGTAAAGAATCCGCCTGCCAATGCAGGAGACCTGGGTTTCATCCCTGGGCATGGAAGATCTCCCTGGAGAAGGGAATGGCAACCCACTCCAGTATTCTTACCCAGAGAATCCCATGGACAGACTATGGGGTTTCAAAGAGACGGACATGACTGAGTGACTAACACACATAAACACACAAGAACTTCCCTAGTGGCACAATGGATAAGAATCCTCTTGCCAGTGCAGGGGACACAGGTCTGATCCCTGATCCAGGAAAATTCCTCATGCTGTGGGGCAATCTCAGGCCACGAGCTGCAACCACTGAAGCCCATGCACCACAACAAGAGAAGCCGCTGAATTGAAACGTCCATGACTGCAACTAGAGCGTAGATCCACTCACGGCAACTAGAGAAAGCCCATGTGCAGAGCGAAGACCTAACAACCCCAAAGAGAAATCAATTATTTTTTTTAATGGTATAAATATGCAGAAATCTAGTAGACATTGTACTAAATAAAATAAGCCTGACAGGAAAGAACAGATATTGAGTGATTCCACTTAAATGAAGTACCTATAGTGGTCAGATTCATAGAGGCAGAAAGAGGAATGGTGATTGCCAGGAACTGGGAGAGGAGAAAGGGGGAATTGTTTAATGGAAATGGAGTTTCAGTTTTGCCAGACGAAAAAAGCTCTGGAGTTTGGTTATACAAAGTGTGAATGTACTTAACGGGTTAAAATAATTAAAATAGTAAATAATACGCTATGGGTACTTAACCACAATTAAAAAAACAAAAAACAAGCAAAAAAAAAAATACCCTCAGAACCACCTCTTGAGGGTAACCACATAAGTGTGAAGAGCTGATAGCAACACTCTTCCCCACCCACTCAACCCCATCCGCACCCCACATCCCAGGGGTGAGGACTGTCTTCTGTGCTCAGGACTCCCCGCTTCAGTTCTTGGAGATGTCTCAGCTCCAGCCCTGCATGGCTTAAACTCAGCCTCCCAGACTGACCCAGTGCTCCAGACTCTGCTCCAAGGATCCAGTAAGTCTCGGGTCACCCTCTCCTGTAGGAGACTGGGCCCTGAGTTCCCATCTTCCTAAAGAGACCTCTGCAACCCCAGATTGCAGGGGGTCAGCCTGGCTCCTGACTGAGGGTGGGGAGACGCATTTTCTAGATGAAAGCTGAGAGCTGTTGTGTTTGTGTGAGAATCGGTTGGAATTTAATCAGTTCCTAGAGATTCTAAGACTTTTTTTTTTAATTTATTTTTAACTAGAGGATAATTTCTTTACTATGTTGTGTCAGTTTCTGCCATCTAACAACATGAATCAATCATGAGTATACATATATCCCCTCCCTCTTGAATCTCCCTCCCACCCCTCTAGGTCATCACAGAGCACCAGGTTGAGCCCCCTGTGCTGTATAGCAGGTTCCCACTGGCTACCTGTCTTACATATGGTGGTGTATATATGTCTACACTACTCTCTCAACCCGTTCCACTCTCTCCTTCCTCTGCTGTGTCCACAAGTCTGTTCTCTATGTCTGTGCCTCTATTTCTGCCCTGCAAATACATTCATTAGGACCATTTTTCTAGATTCCATATATATGTGTGTTAATATGTGACATTTGTTTTCTCTTCCTGACTTACTTCACTCTGTATAACAGGCTCTAGTTTCATCCACCTCAGTTTAAATGAACTAAGACTCACTTTTCTGACTGGTACTCAAACAATATCAAGGATTCCCCTTGTATAGGGTTTATGGTGTGTGGACCACTGATGTCAGTCCCCTGTGTAGTGTTGATCACTGTATCTGCAGGTTTCTCCTCTATGGATGCCCAGGTGGCTGTAAGGGACTTGAGTATCCATGGATTTTGGTATCTGAGAGGAGGGCTGTATGGTGATTTATATTAAATTAAGTCACCATTGGGTTTGTTAACCCGATGTGAAGCTGGCTCTATTATTTATTATTGGCAGTAATTTTAAAATATGGTGGTAAATTACATATGTTATAAAATTTGCCATCTTAACCATTTCTAAGTGTACAGTTCAGTAATGTTAACTATATTTACATTATCGTGCAATCAGCCATCAGGACTCTTCTCATCTTATAAAACTAAAATTGTTTTATATTCATCATATTTGAACAAGAAGAAACAGAGGTCCAGAGAAGTAAATGACTTCTCCAAAGACACAGAGATGATGGTGAAGCCAAGATTCTCATCAGAGTTTTCTGGCTGTTTGAATGCTTGTTCTTATAGCCAAAACTCGGCCTCTCTTCACTGACGCCCAATAGATGCTTGGAGACAGAGTTCTGGGTGAAGTAGAAAAGAGAAGAGTTTACTGCTTTGCTGGGCAAAGGGAGCCACAGTGGTCTAGTGCCCTCAGTACTGTGTGTCTTGCCCTGGCCCAGGTAGGGAGGGGTCAGAGTGTTCAAGGAGCTGGCTGTGATCAGCTCATGGACACTCTTCTGATTGGTTGGTGGTGAGGAAATTGGAAGTCAGCATCATCAACCTTCTGCTTCCAAACAGCCTGGGGTCTCTGTGGTTATGGGTAGCATACAGCCAACATCTTCCACCTGGTGAGGGTTTTAGTATCTGCAAAACACTTCAAAGGACATGACTCAGAGTATTATTGTAATCCTTGAGGAAGAACTTTGACTTTAACAGCTAAAGTATTATTATTTTGTCTTGCCTGACTGTTTTCATTCTGCATTTTCTCACTTCTCTGATTAAATGTATTCTTTGAGGTTTTTCTACAGATAAAAGGCAGGTGGAGGACATGGATAGGGGTCTACTTTGGGAAAACCTCACAGGGTCCTGCTCAGTTACACTCTTAATCCAAAACGCTAAACTTGGACTTTGGAATATCACAGACAGAAGCCTGCAGATAGTAACTCATGGTCACTGGGTCAGCCTCACCCTGCAGAGCCGGGTAGTGAGGAGACATTCCATGCCCCAAAGGAGGGGATACAGAGTCCTGTCACTTATTTTTGCTTCTTTTCCCTCTGAATAAATATGTGCTTTTATTCAATTGCTCTCAAATATTTCATGTTTCCTGGACACTTCTCTTTCTTTTATTATTTTTATATCAGAATTCAGCTGATTTACAATGTTGTGTTAGTTTCAGGTGTACAGAAAGTGATTCAATGATACATATATCCATTCCTCATCAGATTCTTTTCCCGTCTAGGTTATCATAGAGTATTGAATAGAGTTCCCTATGCTATACAGCAGGTCCTTGTTGATTATATATTTTATACATATATAAGTGTATGTATGTTAACCCCAATCTCCTAATTTATCCCTCCCCCCTACCTTTCCCCTTTGGTAACCACAAGCTTTTTTCTTATGTTTCTGTTCTGCAAACAAGTTCATTCATATTATTTTTCAAATTCCACATAGAAGTGATATCGTATAATATTAGTCTTTCTCTGACTTCACTTAGTATAATCACCTCACATACATATATATAGATGTGTCCGCATACATACATATTCATATATGCCTATCACATTTTATTCATCCATTCATCTGTTGATGGATACTTAGGTTGCTTCCATGCCTTGGGTATTATAAACACTGTGACTATGAACATTCAGTGCCATACAGCCAAGGTTTTATATTGTTGTTATTCAGTCAACAACTCTTGTCTGACTCTTTGCAGCTCCAAGGACTGCAGCACACCAGGCTCCCCTGTCCTCCACTATCTCCCAGAATTTGCGTAAATTCATGTTCATTGAGTTGGTGATATTATCTAACCATCTCATCCTCTGCCACCTCCTTATCCTTTCGCCTTCAATCTTTCCCAATATTTTATAATGACTATAAATGGCATGCTGCTGCTGCTAAGTCGCTTCCGTCGTGTCCGACTCTGTGCAACCCCATAGACAGCAGCCCACCAGGCTCCACCATCCCTGGGATTCTCCAGGCAAGAACACTGGAGTGGGTTGCCATTTCCTTCTCCAATGCATGAAAGGGAAAAGTGAAAGTGAAGTCGCTCAGTCGTGTCCGACTCTTTGTGACCCCATGGACTGCAGCCCACCAGGCTCCTCCATCCATGGGATTTTCCAAGCAAGAGTACTGGAGTGGGTGGCCATTGCCTTCTCCAATAAGTGGCATAAGACCTTTAAAATTATGAATCCCTATGTGTTGCATCTGAAATTTAAAAATATTGTATGTTAACTATACCTCAATTAAAATAAAAATTTAAAAAACCTTCCAGGGTGTTCCCTGGTGGCCTTTTGGTTAGAATCCCAGGCTTTCACTGCCATGACTCAGGTTCAATCCCTGGTCAGGGAACTAAGATCCTGCAAGCCATGAGCCTGGCAAACAAAAAGAAAGAAAGGAAAAAACTCTCATGATTCTTACCCACCCAAGTCATAACAATTAAGCAGGTACTGTGTGCCAGGCCCCAGTGCTGGATGGACATTCTTGATGGTTTGGCGTCTTGTTTTCTCAGCAGATCACAGATCCACAACTCCATCTAGGATGCGATGTCAGGACCTCCGTCAATGCGGTCAGAAGCTGGTCCGTAGGCGGCCGCTCAAGCCCAGGGAGGGGTCTGAGGGCCGCATGTCCCGTTGTCTGAACACCCTCGACCTGGTGGCCTTGGGTGTGGGCATCACCCTGGGAGCTGGCGTGTACATCCTGCCTGGAGAAGTGACCAGGAACAAAGCTGGACCAGCGATCGTCATCTCCTTCCTGGTGGCTGCCCTGTCTTCTGTGCTGTCCGGGCTCTGCTATGCAGAGTTTGGGGCCCGAGCCCCTGGGTCCGGTTCTGCATATCTCTACAGCTACGTCACCGTGGGAGAACTGTGCGCCTTCGTCACTGGCTGGAACCTCTTACTGTCCTACGCCATCAGTGAGATGATGGGGAGGGGAAAGGTGTGGGAGTTGAGATGAGGAAACAAGGAGGGGGAATTAGGGTCTTCAACTCATTCACGAGAATTTCATTATCCACTTTGCGGGCAAAGTGATGGACTAGGAACCCAGAGTAAAGGGAACTGTAGGGAGTGAGTGGGTGAGAGGGACGCATGACCCACAGGCTCATCCCTTCATCGTATTGAAGCCTTTGCTCAGCTGTTGGCTTCATGGAAGTTTTCTTTACACATCAGCTTAAAATTTCAATTCTTACCTTCCAGCCCTGCTGGCCCCAATTTCCTGTTATCTTTTCTTGCAAAACACCAATCTCCTCCTAACCCTCTGAGAGGATGACCTGTTTTGTGAATCAGCTGTACCTTCTCTCCCTATCCCGTGAAATGAAACTCTTTGAGATTAATTACTTTGTCTGCTCCCCTCCATGACATACATCCCATGGCACATGGTAGGGGTTCAGTTAAAGCTTGTTCATGAATCTTTCTTCTTCTGCACCTGCAGCCATTGCAAGTGTTGCCAGAGCCTGGAGCTCCACCTTCGACAGCCTGATTGGGAACCACATGTCTCAGGCGTTAAGAGGAACTTTCCCACTGCACGTGCCCTCTTTCCTGGCCAAGTATCCTGACTTTCTTGCCCTGGGTGTGGTGCTGGTGATGATGGGTGAGATGGGGTCAAAGATAGGATGGGAAGAAAGGAGAGCGGGAGGGGACCTTGGCTGGGAAAGACTTGGGATGGCAGAATGGTGAGGGAATTAGCACTGGAAAGGATTTGTGATATGACAGACAGGAAAGCAAGACATAGACCGTAGTTTCCCACCCTTGGCACTACTGACATTCTCAGGAGGAACATTCTTTAGTCTGAGGGACTGTCTTGTGCCTTGTAGTTTTTTTTTTTTTTTTTAATCATTGTCTGATGATTGAGTGTCCTTTATTTATGAGACAATTGTGAAGCTCATATCCAAAATCGTGACAACTGGGATGTCTCTAGACATCCCCAAAATTCCCTTGGGAGATAAAATTTCCCCAGCTCAGAATCATTGATTTCAAATGACAACTTTCTTCCTCTGTACCAAGATCAAACTTCTTTTTTTTTTTTTTTTTTTTAATTGAGAGGACATTCATCTAGCCTCAAATTAACCAATTGTTCCCAGCTTTATTGAGACATAACTGACAGACAACATTGTATGAGTTTAAGGTGGACACTATGGTGATTTGATCGTTGTGTGTGACACTGGCCACAATAAGAAATTAACCATCTTAAAGTGTATAATTCAGTGGCACTAGTACATTCACAATGTTGTACAACCATCACCTCCATTTAGTTCCAAACAGGTGCATCACCCTTAAAGGAAACCCTGTACCCACTGATCACTCACCTATCCATCTGTCCACTCCCACCCTCCACAACCTTCAACCCCCAGCAACCACTAGTCTGCTTTCTGTGTCTATGGATTTGGTTATCTTGAATGTCTCGTATTCCATCTCTCCCACAGGAATACTGGTTCTGGGAGCCCGTGAGTCAGCACTGGTTAACAAATGGTTCACGGGCATTAACATTTTGGTTCTCAGCTTCGTCGTCCTCTCTGGCTTCATTAAGGGAGACCTGCACAACTGGCAGCTCACGGAACAGGACTACACATTGGCTGCAGCTGGATCCAATGACTCCTCTAGGTTAGGAGGGTACCCTTGTCCACAGTAATGCATGTCAGATGGTATGGAGCTGAGAATAAGGTGGGGACTAAAGAGATCTGGGCTGATAGGTCTAAGGGATGGGGGTCCTAGGGCCAGGACTTGTGGTGTGAAGGGAGGAGTCCATTAGGGATGGATGAACTCACCTCACCCATGTTCTTCCTCATTCCTTCTCTCATCATAGCTTGGGACCTCCAGGTTCTGGAGGGTTTGCACCTTTTGGTTTTGATGGGATTTTCCAGGGAGCGGCAACATGCTTCTTCGGGTTTGTTGGGTTTGATGCCATTGCCACTACAGGTAACATGGTCATTGTGCTTCCCATCAGGGGTTTGGGCACAGGTTGGGCCATCCTCAGGCATAGGGATTGGGAGAAGGTTAGCCTGCTTTTGAACATGGAGGAGGGAATTTGATTTTGTGCTTTCACCCCGGCATGTTTACTGACCCAGTATTTCCTCCCATCTTGCAGGGGGAGAAGCCCAGGACCCCCAGCGGTCCATCCCCTTCAGCATCGTGGTCTCACTCTTGATCTGCTTTTTGGCGTATTTTGGTGTCTCAGCGGCACTCACCCTCATGGTGCCCTACTACAAGATTCATCCTGAGAGCCCCTTGCCACAGGCTTTTCTCCATATTGGGTGGGGCCCTGCCAGATATGTCGTGGTTGTGGGCACCTTCTGTGCTCTTTCATCCAGGTGAGTGTCAAAGTTTTCTCTCCATTTACTGTCAGATGTTCAGGTAACCCATCCCTTGTTATTTGAGAGATAAGATGAAGAGACATCTTACTCCACTTCATGTAGACTAGGGAGGAGAACCTTCGGCCTGTCCTACTTCTCATGTTCTCACCTATGCTTCCATCTTCTCTTCCAGCCTCCTAGGTACCATGTTCTCCATGTCTCGAGTGACGTATGCAATGGCAGATGACAGGCTCCTTTTCCAAGGACTTGCCCAGATCCATCCTCGCACACGCACTCCCATCATGGCCATCTTGGCTTCTGGAACTCTTGCAGGTGAGTGAACAAAACTCGTTCCTTCTTTGATCAATGTCCTTAACTTGTATGTTTCCAGTGGTTTCTCATTCTCTCCCCACACCTTGTTTGTACCCTCATCCTAGGGGTCACAGCATTATTCTTAGAATTCAGTAACCTTGTGGACCTCATGGCAATTGGGACCCTGCTTGCTTACTCCTTCGTGGTGATTTCTGTTCTCGTCCTCAGGTGAGACTCTGCTACACCTTGACTGGGGGTCTTGACCTGGTAGGGATTGATGGGGGAGGTGATCGTCTTCTATATCCATGCCACTTTCTAAGTGCCCCACTAGGCTTAAGGCAGGAAAAAGGTTGATGGGGACATCTATGTTGGGAGACTATGGGCTGATGTTTTAAGGTTGGTGCAAACATAATTACAGTTTTGGACCATGAATTTTAAATGGAATTTAAAATTGTCATGGAGAAGAATTGGGCCCTTTCTGTTAACCAATGCCAGCTGCAGGCATTGTAAATTTCAGTGCATCTCATTGATTTGCTGAGCACACTTCTCAGATGTAATGGTTTCACCAGGATTCAGAAAGCTGTAGTGGATCAGACCAGCATCAGACCACCAAACAGTGACCATGATCTTTCTTTTCATGCAAATGCTTTAGAACTTCTTCTCAGTCCAACAACTGAGGTGGTCATCACCAGTTGTCATATAAAATCCACTTTTCATCACATGTCACAATCCGATCAAGAAATGGTTCATTGTTGTTGTTGCATAGATAGAGAAGGTGAAACTTCAAAATGACAATTTAAAAAAACTTTTCAGTCAGCTCATGAGGCACCCACTTATCAAGCTTTTTCAACTTTCCAATTTTCTTCAAATGCTGAATGACTATAGAAGAGTCAGTGTTGAGTTCTTCAGAAACTTCTCATGTAGTTGGAAGAGGATCAGCTTTGATGATGGCTCTCAGTTCAATTCAGTTCAGTTCAGTCGCTCAGTTGTCACCGACTCTTACCGACTGCATGAACTGCAGCACGCCAGGCCTCCCTGTCCATCACCAGCTCCCGGAGTTCACCCAAACCCATGTCCATCGACTCGGTGATGCCATCCAACCATCTCATCCTCTGTCATCCTCTACTCCTCCTGCCCTCAATCTTTCCCAGCATCAGGGTCTTTTCAAATGAGTCAGCTCTTCGCATCAGGTGGCCAAAGTATTGGACTTTCAGCTTCAACATCAGTCCTTCCAATGAACACCCAGGACTGATTTCCTTTAGGATGGACTGGTTGGATCTCCTTGCAGTCCAAGGGGCTCTCAATTGGTCGTTGTCAATTTCGAATGGCCGGCCACTGTGCTCCTCTTCCTCAGGTCCCTTATCTCCTTTGCAAAATTTCTTGAACCACCACTGCACTGTACATTCAATAGCAGTTCCTGGGCCAAATGTATTATTAATGTTGCAAGTTGTCTCTGCTGCTTTATGACCTATTTTGAACTCAAATAGAAAAATCACTCAAATTTGCTTTTTGTCTAACATCAATGCCATAGTCTAAAATAAATATAAAATAAACAGCAAATAAAAAAAAAACATAATGCACATTAAAATGTCGTATAATATAGCCACATTTATTTAGAATGTATTCTAATATCAAATGGTAAATTTCAACAATGTAAAAACCACAATTACTTTTGTTCCAATCTAATAATATAGCTTTAATACCTCTAATTCAGGTACCAACCAGACCAGAATTTAAGCAAGAAGGAGAAAACAGAAAATGAAATTGAGATTTCTGAACGTGAAGCAAGTCCTTTGGAATCTGTACCTGAAGCAGGAATCTCAAGGATTCTAAAGAGTCTGTGTGACCCTATTAGCACCAACCCCACCCGGAAATCTGGCCAAATTGTCTACGGATGTGCCTTACTGCTTGGTGAGCAGTGGAATTTCTCTTTGATCATATTCTGAAATTGGCAAGATAGAGTGAGAGCCTGTGTCTTTGGCTGTTGAGGTGTCTTGGAGATATGATGGCCCTTCCTGATATGGGCAGCCTGGGGAGGGGTGTGGCCCAAGGTCCTGACATCTTGGTCTTCTGGAGTCCAGCCTGTTCTCCTCCTCCTTGACCCTTGCAGTTCTCCTGCTGATGATCCTGACTATAATACTGGCTCAGGGGTCCAGATATGTGTTCTCTGGAGACCCCGTGTACACAACAGTGGCTGTGCTGCTGCTGCTGCTCATCATTGGGATCACGGTCATCATCTGGAGGCAGCCCCAGAACCCCTCTCCTCTTACATTCAGGGTAGGTGACCTTATGTGCCCAAAGTGTCCACCTTGAGTGAAGGAGATCTGTGTGCTTTAGGTCTAAATATCCTTTGCTGGACCAGGGAAGAAAGGGAGTTGCTAAAACCAATGGACCTTTCCCTGATCCACACTTAGTCCTTTATACACCCAACCTAAGTAGACACTGAACACACAGCTGCAGTTGGACTGGAGTCTTCCCACCCCAGTAGGGTTTCCCTTTCAGACGTCTGGGGTGTGCTCAGGGATGAACTGACTTGGTCCACAGGTCCCTATTCTGCCTGTCCTCCCACTGGTGAGCATCTTTGTGAATGTTTACTTGATGATGCAGATGACCTCTGGGATCTGGGTCCAACTTGGCATCTGGAATGTGATTGGTGAGTGGTTTTCTACTAAAAAGAGGGTTCTTTGTTAATATTTATTTATTTGGTCACATTGGGTCTTAGTTGCAGCTCGAAGGCTCTTCGTTGTGGCCGATGGGCTTCTCTCTAGTTGTGACACACAGACTCCAGAGCATGTGGGCTCCGTAGTCACAGGTAACTGCTGAGTTTTGGCATGTGGTCTCAGTGCAGGCTTAGTTGCTCCAAGGCAGGTGGGATCTTAGTTCCCAGGCCAGGAATTGGACTCGAAGCTTCTGTATTGGTGGGCAGATTCTTAACCATGGAACCACCAGGGAAGTGCCCTAAAGAGCACTGTTGAGTGACTGAACCCAGTCCTCTTCCTACTATCCCTCGCCCCACATTGTGTCAGGTGCCATAACAGAAAACCCATTGGGCATTTGTAAGTGAGGAGAGACCCTACTTTCCCTTCTCACTGTCTCATTTCCCCCCCTAGGCTTTGCCATATACTTTGGATATGGAATCCAACACAGCCTGGAGGAGAACAATGGGCAACAGCCACCAGCCTCCACTTTCCAGACTGTTGATGAAAACATCCCTGGTACCGAGTCATCTTAACCAGAGGAAGTAAATGCTGTGTGAAATCCTTCCAGGCACTGGAGGATCTGCTGCTTCAAGGGACACTGTGAGTCTCTATGGAATTTAAAGGTGATAGGCATTGAAAGCCTGAATTTACTGCCAGCAGACAAAATGACTTTTATGTGGTAAAATTCTTAAGTAAACTTTTCAAAGCATGATATACATACAGAAAAGCACATGCTTCATAAGTGTGCACCAAGGTGAATTTTCACAAAGTACAAAAATATTACCAGCAACCAGAGGAAGAAATAAAATATTAACCTGGCACATGAGAAACAAGTTCTTGTGCCAGAAATTTGCCACTTCTGGAAGAAAATACAGGTAACTGTATATTGTGTTGAGAGTTGCACTTTAAATATTAGGACATAGCAATGTTGGACATAGAAGGAAAGAAACAGATAAATTGTGCAAACAGTAACACAAGAAAGCTAGGGGAGATATGGTAATATCAAAATAGATTTTGAGAAAAAGAGAAATAATAACAGATGAAGTGGATCATTCATAATGGTAAAGAGAAATGATCATTTTAATTCTTTTTTCCAACTTTATTGAGATATCATGTAAGAAGGTATAAATGATTACTTTTCTGTCAAAGACCCTTGCTGCTGCTGCTGCTGCTGCTGCTGCTGCTGCTGCTGCTAAGTCGTTTCAGTTGTATCTGACTCTGTGCGACCCCAGAGACCGCAGCCCACCAGGCTCCCCCATCCCTGGGATTCTCCAGGCAAGAACTCTGGAGTGGGTTGCCATTTCCTTCTCCAACGCATGAAAGTGAAAAGTGAAAGTGAAGTCGCTCAGTCGTGTCCGACTCGTAGCGACCTCATGGGCTGCAGCCTACCAGGCTGCTCCGTCCTTGGGATTTGCAAGGCAAGAGTACTGGAGTGGGTTGCCATTGCCTTCTCCTGCATTGCTAGAGGAAGGGCAATAAGATGGGAAGTAATGGTTGATTGATAAATGGTTACAGTTGAGTGGAACTAAAACAAAGTTAAATCGCAGAGACAAGATTTAAAAGTTATTGCATGACACAGGGTGCTCAGGGATGGTGCACTGGGATGATCCAGAGGGATGGGATGGGGAGGGAGGTGGGAGGGGGGTTCAGGATGGGGAACACATACACACCCATGGCTGATTCATGTCAATGTATGGCAAAAACCACTACAATATTGTAAAGTAATTAGCCTCCAATTAAAATAAATAAATTTTTTAAAAAGTTATTGATGCAGAACAGAATGATTGAAATGGAGATTATGGACACTGAAGATGTTGGTAATAATGAAGTATTGTTTGTGAGAATGAACAACTGCAGTTGAGTGAAGGGGGTATGGTGGTCAAGAAAATGTATAGCAAAATTATTAGGTGAATTAAAAAGTAGATGGAGGAGGACTAACAGAACTGGAAAAAAATCACTATATTGCAAGTTCTACTGAAATTATCAGTTTAGGAAACAATGGAGGCTGAAACTGTCAGGTGAAACTTTGATGGAAGAGGTTGACATCATCTGACTCTTGTTCTTCCCTTACTGTGGAACAGCCAGATATAATGTGCTTCCCACTGTGCTGTAATGGCAAAACAGAACATCACCCATAGTCTTGATGAAAAGTTGTATCAGAATATAATCAATCTCCAGATCAAATACCAGATCATATCAGACATGAGGGATAGCTTCCAATTTCAACTGAAAACACAATCAGCCAAACCCAGAATGTGGGCCATTCTCCAGGAAAGAAAAATTGTGCACTTTCTGTAATAATTAAATGATACGACCCTACAGGCAGGCCTCAGAGACATTACTGGTTTGATTTCAGACCACCACAGTAAAGAGAATTGGCATTAAGGAAAGACATGCAATTTTTTGGGTTTCCCAGTGCATGTAAAACTTATGTTCACACTACACTGCAATGTATTCAGTGTGCTATATAGCATTCTGTTGTAAATAAATGTATATACTTTAATTTAAAAGAACTTTATTGCTAAAAAATGTGAATCATCTGATAACCAAGGATTGCCATGAATCTTCAACTGGAAAAAAGTGCAACATCTGTGAAGCACAATAAAATAACATATGCTTGTACATGTGTATGTATGTATATATATTTAAATGTGTATGTTTATAATTAATATGCATAAAATATGTACATATGATATATGTATTATAATATGTGTTAAAGTTCATTGTTGATCTAAATATAGTGTATCTAATTGTCTTATAATTTAATCTAAGATCCTCTTGGTATAAGAAGTATGGGCTTCCCTGATGGCTCAGATGGTAATGTCGGGGGAGTTTGTAATTTCCTCAGTTCTGTCTCGTTGTGGACAAAAATTTGAAACAACTGACAGACCAGTGTTACATCCCCGTGTAAATTTCCTCAGACAGACCAGTGTTACAGCACCATGTAATTTCTTCAGGCAGATCAGTATTGCAGCTCCGTGTTACAGCTCAGTTTTATTTAGAAAGCAAAGGAAAATACATCCTCAAGGCGTGAGGGCAGACCGACCCCAAAAGACGTGAAGAGAAGAGAAGCCCCTGGCTCAATTTTGGCTCCTCTTTTTACACATTTATCTCCTCCCCCTGGGCCTACCCTATGTAAACTGGGCTAGCCAGGAGTGCTGTTTGTTCTACTTGAGGTTCTCACTCCAGTCCTCGGACCTTCCTTTGTTCTATTTTTGCGGGCTTTTCCCTTCCTTGTCTTTTAGCCAGCATCATTCTGGATTCCTTTTTCTTATTCTAACTATCTAACATACCCTCCTCAAGAGATGGGAGGCCCAATTCTTTGGGAATAAGGGCATCGAGATCTCTCTGGATACTTCCTGCTGAACTGAGACAGCGAGGGGGCATTGGGCCTCCCTCTCTTGCTAGTCTCAAGCCTCAGAGTCCTTATAGTGGTGTCCACCTATGGGTGAGTGATATTTTCCATGGTTGTCTCTAGTTTTATATATCCTTTTTGAACTGGCACTGCAAGTTGCAGCTTGTTGACCTGGGCAGAGACAAAATGGGTTAGACAATTGATAATACATGGAGCAATCATAAGCAGCATCAATATGGTGCTTACATATGATAACAGGGATTGGTAGGAGCATTAGCCACCTCCAAATTTCCCATCACCAGGAGGATCCCCCAAAGAGATATTGTAGCCACCCTGAGAACTCTCCAGATTGTTCTTTGAGATCCTGTTGGATCTGAATGATTTTCCTGAGGACTGTGAAACTGTCTTTAACTTAGCTGGAGGTATTTACCCAGAAACAACACGTCTCATTCAAGATGGCTCAAGTCCCTCCTTGCTCAGGGATTAGGAAATCTATCTCTTGTCTGTTTTGGAGTACAACCTCTGCCAGGCTGTGTTGGCTCTTTAGAGATATCCTGAGAAATCTTATCCCCAGAAACTTAATTTTGGGGGCATTCATTGGAATGGCACTCATTTGTAGTTCTGAATAGGTATATGAGATCTCCCAGGGGCTCACAGGTATATTGAGTGTCCTCTTCTGTTTTCTTCCACAGCTTGACTCATGAGTAGTGAATCCAGGAGTCATGTCCTGGTACCTTGACTGCTGTGGGGGTAGAAAGTATTACAGGGTGGGGGCCCTTCCATGTGGGCTGGCATTGAGCCTTTGGGGACCCATCTTTCCAGACTAATTAGGACTTGAGTCCCTGGAGCAGATAGTAGTGACTCTTTAGAATCTTTTGGGTCCTGGTTGACACCCCACAAGTGTATATCCTGTTGGAATTGCCCAGTGACCATGGTATCAGGCCAGAGAGTCTGAGCCTCTGGATCAAAGAAGAGGTGATTGACATAAACAAAAGGTCTCCCATATAGCATTTCATAAGGATTAAGACCAACCTGTTCCTTAGGGGCAATACGGATGCAGAGGAGAGCTCTTTGTAAAGCCTCCTTCCATCCCAGGGAGGTCTCCTGGCTTTTCTTTTTTATCGTTGGTTTTAAGAATTGGTTGGCTCTTTCTACTTTTCCTGAAGACTGAGGCCTCCAGGCACAAAAGAGATAATAAGTAATGTCACAAAGAGTTGGACACGACTGAGTGACTGATCTGATCTGATCTGATCTGAATGCTTTAGAGACCTCTTGGGTGACTTTAGAAGTAAATGACCTCCCATTGTCACTTTGTAATCAACTGGGCTACCCCACACCCGAGGTCAGGGGCGGCGGCCAAGAGGAGCAACCTCACATTCAAGGAGCGGTGGCTGCGCGGGCGCAGGAGGGCCTAGAGGAGCTACTCCACGTTCAAAGTCAGGAGGGGCGGCGGTGAGGAGATAACCCTCGTCCAAGGTAAGGAGCAGTGGTTGCGTTTTGCTGGAGCAGCCGTGAAGATATACCCCACGTCCAAGGCAAGAGAAACCGAAGTAAGATGGTAGGTGTTGCAAGAGGGCATCAGAGGGCAGACACACTGAAACCATACTCACAGAAAACTAGTCAATCTAATCACACTAGGACCACAGCCTTGTCTAACTCAATGAAACTAAGCCATGCCCTATGGGGCCACCCAATTCAGATGGGTCATGGTGGAGAAGTCTGACAGAATGTGGTCTACTGGAGAAGGGAATGGCAAACCACTTCAGTATTCTTGCCTTGAGAACCCCATGAACAGTATGAAAAGACAAAATGATAGGATACTGAAAGAGGAACTCCCCAGGTCAGTAGGTGCCCAATATGCTACTGGAGATCAGTGGAGAAATAACTCCAGAAAGAATGAAGGCATGGAGCCAAAGCAAAAACAACACCCAGTTGTGGATGTGACTGGTGATAGAAGCAAGGTCCGATGCTGTAAAGAGCAGTATTGCATAGGAACCTGGAATGTCAGGTCCATGAATCAAGGCAAATTGGAAGTGGTCAAACAGGAGATGGCAAGAGTGAACGTTGACATTCTAGGAATCAGCAAACTAAAATGGACTGGAATGGGTGAATTTAACTCAGATGACTATTGTATCTACTACTGTGAGCAGGAATCCCTTAGAAGAAATGGAGTAGCCATCATAGTCAACAAAAGAGTCCAAAATGCAGTACTTGGATGCAATCTTGAAAACGACAGAATGATCTCTGTTCATTTCCAAGGCAAACTGTTCAATATCACAGTAATCCAAGTCTATGCCCCACCCAGTAATGCTGAAGAAGCTGAAGTTGAACGGTTCTATGAAGACCTACAAGACCTTTTAGAAATAACACTCAAAAAAAAGATGTCCTTTTCATTATAGGGGACTGGAATGCAAAAGTAAGAAGTCAAGAAACACCTGGTGTAGCAGGCAAATTTGGCCTTGGAATACGGAATGAAGCAGGGCAAAGGCTAATAGAGTTTTGCCAAGAGAACACACTGATCATAGCAAACACCCTCTTTCAACAACACAAGAGAAGACTCTACACATGGACATCACCAGATGGTCAACACTGAAATCAGATTGATTATATTCTTTGCAGCCAAAGATGGAGAAGCTCTATACAGTCAGTAAAAATAAGACCGGGAGCTGACTGTGGCCCCGCACATGAGCTCCTTATTGCCAAATTCAGACTTAAATTGAAGAAAGTAGGGAAAACCACTAGCCCATTCAGGTATGTCCTAAATCAAATCCCTTATGGTTATACAGTGGAAGTGAGAAATAGACTTAAGGAACTAGATCTGATAGAGTGCCTGATGAACTATGGACTGAGGTTCGTGTATAAGAGACAGAGATCAAGACCATCCCCATGGAAAAGAAATGCAAAAAAGCAAAATTGCTGTCTGGGGAGGCCATACAAATAGCTGTGAAAAGAAGAGAAGTGAAAAGCAAAGGAGAAAAGGAAAGATATAAGGATCTGAATGCAGAGTTCCAAATAATAGCAAGGAGCGATAAGAAAGCCTTCCTCAGTGATCAATGCAAAGAAATATAGGAAAACAACAGAATGGGAAAGACTAGAGATCTCTTCACGAAAATTAGAGATACTAAGGGAACATTTCATGCAAAGATGGGCTTGATAAAGGACAGAAATGGTATGGACCTAAGAGAAGCAGAAGATATTAAGAAGAGGTGGCAAGAATACACAGAAGAACTGTACAAAAAAGATCTTCACGACCCAGATAATCACGATGGTGTGATCACTCACCTAGAGCCAGACATTCTGGAATGTGAAGTCAAGTGGGCCTTAGAAAGCATCACTAAAAACAAAGCTAGTGGAGGTGATGGAATTCCGGTTGAGCTATTTCAAATCCTGAAAGATGATGCTGTGAAAGTGCTGCACTTAATATGCCAGCAAATTTGGAAAATTCAGCAGTGGTCACAGGACTGGAAAAGGTCAGTTTTCATTCCAATCCCAAAGAAAGGCAATGCCAAAGAATGATCAAACTACCGCACAATTGCACTCATCTCACACACTAGTAAAGTAATGCTTAAAATTCTCCAAGCCAGGCTTCAGCAATACGTGAACCGTGAACTTCCTGATGTTCAAGCTGGTTTTAGAAAAGGCAGAGGAACCAGAGATCAAATTGCCAACATCCGCTGGATCATCAAAAAAGCAAGAGAGTTCCAGAAACACATCTATTTCTGCTTTATTGACTATGCCAAAGCCTTTGACTGTGTGGATCACAATAAACTGTGGAAAATTCTGAAAGAGATGGGAATATCAGACCACTGCAGCCATGAAATTAAAAGACGCTTACTCCTTGGAAGGAAAGTTATGTCCAACCTAGATAGCATATTCAAAAGCAGAGACATTACTTTGCCAACAAAGGTCCGTCTAGTCAAGGCTATGGTTTTTCCTGTGGTCATGTATGGATGTGAGAGTTGGACTGTGAAGAAGGCTGAGCGTCGAAGAATTGATGCTTTTGAACTGTGGTGTTGGAGAAGACTCTTGAGAGTTCCTTGGACTGCAAGGAGATCCAATCAGTCCATTCTGAAGGAGATCAGCCCTGGGATTTCTTTGGAAGGAATGATGCTAAGGCTGAAACTCCAGTACTTTGGCCACCTCATGCGAAGAGTTGACTCATTGGAAAAGACTCTGATGCTGGGAGGGATTGGGGGCAGGAGGAGAAGGGGACGACAGAGGATGAGATAGCTGGATGGCATCACTGACTCAATGGACGTGAGTCTGAGTGAACTCTGGGAGTTGGTGATGGACAGGGAGGCCTGGCGTGCTGCGACTGAACTAGGCAGACCAAATCTCAGAATGATTTCATGGAGCAGTGTTTTTACCACCTCCTCAGCCTTCTCAGTCCAGATGGGAAAGCCTTCAATCCATCCTGTGAATGTATCTATCATGACTAATAGGTATTTATACCCTTGAGAAACTGGCATCTGGGTGAAATCCATCTGCCAGTCCTCTCCTGGGTAGGCCCCACGTCTTTGGATGGGCTGAGCCAGCTGGGGTCTTTGAGCTCCTTGGGAGTTGTTTAATTGGCAAGTGGGACAAAAGGAGACCACTTGCCTTATAGTCGTTTGGAGGCCTGTTCCTCTGAAGGACCTTTCTATTAATCTTTGGATGACCTTTTCACCTAAATGAGTGGTAGCATGTAAGGAGTTAACCAACTTCCATTGGAGGTTCCCAGGCAGAAAAAGGAGTCCCTCCTTGTGGAACCACCCCCATACGATCTTCTTGAAAGCCCTCACTCTTAGCTTTAAGAGTCTCACCTTCAGTATATGAAGGAGTTTCTGGAAAATTTGTCTGTGGAACTAAGGTGGCAACCCCTATTATGTCATTGTTCTGTAATGCTGCTCTCTTAGCTTTCTGGTAAGCTGCTTGGTTCCCTCGTACCACTTCCCTGCTCCCTTTTTTGGTGTCCTTTACAGGGGAGACTGAAACATCAGCAGGCAGATGGGCTGCCTCAAAAAGCCTAAGGATTTGATCACCATATTTGACTGGGGACCCTCGGGTGGTCAAGTGGCCTCTTTCTTTCCAAATAACAGCATGTGCATGTAGCACCAGAAACACATACTTGGAGTCAGTGTAAATGGCTACTCTTTTTCCTTTTCCCAGCTCTAAAGCTCGAATCAGGGCTATGAGCTCAGCTAATTGGGCTGAAGTACCTGGTGGCAAAGGTTTAGCCACTAAGGTCTCAGAATTGGAGACTACTGCATATCTCACTCTTCTTTTTCCATCCAAGACAAAGCTGCTTCCATCAGTGTACCAGATTACCTCAAGATTGATCAGAGGATCTTCTTACAATCTCTCTCATGGTTTTTTCCAGTGGTCCAAGGTTTCTAGGCAAGAGTGAAATGGGAGAGAGCCCACGGAAGTAGACAGGAGAACATCAGCACTACTTGATATCTGAGGATCCTTTGATCAGACATCCATAAATGGCCTCTCCCATTCAGGAGTTGTTTCACTTAGTAAGTTCAGTTGCTCAGTCGTGTCCAATTCTATGTGACCCCATGGACTGCAGCATGCCAGGTTTCCCTCTCCATCACCAACTCCTGAAGCTTACTCAAACTCATGTCCATCGACTTGGTGATGCCATGCAACCACCTCATCTTCTGTCCTCCCCTTCTCCTCCTGCCTTCAATCTTTCCCAGCATCAGGGTCTTTTCAAATGAGTCAGCTCTTCACATCAGGTGGCCAAAGGATTGGAGTTTCAGCTTCAGCATCAGTCCTTCCAATGAATATTCAGGACTGATTTCCTTTAGGATGGACTGGTTGGATCTCCTTGCTGTCCAAGGGACTCTCAAGAGTCTTCTCCAACACTACAGTTATAAAAGCATCAATTCTTCACCGCTCAGCTTTCTTTATAGTCCAACTCTCACGTCCATACATGACTACTGGAAAAACCATAGCCTTGACTAGATGGACCTTTGTTGGCAAAGTAATGTCTCTGCTTTTCAATACGCTGTCTAGGTTGGTCATAACTTTCCTTCCAAGGAGTAAGCATCTTTTAATTTCATGGCTGCAGTCACCATCTGCAATGATTTTGGAGACCCAAAAAATAAAGTCTGCCACTGTTTCCCCATCTATTTGCCATGAAGTGATGACTCTGGATGCCATGATCTTAGTTTTCTGAATGTTTGAGTTTTAAGCCAACTTTTTCACTGTCCTCTTTCACTTTCATCAAGAGGCCCTTTAGTTCTTCTTCATTTTCTGCCATAAGGGTGGTGTCATCTGCATATCTGAGGTTATTGATATTTCTCCCAGCAATCTTGAACCCAGCTTGTGCTTCATCCACCATGTTTCAAAATAGTTAGTTTGCCCCCACGAGAGAGTTTCAAAGCGTCTTCTATCAGGACTGCCATAGCTCTAAGATTTCGAAGGCAGGGAAAGATCTCTCCCCAGTAAGGGAGTAGGACACACAGGGACCACCAGAAACTGGTGAGAAAATATGTGTCCATCCCAGCAACAAAGAAGTGCACAGGTGAATCTTTTTGTAATTGTTTTTCCTGGAGCACCCAAAATAGTACAGGTTTGGAAGGAGAAGGCTCCAGAATAGGAAGGAGATCAGGACAGAGTAGGCAGCCCCTGTGTCAACCAAGAAATTTTCAGACCTATCTGCCACATCCAATTGTACCCTTGGCTCCATCCCCATGGTGGTTATCTGTGACAGGCGGGCTGGCTGGAGTAGACTGCTTCAGTTCTGTTGAGCCATCATGAGCAAAGGCTTGGCGTTTGACCTTGAGGCTCTTGGGTCCCCAGGGTAGAGTGCCACCCAATGTCCCAATTGATGGGATTTGTAGCAAGCCCTTTTAGGAGACTTGTCACAGTTTGGACATTCTTTGGCCCAAAGCCCCACTGTCTACAGATAAGGCATTTGCTTCATGCCTTGTCCTTCAAGGACTCAGGCTTTGCCGTAGGGCTTCCCTAGAGGGCGGCTAGCATCTGGGCATGCCTTGTCTCTTTCCTTTTCTCCCTTTCCTGGGCCTGGGCCTCCCTCTCCTGTTCTCTGTTATAAAAGGTATCGGTAGCTGTCTGGACATCTCATCTAAAGAGGCAACAGAGTCCTGCTGCTGGAGCTGTTGTAACTTTATCCTGATGCCTGATGCACATTGGGACAGGAATTTGTCCTTTAAAATCACCTGTCACTCATAAGAGTCTAAGTCCAGATTGGTAAACTTTTGGAGGGCCTCCTTTAGCCTTTCCAGAAAGGCATTGGGGTTTTCATTGGGCTTCTGAGTTATTGCTGAGACCAGGCACAGTCCCACAACTACAAGGCTTCCTTTTGTTTCTGCGGGTGGACTTCCTTAGGGGTGAGTCTTTCTGAAGCTTATCCTACCCAGTACTGTTGTAATCTGAGAGCCGGGCATCCCTAGGTCAGGGTGTAGATCCAGGCAGGCTGAGGCATGACAGCCTCCAAAGAATTTGGTCCCAAGGCAGGTCGAGGAATGTCGACTTCTGGGACCCCTGGACTGGCAGATCTCTGAACAGGTTGAGGTATGACAACCTCCCAGGGACCAGATCCCTAGGCAGATCTTAGGGTCCTCCCTAAGAGCAGATTAGAGTGTTTGCAGTGGTAAACATTTCATTGCCATAGACCTGCTTTAGGTAATACCAGAAGTAATGACAAAGGAGTGGGTTATCTGGTCCTGTTAGGGGCATTAAGAGTATTTTAGGGGGCAGAGTCCTGGTTGTAGGAGTTATTAAGTGGCCTAACAACAAGTTAATAAGAGGCAATAGACCACATGTTCCATAAAGTAGAGTGGAGATTTGATCCGGGGGTATGTTTGTAAGGAGAAGGGTGGTAAGGGTTTGGCCAAAAGGGCCTGCAGCGCTAACTCCCAAAGAGGCAAACATTATCCCTGGAAGCCCAGTTGCTCTTGAAGGGATGCCACCAGCAGATGGACTTCTAACAGGCGTTGTGTGCCTGTCACCTGCCCTAGCAGGTTCCCTGAGAGATGTTCTGGTTGCATATGTTGTAGGAAACATGGAAGATGAAGACCTGAACATCTAGAGGGATTGGATATTGTACAGTATTTCCCTCCCGAAGGTCGGCTATTTTCTAGTTGTCCCTCCAGAAGGTTGTAGAGCCAATATTGTGGATCCAGTCAGGGCTCAGGAAAAGAGCAAGAAACAGGAGGGAAGGGGGCAGGGCACAACTTTGAAAGAATGACATAGCCCAGTTCAGTTCAGTTCAGTCACTCAGTCATGTCTGATTCTTTGCGACCCCATGGACTGCAGCACGCCAGGCCTCCCTGTTCATCACCAACTCCCGGAGTTTACTCAAACTCATGTCCATTGAGTCGGTGATGCCATCCAACCATCTCATCCTCTGTCATCCCCTTTTCCTTCCTTCAATCTTTCCAAGCATCACGGTCTATTCAAATGAGTCAGCTCTTCCCATCACGTGGCCAAAGCATTGAAGTTTCAGCTTCAACATCAGTCCTTCCAATGAATATTCAGGATTGATTTCCTTTAGGATGGAGTGGTTGGATCTCCTTGAAGTCCAAGGGACTCTCAAGAGTCTTCTCCAACACCACAGTTCAAAAGCATCAGTTCTTCAACACTCAGCTTTCTTTATAGTCCAACTCTAACATCCATACATGATCACTGGAAAAACCATAGTTTAGACAAGACGGACCTTTGTTGTCTAAGTAATGTCTCTGTTTTTAATATGCTTTTCTTCCAAGGATCAAGCATCTTTTTATTTCATGGCTGCAGTCACCATCTGCAGTGATTTTGGAGCCCCCCAAAAAATAGTCTGCCACTGTTTCCACTGTTTTCCCATCTATTTGCCATGAAATGATGGGATCAGATGCCATGATTTAGTTTTCTGAATGTTGAGTTTTAAACCAACTTTTTAATTATTCTCTTTCATTTTCATCAAGAGGCTCTTTAGTTCTTCGCTTTTTGCCATAAGGGTAGTGTCATCTTCATATCTGAGGTTACTGATATTTCTCCCAGCAATCTTGATTTCAGCTTCAGCTTCATCCAGCCCAGCATTTCTCGTCATGTACTCTGCATATAAGTAAAATAAGCAGGGTGACAATATAAAGCCTTGACGTACTCCTTTCCCGATTTGGAACCAGTCTGTTGTTCCATCTCCAGTTTGAACTGTTGCTTCCTGACCTGCATACAGATTTCTCAAGAGGCAGGTCAGGTGCTCTGGTATTCCAACCTCTTTAAGAATTTTCCACAGTTTGTTGGGATCCACACAGTCAAAGGTTTTGGCATAATCAATAAAGCAGAAATACATTATTTTCTGGAATTCTCCTCCTTTATCAATGATCCACTGGATGTTGGCAATTTGATCTCCTGTGCCTCTGCCTTTTCTATATCCAACTGGAACATCTGGAAGTTCACAATTCACATATTTTTGAAGCCTGGCTTGGAGAATTTTGAGCATTACTTTAGTAGCGTGTGAGATGCGTGAAATTGTGAGACAGTTTGACATTCTATGGCATTGCCTTTCTTTGGGATTGGAATAAAATCTGACCTTTTCCAGTCCTGCGGCCACTGCTGAGTTTTCCAAATTTGCTGGCATATTGAGTGCAGCACTTTCACAGCATCATCTTTTAGGTTTTGAAATAGCTTAACTGAAATTCCATCACCTCCACTAGCTTTGTTTGTAGTGATGATTCCTAAGGCCCACTTGGCTTCACATTCCAGGATGTCTGGCTCTACGTGAGTGATCATACCATCGTGATTATCTCGGTCATGAAGGTCTTTTTTGGTACAGTTCTCCTGTGTATTCTTACCACCTATTCTTAATTTCTTCTGCTTTTGTTAGGTCCATAGCATTTCTGTCTTTTCTTGTGCCTATCTTTGCATAAAATATTCCCTTTGTATCTCTAATTTTGTGAAGAGATCTCTATCTTTCCCATTCTATTTTTTTCCTCTATTTCTTTGCATTAATCACTGAGGAAGGTTTTCTTATCTCTCTTTGCTATCCTTTGGAACTCTGCATTGAAATGGGTATATCTTTCCGTTTCTCCTTTGCTTTTCACTTCTCTTCTTTTCATAGCTGTTCATAAGGCCTCCTCAGACAGCCATTTTGCCTTTTTGCATTTCTTTTCTTGGGGAAGGTCTTGATCCCTGTCTCCTGTACAATGTCATGAACCTCCATCCATAGTTCATCGGGCTCTCTGTCTATCAGATCTAATCCCTTGAAACTATTTCTCACTGCCAATGTATAATTGTAAGGGATTTAAATTAGGTCATACCTGAATGGTCTAGTGGTTTTCCCTACTTTCTTCAATTTAAGTCTGAATTTGGCAATAAGGAGTTCGTGATATGAGCCACAGTCAGCTCCCAGTCTTGCTTTTGCTGACTGTATAGAACTTCTCCATCTTTGGCTGCCAAGAATATAATCAATCTGATTTTGGTATTGACTATCTGGTGATAGCCATGTGTAGAATCTTCTCTTGTATTGTTAGAAGAAGGTGTTTGCTATGACCAGCACAGTTTCTTGGCAGAATGCTATTAGCCTTTGCTCTGCTTCGTTCTGTGCTCCAAGCCCAAATTTGCCTGTTACTCCCACTTAGCATATGAAATCAACCCGCTCGCAAAAACTAACCACACCACATTCCATGGCTGCCCTCACCCTCTGTGATGGCCCACACCCTGTGGAGTGTTCTTCTCTCTGAATCCTGACAAATCCACCTCTTACCTATCACTGTATCCCTCACTGAATTTTTTTGCAATGAGACATCAAGAGCCTGAGCTTCATTAGGTCCTGAAGCCAGGCACCATGGGTTTTGGCGAGGCTCAAGTCCCAGTCGGATACAACTGAGTGACATGCATGGCACAGAGTCCCTGCTATGTGGGTTTGAGCCCCAATCTTAGGTAAATGGTTTCAAGCACAACTTTCAGAAATGAAAAGATGATGCCCTGCCCAATACTTTATAAGCAGTGCCATCGACAGAGAGAGGAGCTGAAGGAAGGGAGGAAAAATCAGTGGAAAAAAATGTGCTGAGGAATCCATTTCATAAATTGCCTGAAAATCTGCTAAATACCTGACCTGTTCTCAGTTTTCATTGGCCTGATCCTTGGCAAAAAGAAGATTAAGGGCAGAAGAATCCCCCTCTCTTGGGTAACTGCTACTGGGGCCCAGCAGATATTGGAGATTTTGGGACACACTGAGGAGTAGCCCCTGCAGAGTACCTCATTTGCACCCACTGCCGCTTGTCTGTTCATCGGAGGTTTGAGGAAACAAGAAACAAGTGACTGTTAAAAAATCAAGATTTTGTTAGCCGTATGTCCTTCCAGTCATAGGACCAAGGAACTCTTACCTTAACCGGAGGTCTTCTGGAATCTGAGACTGAGCCATGTGAGCTTTCTGTTGCGTTTATTTTTGCTGTCCTGGTTTCCACAATGCTTGGCTTCTTTTCATTTCCGCTGTGCTGGGTTTTCTTCCCGATCAGCTTTCACGCAGGAGCTTTCGCCAAGTTGGGCTTCTGCTGTGTTGGCCTCTGCTCCACAGGCCCGAGCTGGGGTTGTTTCAGCCAGGTTAAACCTGAGTCATGGCACCATATATGTCAAGGGAGTTTTTAATTTCCTCGGTTCTGTCTCGTTGTGACAAAAATTTGAAGCAACGGACAGACGAGTGTTACAGCCCTGTGTAAATTTCCTCAGACAGACCAGTGTTTTAGCACCACATAATTTATTCGGCGGACCAGTGTTATAGCTCCTTGTTACAGCTCAGAAAGCAAAGGGAACTACATCCTTGAGGCATGAGGGCAGATCGACCCAAAAGACGTGAAGAGAAGAGAAGCCCCTGGCTCAATTTTGGCTCCTCTTTTTATACATTTGTCTCATCTCCTCTGAGCCTGCCCTTTGTAAACTGGGCTAGCCAGGAGGGCTGGTTGTTCTACCAGAGGTTCTCGTTCCAGTCCTTGGACCTTCCTTTGTTCTATTTTTGTGGGCTTTTCCGTCCTTGGTCTTTTAGCCAGCGCCATTCCGGACTTCTTTTTCCTATTCTAGCTACCTAACAGTAAAGAATTGGCCAGCAATGCAAGAGACCTGATTGGATCACTCCATTGGGAAGATACCCTGGAGAAAGAATTGGAAACCCATTCCAGTATTCTTGCCTGGAGAATCCCATGGACAGAGAGCCTGACAGGCTACAGTCCATAGGCTTACAGTGAGTCAGACAAGACTGAGCAACTAACACACACAAAAAGCATAGTCATATTCTATATGACTTAGGTCCCATCCTGATGACCTCATAGAATCTTCATTATCTCTTTAAGGCCCTACCACTGAAAGGTTGTTGCTGAATCATGAAAGATGCCAGGATTCTTGGCCTCTGGAGGAGAGGAATTCCATCCCAGGCCAGTGATGAGGCTTGATCGCTCAGAGCTTTTGTGTGATAAAGTTTTAATAAAGTATAAAAGAAATAGACAGAGCTTCTGACGTAGACATCAGAAGGGAGCAGAAAGAGTGACCCCCTGCTAGTCTTTAGCAGGAAGTAATATAGCTACTAGCAGGCTGCTAATTAGAGAAAGGAAATGTCACAAAATTGAGAGTGGTACCAGGCCCCTCACTCACAAAATACATTTTGAGATAACATTGGCACAATGTGAGTCATCCTGGGCCATAAAGCAATTGACATGAATCTTGAAGAAAGGGAGTCTCCAAACAAATATATAGTTTCATTAACATAGGAGAATACTTGTGTGAGTAAAATATATTGGTTTTCTGAGCCATGATCCGTTCTGAGTCTTAGCTGGAACTGACTTAAAGAAAGAAAGAGTTTAAGGTAAATACATAGTTCATTAACATATGTAAGAAAAACATTTCCATAAGAAAAATGCATTGGTTAGCTCAAGGTTTGAGAAAAGTTAAGTTCAGGTAGAACAAGGTGTTGTCATGGCACACAGGATTTTTAAAAGAAACCTCCTTTTAAATTTGCATAAAGAAGGGGGAAAAACATCTGACACTTGTAGTTTGTTTCCTCCTGCCACTTAAAAGAGAGATTTAAAAAAAATGTCTGACACTTTCAGCCTATTTCCTCCATTTGGAGACCCCTGGCCTTCCTGCCTGTTACCCTCTCACCACCAAATAGAGTCATATTCCAAGGTCCTAGGGTTTAGTACTTCAATATATGAATTTGAAAGTGGGGAGATACATTCCCTCCCATCACAATTCTGACTACCATTTGCTTTGTAGCACCTAAAACAGTATCTGGAATACAATAAGTGCTCAGCTATATTTCATGAGCTGCATAACAAAAGACTCACACATACATGTAATAATTTACATGACCCAAGATAGGGAACTTTTTATTTACCAAAAATTATTAAAGGGAGACAACAGTATTTGATTGGGAAAAATAATATTGTTAAACTACTTGGAGTGGAAAATTAGATTTTAAAGCCATGTCTATGATTGGGTTTCCCTGGTGAGTCAACAGTAAAGAATCTGCCTGTCAATTCAAGAAATGTGGGTTTCACCCCTGGGTTGGGAAGATCTCCTGGAGGTGGAAATGGCAACCCACTCCAATATTATTGCCTGGAGAATCTCATGGATTTTGGAGCCTGGTTGGCTACAGTCCATGGGGTCATGAAAGAATCAGACAAGACTTAGCCACTAAGTAAAGGCAGTCTATGGCTAAAGCAACTGCAGTGATAAGCCCATACAATGCAGCTACAGAGTGCATGACAGCTAGAGAGCAGCCCCACTCACTGCAGCTGGAAAAAGACAGTGCACAGCAACAGAGTCCTAGTGCAACCAAAAACAAATCAATTAACTACTGGGAGGGAGGAGGGTTGTGAGCTGGGTCCCCTAGTTTTACACTCTTTCTACTTCAGTGTTCTTGCTGATCAATGAATTCCACTGTCCAGGAAAATAATCAAGAAACACAAGAGAAATAGGAAAGTTTTATTTGACCCAAACTGAGGGCTACAGATTGGGGGCACCCTCTCAGATAGCTCTGGGGAACTGCTCCATTGAAGCACAATCTTATACCTCATCCAAACGAAGCACATACATCAACATGACAGGGCGTACTCCTTAAAGTTTCAAAAGAAACAGACATAGTACATAGACAGTGAGACAGTAGGACCCTGGTGTCTGGGAAGGGAACTTTATCTTCCAGGGAGTGTTAACATGGATGCCATGAGAAGGGAGTTCTTCGTTCTTAACTTCAAAACAGATGTTCTTTACCTCAGGGTTAAAGATGTGCTGTGAGAGTTGAACAGACTATCTTAGTTCACACACAGTGCAGCCTGAACCATGGATAAGCCAAAATGACTTCCCCATTCAATATGTGAACATCTTCTCCATCACAGGATATAAAAAAGTTAGAACCTTATGATCCAGCAATTCTACCTTTGAGGCTGTACCCAGAGAATTGAAAGCACACTCTGGAACAGATATTTCTACATCCTTGTTCACAGCAGCATTGTTCACAATAACTAAAACATGAAAGCAACCCAAGTACCCACTGATCAAAGAATCGCTAAGTCCCTGTGGTATGTGCATATACTGGAGTATTATTCAGCATTAAAAAGGAGAAGAATATAACCCATGCTACAACATAGAAGAATCTAGCACATTCTACTAAGCAAAATAATCCTGACAGGAAAGGATAAATAAAGTTTGATTCCACTGAAATGAGGCACCCGAAGTGCTCAGATTTAGAAAAAGTAGGACAACGATTGTCAGGAACTCAGAAAGGAGAAAGGCAGGATTATTGCTGAATGGCCAGAGTTGCTATTTTGCAAGGCGAAAAAAGTTCTGGAGTTTGGTTGCAAAAAATGCAAACATACTTATTTCTACTGAAATGGACACTTGAAAGTGAAAGTGAAGTCGTTCAGTTATGTCTAACTCTTTGCGACCCCATGGACTGTAGCCTACCAGGCTCCTCCATCCAGGGAAGAGTACTGAAGTGGGTTGCCATTTTCTTCTCCAGGGGATTTTTCCAACCCAGAGATTGAACCTGAGTCTCCCCCATTGTAGGAAAACATTTTACCATCTGAGCCACCAGGGAAGTCCTCTTGGACACTTAAAGATGGTTAAAATGGTCAATTTCATGTTATGAGTAATAACATAAAATTTAAAAAAAAAGAAGGAAAAAAAAAAACCCTCTCAGAACCACTCCCTGAGAGTAACCACAGAACGGTCAAGGCTGATAGTGACATGGCAGATGTACCCCGCCCACCCAGTCTCATCTCCACCCTACCAATGCAGGGGGTAAGGGCAGTCTTCTGTGCTCAAGGCTCTCTGCTTTGATCCTTAGAGATGTCTCAGCTCCAGTCCTGCATGAATGAACCTCAGCCTCCCTGACTGATCCAGTGCTCCAGGCTCTGCTCCAAGGATCCAGTAAGTCTTGGGTCACCCTCTTCTGTAGGAGACTGGGTGCTGAATTCACATCCTCCCAAAGAGACCTCTGCAATCCCAGAGTGGAGGGGGTCAACCCAGCTCCTGACTGAGGGTGGAGAGACTCATTTTCCAGATGAAAACAGGAGTGGGAGTTGTCAGGTTTATGTGGGAATTGGTGCAGGGGGTTGGATCAGACCATGGAGATTCTGACTCATTTTTTTTTTTGACTGGCGCTCAAACAACATCAAAGTTCCCCTTGGATCAGGGTTTATGCTGTGAGGACCACTGATGTCAGTCTCCTCTGTAGTGTTGACCCTCGGATTCTGCAGGTTCCTCCTCTGTGGATGCCCCAGTGACTGTAAGGATCTTGAGCATCCATGGATTTTGGTGTCCTCAGAGGAGGGCTGTGTGCTGATTTATATTAAGTCACCATTGATTTGCTAACCCAGAAACTGTGATTTGGCTCTATTTCTTCTTATGGGCAGTAAATTTTAAATATGGTGGTAAATTATATATAGCTTAAAATTTGCCATCTTAACCATTTTTAAGTCTACAGTTCAATGATGTTAGGTATATTTATATTGTCGTACAACCAACCTTAAGAACTCTTTTCACCTCTTTTTTCTCTTCTTTCCTAAGAAGAAAACTAAAACCGTGTCTCCATTTAACAGTAACTCCCAGTTTCACCCTTCATTCGAGCCCCTGACAAACCACCATTCTACTTTGTCTCTAAGAAGTTGACTCCTCTCAGTACTTCATGGACATGGAATCATAGCATGTTTTTTTGCGACTGGATTATGTCACTGACCATAATGTCCTCAGTGTTCCTCCACACTATAGCATGCATCAGAATTTCCTGTCTCTTTTGGAGAACAGACTTTTGGACACAGAGTGGGAGGGATAAGGTGGGATGAATTGAGAGAGTAGCATTGAAACATATATACTACCATATGTAAAAGAGATCACCCGTAGAAATTTGCTATGTAAAGATCACCAGTAGGAATTTGCTATGTAATGCAGGGAGCTCAACCTGGTGCTCTGTGACAACCTAGAGGGGTGGGATGGAGTAGGGGGATGGGAGGGAGGGTCAAGAGGGAGGAGACATATGCATACCTATGGCTGATTCATGTTGATGTATGGCAGAAACCAACACAACAGTGCAAAGCAATCATCCTCCAATTAAAAATAAATTTTAACAATATATGTGAAAAAAAAATTCCTATCTGTTAAAGGCTGAATAATATTCCACTGTATGTACAGCCACATTGTGTTAATCCATTCCTTCATTGATGGACATCTGGGTTGCTTCCAACTTTCAGCTATTGTGAATAATGCTGCTAAGGAACACAGGTGTACAAATATGTCTTTGAACCCTATTGTCAATTCGTTGGGGTATATACCCAATGTGGCGTGACTGGGTCATGTGGTAAATGTATTTTTCATTTTTGAGGAAGCACCATACTGCATCCATAGCTGCTGTCCCATTTTACATTGCTCCTCACAGTGCAGAAAGGTTCAGCAGCAGCATTTGAGCAAGATCAAAACAGTCCAGAGAAGGATATGACTTGTTCAAGAGTGCCGCAGTGTTTGCAGAACCAAGGTTCTATTCATAGTTTCCTGGCTCTTTGAATGCTTGCTCTTAATCAAATGTTAAATTTGGACTTTGGAGTATGAGGGGTGGAAGCCCCCCTCACAGTAACTGGTGGTCACAAGATCAGCCTAGCCCTGCAGAGCTGTGTAGGCAGAACACATTTCATGTCCCAAAGCAACAGGAAACACAGTCCTGTCATTTCTGATTCACAATGAACACTAGTCCCCCCTCCCTCCAGGCACTTGGGAGACCACTGTAGTTTGATGCTTTGACTGAGCTGGGCTAGAGTCTGTTCAGTTCAGTTCAGTAGCACAGTCGTGTCCGATTCTTTGTGACCCCATGAATCGCAGCACGCCAGGCCTCCCTGTCCATCACCATCTCCCAGAGTTCACTCAAACTCAGGTCCATCGAGTCAGTGATGCCATCCAGCCATCTCATCCTCTGTCGTCCCCTTCTCCTCCTTCCCCCAATCCCTCCCAGCATCAGAGTCTTTTCCAATGAGTCAATTCTTCACATGAGGTGGCCAAAGTATTGGAGTTTCAGCCTCAGCATCAGTCCTTCTGTGCCTCCCCTCAAATATCATCTTATTCTTCCCCAGGACAGTTACTATTCCATGTCACTCTGCAAACAATGAAACAGAAAGTGTCCAGGTTTCAGGGTCCTTGGTGAAAAAAAGTGCAGAGTTTGAGCGCTCTGCTCAGCAAGCCCCTAAAAGACTCACTTCACCCCTATCAAAGAGGGGAGGGAATAATGATGATAATTTGTTCTATTGTGCAGGGGAAAGGAGAAAAAAGATGAAATGTAGTTTCAGCAAAATCAGACAAGCTTGGCTGGTTGATTTCGATTCAAAAATCACCATTCTCATCTATCCAACTAATGCCAACTAAGCACCTATGATGTGCCAGGCTCCGTGATGGAAACTTTTGCTTCTATAGGGGCAGAAGACTTGGCTTTCTAGATTCTTCAGCTGAGATAACAGTTCAATTGACATAGACCGTTGAACACAGTTAGTTTAATATGTACAGGAGCCCCATAAAATTTTTTGAGGCTCAAAGACTGTCAGACAATTGAAGCTTATATGATCCCCTGAGTTAAGGAGAAAGGGGTGGGGATCTGGGCCTTCAAATGGGAGGAAGACCATGCACAGAAGGATGAGAAGAGCAAGTGCCTGGTGAACAAATGTTTGCCCATTCCAAGCAGGTAAGTCTTTCTGAGATTAAAAAGTTCTCTGTGGTAAGAGCTCTCTTCCTGGCATAGGTCTCCTAATCTACATTATTTTGAACAATTGAGGGAAAGGTAAAGAGCTTCTCCTGAATCTAATGGGTCTTAATTAACTTTAGCTCAAAACAATTTACTGGTCAAAAGGGCACATTTGGGGAGACATAATCTACTCCGTCTCACTTCTTCTCAAGCAAACTTTCCAGTAACTTTGAGACAAATTAGAAGTCTTCTCTATGATTGTAGAAACCAAATCTCAGAGATGGAGAGCTTGCCCAGTGTGTCCTTTTACCACCTGCTCCATCACTTCCTCACTCCATAGAACTGGACCCCACTGCCAAGGGCGGATGGACATTCTTAACGGCTTTCTGTCTTCTTTCCTCAGCAGACTGTAGCCTCCTCAACTATGTCTAGGATGTTGCTTCAGTTCATTCACCAATTTGGTCAGAAGCTCACCCGCAAGCAGCTACTGGAACCCATAGATGAGTCTGAGAGACCCGTGGCTCATCTGAACATCCTAAGCCTGGTGATCGTGGGTGTGGGCAGGATGTTGATAGCTGGCATGTACATTCTGGCTGGTGCAGTGGCCAAGTTCATAGCTGGACCAGCAACCATCATCTCGTTCTTGGTGGCTGCCATGTTTTCTATATTATCTGGGCTCTGCTATACTGAATTTGGGGCCTGGGTCACGCTCTGGTTCTACGTATTTCTACAGCTATGTCATGATGGGTCAAGTCTATGCCTTCATCATTGGTTGGAACTCCATACTTCTCTTAGTTACGGGTGAGATGATGGGCCAGCAAATGGTGTGGGGCTTAAGATTGGGAAACTATGTTGGAGGATTGGGTTCTCAGTCATTCATGAGCACTTTATTCTTGGCCTCGTGAAGGGAAGTTGATAATAGTGTCAGGAAGACCCCACAACTACATTCAACTTGGTTCTATCCTGTGTTCTTAAATGATGGACCATGAACCCAGGAGGAAAAGGAACTGTAGGGAATGGGTGAGAGGGAGGTATGTCCCACAGGTTCACCCCCTCATCATAGTGAATTCTTTGCTCAGTTGTTGCCTTCCTGGGATTTTCCTTTACCACTTGATTTCAAATTTCATGCCTATCCCAGCCCTCCCAGTCCCACTTATGTGTTTTCTTTTCTTGTATAACATTGATCTGCTCCTAATGTATTAAAACACCTGACATTTTGGTGAATCATTTGGTTCTACTCTCCCCAACTCATGAAAAGAAACTCTTTGATATTTTGTATTTTGTAGCAGGTATTTGTATATATAGGCTTTTTGTATATACAGGTATTTTATCTGTGTTTTTAGATCCTATGGCACATCAATTTTTGTTTGTCAATGAACGCTCCTTCTTCTGCCTCTGCAGGCAGTGCCAGCTTGGCCAGGGCCTCGAGTTACATCTTTGACAGCCTGATTGGGAATCACATCTCTCAGTCATTACAGGAAAGTTTCTCTCTGCAGCTGCCTTACTCCCTGGCCACATATGCAGACTTTTTTGCCCTGGGCCTGGTACTGCTGATGACAGGTGAGACAGGGCTCAGCAACAGGATGGGAAGAACAGGGTGTGAAGTGGGAGCTGGTGTAGGAAAGGCTTGATGTGGCAGAATGGTGGGGGATTAGAAATAGAAAGAATGGTCTTGAAATAGAAGCTAAGACATAGACCATTGTTTTCCACCCTTGGCACTACTGACAATTTGGGCTTATCATTCTTTGGTGTGAAGGGACTGTCCTGTGAATTTTAATTTCTTTTCTTAATCATTATTGAATCATCCTTGGCCTTTGCTTACTAGATAGCAGTGACATCCACCCACCCCCAACTGTGGCAATCAGGGTGTCTCCAGACAGTGCCAATGTCCCTTGGGGAATAAAATTACCCCAAGCTGAGAATCATTTACTTAGACCAACAAGTCTTCCTTTGTACTGAGGCCAAAGATTTTTTTTTAATTGAGAGGAAGTTCACATAGCATAAAATTAACCACTTTGTACCTTTTCCCAGCTTCAGTCAAAAATAACTGACATACAACATTGTGTAAGATTAAGGTGTACATCTTGCTTTGTTAGACATGTATTCTGAGAAGATTGCCACAATAATTAACATCTTAAAGTGTACAATTCAGTAGCGTTAGGCACATCTGTAATGTTGGACAACCATCACCTCCATCTAGTTCCAAACACGTTCAACACCTCTGTGCCCACTAAGCAGTCACTGTCTGTTTGTCCACCACCACCAACTGCCAGCCCTGAGCAACTATTTCTCTGCTTCCTGTTGTTGTTCAGTCACTAAGTCATATCCAACTCTTTGCAACCCCATGGATTATGTATGCCAAGCTTCTCTGTCCTCCACTATCTTCTGGAGTTTGCTCAAATTTATGTCCATTGAGTCAGTGATACTATCCAACCGTTTCATTCACTGTCACCCTCTTCTCCTCCTGCCCTCAACCTTACCCAGCATCAGAATCTTTTCCAATGAGTTGGTTCTGCCCATCAGGTGGCCAAAATTTTGGAGCTTCAGCATCAGTCCTTCCAATGAATATTCAGGGTTGATTTCCTTTAGGATTGATTGGTTTGTTCCCCTTGGTGTCCAAGGGACTCTCAAGAGTCTTCTCCAACACCACAGTTCAAAAGCATCAATTCTTTGGTGCCCAGCCTTCTTATGGTCCAACTCTCACGTCTGTACATGACTATTGGAAAAACCATAGCTTTGACTATATGGACCTTTGTAGGCAAAGTGATGGCCCTGCTTTTTAATATGCTGTCTATGTTTGCCATAGCTTTCCTTCCAAGAAGCAAATGTCTTTTAATTTCATGGCTGCAGTCACTGTCTGCAGTGATTTTGGAGCCCAAGAAAAGGAAATCTGTCACTGCTGCCACTTTTTCCTTATCTATTTGCCAGGAAGTGATGGGACCAGATGCTATGGTCTTAGCTTTATGAATGTTGAGTTTTAAGCCAGCTTTTTCACTCTCCTATTTCACTTTCATCAAGAAGCTCTTTAAGCTGTGATTTCAGTTGTAACCTGATTATGGGTTTTCTCCATCCCTCTAGTGTCATAGCAATAAAGTCTTTGCTTGATGACTAGATACTAAAAAGAAAAAAAAGACGAAGAAGCTCTTTAGTTCATGTTCATTTCCTGCCATTAGGGTGGTATCATCTACATATCTGAGATTGTTGATATTTTTCCTGGCAATCTTGATTCCAGCTTGTGCTTCATCCACCTTGGCATTTTGCATGATGTACTCCGCATGTAAGTTAAATAAGCAGGGTGACAATATGCAGCCTTGATACAGTCCTTTCCCAATTTGGAACCAGTCCATTATTCTATGTCCAGTTCTAGGTGTTTCTTCTTGACCTGCATAGATTTCTCAGAATACAGGTAAAGTGGTCTGGAATTCCTATCTCTTTAAGAATTTTCACAGTTCGTGTGATCCACACAGCCAAAATCTTTAGTGTAGTCAAATGAAGCAGAAGTATATGATTCATTGGTATTTCCCCCTGCATTCCCTGTGATCCAACGAATGTTGGCAATTTGATTTCTGGTCCTTTGCATTTTCTTAACTCTGTTGTACATCTGAAAGTTCTTGATTCCCATATTGCTGAAGCATAGCTTGAAGGATTTTGAGCATAACCTTGCTAGCATGTGAAATTAATGCAATTGTACAGTAGTTTGAGCATTCTTTGGCATTGCCCTTCTTTGGGATTGGAATGAAAACTGATCTAGAAGTCCTGAAGCTACTGTTGAGTTTCCCAAGTTTGCTCACGTATCAAATACAGCACTTTCACAGCATCATCTTTTAGGATTTGAAATCGCTCAGCTAGAATTCCATCACCTTCACTAGCTTTGTTTGTACTATTGCTTCCTAAGACCCACTTGACTTCACACTCCAGGATGTCTGGTTCTAGGTGAATGACCACACCATCTTGGTTATCCAGACCACTGAGACATTTTTTGGTATAGTTCTGGGTATTCGTGCCACCTCTTCTAAATCTCTTCTGCTTCTGTTAGTTCCTTACCATTTCTGTCCTTTATCATCCCCATCCTTCCATGAAATGTTCCCTTAATATCCCAGGTTTTCTTGAAGAGATCTCTAGTCTTTCCCACTCTGCTGTTTTCCTCTATTTCTTTGCATTGTTCACTTAAGATGGCTTTCTTGTCTCTCCCTGCTATTCTCTGGAATTCTGCATCCAGTTGGTTATATCTTTCCCTTTCTCCTTTGTCTTTCACTTCTCATCTTCCCTCACCTATTTGTAAAGCCTCCTCAGACACCCATTTTGCCTTTTTGCATTTCTTTTCCTTGAGGATGATTTTGGTCACTGCCTCATGTACAGTGTTAGGAATCTCTGTCCCTAGTTCTTCAGGAAGTCTGCCTACCAGATCTAGTTCCTTGAATCTATTTGTCACCTCCACTGTTTAATTATAATGGATTTTATTTAGGTCATACCTGAATGGTCTAGTAGTTTTCCCTACTTTCTTCAATTTAAGCCTGAATTTTGCAATTAAGGAACTGATGATCGGAGCTACAAACAGCTCCAGGTCTTGCTTTTTCTGACTGTATAGAGCCTCTCCACCTTCAGCTACAAACAATATAATAAATCTGATTCCAGTATTGAACATCTGGTGTTGTCCAAGAGAGGAGTCATCTCTTGTGTTGTTGAAAAAGGGTGTTTGTATGACTAGTATATCTATCAGATCAGATCAGATCAGTCACTAAGTCATGTCCAACTCTTTGCGACCCCATGAATCGCAGCACGCCAGGCCTCCCCGTCCATCACCAACTCCCAGAGTTCACTGAGACTCACGTCCATCGAGTCAGTGATGCCTAATGTATCAATGATTTGAGTGTTTCATATTACATCTTTCCCACAGGACTACGGCTTCTGGGAGCTCGTGAGTCAATCCTGGTTATCAGAATATCCATAGGAATAAACATTTTGGTTCTCATTTTCATTACCATCACTGGCTTCGTTAAGGGAGATCTGCATAACTGGAAGCTCACAGAACAGGACTACAAACTGAACACATCTGGATCCAGAGACATCTATGGCTTAGGAGGGTAATATTGGCCATAATATATGGGTGACGGGCATGCAGAGCTGGTATGGTGTGGACTAAAGATATCTGGGCTGATGGATCCAGATGAAGCGAGTCCTGGAGCCCAGGACTTGAGGTATGAAGGCAGAAGCTCAAGAGATGGAAGAACACACCTCACCCACTTTCTTTCTCTTTCCTTCTCTCACCGTAGCTTGGGCCCTTTGGGTTCTGGAGGGTTTGCACCTTTCGGCTTTGAAGGGATTCTCCAGGGAACAGCTACATGTTTCTACTATTTTTTTGGTGTTGATGTTCTTGCCACTAAAGGTAACATGGTCACTGTGTGTCCCATCTGAGGTTTGGGAACAGACTGGCTGCCTCTGGCTTTGGGGAAACCTGATTGAGGAGTACAATAAGGAAGGGGATTTTTCCCAGTGTGTTTTCCTAACTCAACACTTCTTCCCTTTCTGCAGGGGCAGAAGCTATAAATCCTCATCGTTCAATCCCCTGGAGCATCTTGGTCACCATCTTCATCTGCATTTTGGCCTACTCCAGTGTCTCAGCGGCACTCACCCTCATGGTGCCCTACTACCTGATTCAGCCTCACAACCCATTCCCACAAGCCATTCTCCATAGTTTGTGGCTCCCTGCCACATACATCACGTCTATTGGTACCCTCTGTGCTCTTATATTCAGGTCAGTGCCATGGTTTCCTCCCTGTCTACTGTCGATGCTCAGATCTCCAAAACCTTTGGATTGGTAGAGAAGACAGAGAGACACCTTACCCCAAGCCAACGAGAGAGCAAAAGTCCTGGCCTATCCTCCTTCTCCACATCCTTACATGTTTCCATCTTCTCTTCCAGACTCCATAGTGCCGTGTTCAGAATGCCTCTTTTGATCTACAAAATGGCAGAGGATGGGCTCCTTTTCCGGGTACTTACCCGGATCCATGTCCGCACAGGCATCCATGTCCTGGCCATGATGTCTGCTGCAAATCTTGCAGGTTAAAAAATATTTATATTTTTTTGAAACCCACGCTTTAACTTACATATTTCCAGATGTTTCTCACTCCCTTCCCACTTTGTTTGTGCCCTCATTGTAGGGCTCATGGCGTTACTCTTCAAGTACACAGATCTTGTGGATCTCATGTCAGTCGGGACCCTGCTCATTTACTCCCTGGTGGCATTTTCTATTCTTGTCCTCAGGTGAGACCCCACTGCACCTCGGTAGGGAGTCTTGGAGATTAGTTGGGAGGTAAACGTCTTCTGCCTTCATGCTATCTTCTAAAAGTCCTGCTCTACTTAAGACAGGACACATGTGAAATAGGCTGTGTGGTGTTGGATGAGTAGGGGCTGCTGTTAATATTGCCTTAAAACATGTAATTCAGGTACCAGCCAGACCAGAATTTAAGCAAGAATGAGAACACAGAGGAGGAAATTGAGATGCCTGTCCCTGATGAACATCCGTTGGACTCTGAACCTGAAGCAAGAAACTCAAACATTCTAAAGAGTCTGTGGTTCCCTATCAGCACCATCCCCACTAGGAAATCTGGCCAGATTGTCTACGGATGTGCTTCACTACTCGGTGAGCAGTGGGATTTTTCTTTGGTTGTTTTCTGAAATTGACAGTATGGTGTTGGAGTGTGTATTTTGTCAACTGAGGAGTCTTGGTGATATGAGGTCCCTTGCTGAGGTGGGCAGCCTGGGGGGTGGCCCAAGGTCTTGACATCTTCAGCTTCTGAAGTTGAACCTGTTCTCCTCCACCTTGACCCCTGTAGTTCTCCTGATGATAATATTGAGCCTGATCCTGGTCCAGTGGTCCAGTCAGGGGTTTTCTGGAGACTCCAAGTACACACCAGTGGCTGTGCTGCTGCTGCTGCTCATCATTGGAGTCATGGTCATCATCTGGAGGCAGCCCCAGAACCCCATTCCTCTTTATTTTAAGGTAAGTGACCTTATGTGCCCAAACTGTCCACCTGGAGTGAACATGCTTCATGGTCTAAACATCCAGAGAGTGAGGGGAACTGCTAAAACCAATGGACTCTTCCTGATCCCCCTCAGTATGTTACATACACGGTCTGAGTAGACACTGAATACACAGTCTGAAGGCTGGTCTTCTTGCCCACATGGGGTAGAGTCTCTCATTCAGGCATCTGGGGTGTGTTCAAGGATGAACTGACTGCCCCACAGGTCCCTGCTCTGCCTGTCCTTCCACTGGTGAGCATCTTTGTGAACATTTACTTGATGATGCAGATAACTTCTGGGACCTGGGCCATATTTGGCATCTGGAATGTGGTTGGTAAGTGGCTTTCTGGCATAAAGAGACCTCTTGAGTGACAGATCCCAAACTGAGCTCCCCTAAGCTTCTTGACCACCATAGGAGACCTATTGGATGTTTGTAACCAGGAAGAGTGCCTGCTTATCCTTCTCATTTTCTCATTTCCTTACTAGGATTTCTCATATACTTTGGATATGGGATCCGACACAGCTTAGAGGAGAACGATGAGCAATAACCACCAGCATCCACCTCCCAGACTCTTGACAAAAACACCCTTACGGCTGACTCATCTTAACCACAGGTCATAGATGTTGTGTAGAATCCCTACATACATAGAAGGTGTCTTCTGCTACCTGAACACTCAGCCTCTATGGATAGTGAAGGTGTATGCATCTACAGCCCTGTCTTTATTGCCAGTGGACAAAGTGACTTTAATGTTGTCTAATTTTTAAGTAAGCTTTTCAAAGCATGATGTACATACAGAAAAACACATGCTTCTTAAGTGTGCAGCAAGACCGATTTTCACAAAGAAAGTACAACAACATAATCAGCAGGAGAAAGAAAATGTTAACCTGGCACCTGAGAAACAACTCCTTGTTCCCATCTCCAGCCTGAGCACTGATCTGGCCACTTGAGGAGGAAACATAGGTAATCCGATATTGTGTAAGATTTACACCTTAAATATTCGGTCATCAATAAGTTTGAAGTAAAAGGTCAGTTTTCACTCCAATTCCAAGAAGGGTAAGCCATAGAGTGGTCAAACTACCATACAGTTGTGCTTATTTCACAGCCTAGCTGGGAATGCTCAAAGTCCTAAGCTAGACTTCGACAGAACATGAACTGAGAACTTCCAGATACAAGCTAGGTTTAGAAAAGGTAGATGAACCAGACATAAAATTGCCTACGTCTGTTGCATCACAGAGAAAGCAAGGGAAGTCCAGAAAAACATCAACTTCTGCTTCATTAACTATGCCAAAAGCTTTGACTGTATGGATCACAACAAACTGTGGAATATCCTTAAGGAGATGGGAATACCAGACCATCTGACCTGCCTCCTGAGAAACCTGTATGCAGGTCATAAGCAAAAGCAGTTAGAATCGGACATGGAATGCTGGAGTGGTTCAAAACTGGCAAGGGAGTATGTTAATGCTCTATGTTGTTGCCCGCTTATTTAACTTATATGCAGAGTACAACATGCAAAATGCTGGGCTGGATGAATCACAAGCTGGAATCAAGTTTGCCAGGAGAAGTACCAACCTCAGATGATACCATCCTAATGATAGAAAGTGAAGAGGAAATAAAGAGCCTCTTGATGAAGGTGAAAGAGGAGGGCGAAAAGTTGGTGTAACACTCAACATTCAAAAAAACTAATAACATAACATCTGGTCCCATCACTTCCTGGCAAATAGAAGAGGAAAAAGTGGAAGCAGTGTCAGATTTTCTTTCCTTTGGCTCCAAAATCACTGCAGACAATAACTGTAGCCATGAAATTAAAAAACACCTGTTCCTTGAAAAGAAACCTATGACAAACCTAGATGGCATATTAAAAAGCAGAGAGATTACTTTGCCGACAAAGGTCTGTCTAGTCAAAACTATGGGTTTTCCAGTAGTGATGTACGGGATGTGAGAGATCGGCCATAAAGAAGGCTGAACACTGAAGAACTGATGGTTTTGAAAACTGTGGTGCTGGGGAAGACTTTGAAAGTCCTTTGTAATGCATGGAGATCAAACCAGTCAACACTAAAGGAAATCAGCTCTGAATATTCATTGGAAGGACTGATGCTGAAGTTGAAGCTCCAATATTTTGGCCACATGATGTCCAGAGCTGATACAATGGAAAGGACCCTGATTCTGGGAAAGACCGAGGGCAGGAGGAGAAGAGGGAACAGACAATGAGATGTTTAGATAGCATCACTGATTTCAATGAACATCTCCATACCATAGTGGAGGATAGAGGAGCCTGGTGTGCTGTATTCCATGGGGTCACAAAGACTTGTACATGACTTAGCAACTGAAGAGCCACAACATGACCCCGCAGTCATGCCTCTGAGATATTCCTGGTTTGATTCCAGACTACCATAGTAAAGAGAACTGGCAATAAAGAGAGTCACACAAATTTTTTGGTTTCCCAGTGCATATAAACTTATGTTTACACTACACTGTTCAGTGTGCTATATATTCTGTCTAAAAAATGTACATACTTTAACTTAAAAGTATTTTATTGCTGAAAAATGCTAGCTGTCATCTGACAACCCAGAGTTGCCACAAACCCTCAGTCTGCAAAATGTGCAGCATCTGCAAAGCACAATAAAATGTTGTATGTTTGTATGTGTATATATATATTAAAAGATGTATAGTTAATGTGCACAAAAGATGTATATGTAATATATGTATTAAAGTATAGGTGTCAAGGTTCATTGTTGATCTAAAATCAATGTATCTAGTTGTCTTGTAATACTATTTGCTAAATCTGTCACCTCTTGGTGTCTGTCTATGCTCTCTGCATTCTAATAACCTCTTGACATATGGGTATAGTCAAACGTCATTAGGGCCCATCCTCATGTCCTCATTTAATCATAATTACCTCTTTAAGTCCCCCCACAAAATACAGTCACATTCTGAAGTCCTGGGGATCAGGACTTCAACATATGAATTTGAAACAAGGGAGATGCATTCACCCCTTCACACTTTTGATCACCATTTGCTTCCCAGTGGCTAAAGCATTGTCTGGAATACAATAAGTGCTCAGTTATATTTGATGAGATATTTAATGAAAGAATCATATAGTCATGTAATATTTTACATGACCCAAGATGGGGAACTTTTTATTTACCAGTTATTATCAAAGGGAGACCACAGTATTTGAGAAAAATGATATTTTGTTAAACGACTTGGAACAGAAAATGAGACTTTAAGGCCATATCTAATCTATGACTGGTCTTCCGTGGTGGCTCCATGGTAAAGAATCTACCTGCCAATGCAGGAGACATGTTCAATTCCTCGATTAGGAAGATCTCCCGGAGGAGGAGATAGCAACTGTTTCCAGTGTTCTTGCCTGGAAAATCCCATGGACAGAGGAGCCTGGCAGGCTACAGTCCAGGGGGTTGAAAAACAGTGAGACATGACTTAGAGACTAAACAACAGCAATGTCTATAGCTGGTGCTGGATAGATCCTTTCACAGGAGAGAAAAAATGCAAAGAGAAATTGGGAAGAGGAGAGAAAAGAAAGGGTGAGGAGAAGATTGTGAAGGGTTCTATGAGATGAGAAACTCTTCCCTTGTTCTGATCTCACTTTCACATGAAAATCATGAAATGATTGACGTAGGTGGGCATCTCATGGAAAGAAAGATTTTTAAAATGATTATTCTTGGTGTAGACTGATGAGGGGGAAAAACAGTTGGCAGAAGAAGGAGAAAGAGCATATCATGAGTGCGTTATTCAATGAATGTGTTATTTAAATGGGTGGTTCCCACAGATTGCAGGAAGTCAGTGAGTGCTTGTGAGCAGGGCAAGAAGGTAAGGAAGGGGTTTAGGAGGTGACAGAGGGTCTGCTGTCTTTCCAGGGATAGGGATACAACATGGACACCCTCCAGACATCACACATTCTTCTCCCCTGACCCCATGCCTCCCCACTTTACTGGCCATAGGAACCTGGAAACGTCACCTAACCTTCCTTCTAACCCTCATGTATGGATGTGAGAGTTGGACTATGAAGAAAGCTAAGTGTCAAAGAACTGATGCTTTTCAACTATGGTGTTGGAGAAGACTCTTGAGAGTCCCTTGGACTGCAAGGAGATCCAACCAGTCCATTCTGAAGGAGATCAGCCTTGGGATTTCTTTGGAAGGAATGATGCTAAGGCTGAAACTCCAGTACTTTGGCCACCTCATGCAAAGAGTTGACTCATTGGAAAAGACTCTGATGCTGGGAGGAATTGGGGGCAGGAGGAGAAGGGGACAACAGAGGATGAGATGGCTGGATGGCATTACTGACTCGATGGACATGAGTCTGAGTGATGGAGTTGGTGATGGACAGGGATGCCTGGCATTCTGCGATTGATGGGGTCGCAAAGAGTTGGACACGACTGAGCGACTGAACTAAACTGAACTGAACTGAACCCTCTAAAGCCTTGGCAAAGAAGTGGAGAAATAAGACACAGGATGAGTCCTTACATAAGCTATGTAAGATGGGAATTTCAGAGCTGAGGTGTTTGGCTCAGTTGATGGAAAATGAAATAACAATCAAAGTAAGAAAAAAGAAAAGAGAATTTTGGTTATTTCTGTAACATTCAAATTTTTAAGATAATATCCTGAATTGTGACTGATAATTTACCAGGACAGATGAGATTTTTAGGATTTTCATATAATTTTTAGAACACATATTAATAACATTTATCCTGCCAATATAACCTAAGAAGGTTTATCATCACTTATTTGACAGCACGTGGGTGCTTAGTCACTTCAGTCATGTCCGACTCTTTGAGACCCAACAGACTATAGCCCGACAGGCTCCTCTCTCCATGGGATTCTCCTGGCAAGAATACTGGAGTGGGTTGCCCTGCACTCTTCCAAGGGATCTGCTGATGGTACCCATGTAATTATATGTGCCAGTATGCCTAATTGTAATGAGGTCAGTATCATTCCTTGAGATGTTATAGGACTCTTAAAGTGGTAATAAATCTGAAAAATCCCCAGAATAGCTGGAGGTCAAAAAATATTTCATTTGGGGCTTCTTTGGTGGCTCAGTGGTAAATCTGCCTGCTAAGGCAGGAGACACGGGTTCTGACACAGGTAGATTCTCATGTGTGAAAGCACTTGCAGAAGGTCAGCTTTCCTGCAGAGAGGTTCTGGCACTTCAGAAAAATAAAAACAACTCTGCTCAAAGCAAAGATGGAGCTGAGGGAATCTTTTCCCTCCCCCATGCAAGGAAACATATCTCCACAGAAAAGGGGACTGATGAGTGACAGCTCAGCTACCCTAGTTCTGCAGGACATCACAGCAGACACCTGAGAAGGACATCCACAGCAGCACCAGAGATCAGAGACGGGACCTCCATGAAGAGGGAGAGGAAAAATATTTGGAAAGACGCAGATAAACATTTTAAAGGACATGAAAGGGATTACTTTTCTCAGGGAGTCCAATCGCATGCCTCTGGGAGCACCACAACGGGGAATCTCTCTGCTGCATCCACAGGAACCCTCAGTACCCCGAGTGCTGGACCCACACGTCCCCCCACTCTTCGGGGGCTCCTTGTGGGACCCTCCCCCTGCAATGCCCTGGGGATCTCGGGTAGACTAAAAGCAGGTTCAAAGAGTCAGTCCCCACTCTGGGCGAGGGCGCCCGCAGACTGGAGCTCTAGAGCCACCTTCTGGAAATCCAGAGACAGGTTTCCAGGAGGCAGCCTGGTGGGTTGTCAGAGCAGAGAGACAGAAAAGCTTCAGAATTCTCCCACAAGGCCTCCCTGGTGGTCCAGTGGTTAAGAATCCGCCTGCCAAGGCAGAGCACCCAGGTTCAATCCCCTGTCTGGGAGGACCCCATATGCCACGGGGCAACGAAGCCCACATGCCACAACCTCTGCAGCCTGTGCTCTGCAGCAAGAGAAGCCACCCAAGGAGAAGCCCATGCACCGCAACTAGGGAAAGACTGTGCAGTGACCAAGATCCAGAGCAGACACACTTCATCAATTAATTGAAGATTATTAAAAAGGATTATCCCACAAGAGGGAGTAGAAAGAGTGAAATAAGTGTACTGATACAAAGACAGAGAAAATCCCAGAAAATAACTCCACCATGAAACAACAGTACCCCGGTTCAAGTTAACCACCAAAGATTGAAGGGTGTGTCTACTACAAATATAAAAGCATAGTATAGAATTATAGTCACAGTTTTACTCACCTTCATCCTCTTGGGAGCAGCCTCTCCACTGAGGAATTTATTACCACTTTAATTCCCAGAATTTTCTGCTTTAAGTCAGTTGAGAGAAACTCAGGAAAGGCTTCTCTCTGCATCCGTTGCATCTCAGATGTTTTTCCTATAAATAAGCTTCCTAACAACTCTGGTTTCAAGAGCATCCCCACACAACCAACTAAAGCTCACCACAACAGCTTAAGCTGCTTCATTCCTTTTGTGGAGTTGTCTTTTCAAGGATAGACACTTAAATCAGTGGGCTAGAATCAACAGTCCTGAGACAAATACTTACATTATCGTTCATTTTACCCATGGGAACCAAGACAATACAATGGGTAAAATATAGTCTCATCAACAATAGTGATCAGACAAGTATACATCCACATGCAGATAAATAAACTTGGACCACTACTTCACAGTAAAAAAGAAAAAAATTAACGGAAGCTTGAATACGACATGTCGTCCCCACAGTGACAGTGTCTGGCTGGTGTGTTAGCAAGTGTGTCACTTGTTGTATGTCAGAATCTTGTCCACTCACTAACCCCTTGCTACTCGCTCATCCCTCCCCTCTGACTCCTGATATTTTTCCTTCTGTGGGACGTAGTGCTTTTGACCTCTTAAAGCATATTTCCATTTCCTGACTTGGTGCTCAGTCTTCCAAGAAAACAAACCCCTTGGGATCCTATTCCATCCCTTTGTGCAAGGCAGGCTGCAGACACAACACTTGTTCAATGCCTTTGTTGCTTGAATTCATATCAGAGATTGTAAACTCCCCTTCTTCTGGTTGGGGTCCAGCTGGGCTTTGGGGTCAGTCCCCCACACTGGAGTGTCTCAGGTCAGGTGCAGGCTGTGGGGAATTGAGTCGTATAAGAGGACTGGGCGGGAGGAGGAGTGTGAGTGGATCCCAGTTCTACTTAGGGTCCTTGATCAGTGAATTCAAGTGTCCCTGGAAATAATCAAGAAATACAGTAGAGATGGAAAGGTTTTATTTGACTCACACTGAGGACTATAGCTTAGGAGGCAGCCTCTCCGAGAGCTCTGAGAAACTGCTCTGCTGAAGCATGGTTTCCAGCACAGTCTTACACTTCATGCAAACAAAGCTCACACATCAACACGACAGGGTGTATTCCTTCAATGTTTCAAAAGAGACAGACCTAGTACATAGACAGTGAGACAGCAGGACTCTGCTGTCTGGGAAGGGAACCTTATCTTCCCGGGAGTGTTAACCTGTACACCATGAGAAGGGATTTGCAGATTTTCTTTACCTCAGTGGTTAAAGCAGATGAGCTGTGAGGGTCTGACAGGCTGTCTTAGTTCACACACAGTTCAGGCTGAATCATGGATGAGCCAGAATGACTTCCCCTTTCCTTAATATGTGAACATCTTCTCCATCACAGTTCAGTTCAGGTCAGTTCAGTCACTGAGTCGTGTCCAACTCTTTGCGACCCCATGAATCGCTGCACGCCAGGCCTCCCTGTCCATCACCAACTCCCAGAGTCCACCCAAACCCATGTCCATTGAGTCGGTGATGCCATCCAGCCATCTCATCCTCTGTCGTCCCCTTCTCCTCCTGCCCTCAATCTTTCCCAGCATCAGGGACTTTTCAAATGAGTCAGCTCTTCGCATCAGGTGGCCAAAGTATTGGAGTTTCAGCTTTATCATCAGTCCTTCCAATGAACACCCAGGACTGATCTCCTTTAGAAACAAGAAGATAAAAATCTTAGAACCATAGGATCCAGCAATTCTACCTCTGAGGATATACCCAGAAGAATTGAAATCATACCCTGGAAGAGATATTTGTACACTCATGTTCATTGCAGCTTCATTCATAATATTTAAATCATGAAAGCAACCTGAATATCCACTGACCAAAGAATAGGTAAACCAAATATGGTATATATTAATAACAAAGTATTATTCAGCATTTTAAAAAAAGGGAAGGGACTTCCCTGGTGGTCTAGTGGTTAAGAATCTTCCTTGAAATGCAGCCTATTGAGAGGGTAACAGGCAGGAAGGCCAGCAGTCTCCAAACGGAAGAGATAGGCTACAAGTGTCAGACATTTTTCTCTCTCTTAAGCAGCAGGAGGAAACAAACTAGCCATATTTTTTTTCCTTCTCTACACAAATTTAAAAAGAGGTTTCTCTTAAAATACTGTGTTGCCATAATGACACCTGGTTTCACCTGAACTTAACTTTTCTCAAACCTTGAGTTAACCCATGCATTTTTTTTTTATGAAAATGTTTCTCTTAAGCTATGTTAATGTACTATGCATTTACCCTAATGTACTATGCATTTACCCCAGACTCTGTCTTCAAGTCGGTTCTGCCTAATGGCTCAGAACCCACTTGACAAACCAGTATGTCATACTCAGATATTGTTTCCCTAATATACGTAAATGAAACTATTTGCATGGTAATCTGCTCTTCTACAAGATTCAAGTCAATCGTTTTATGGCCCAGGATGAATCATCTGGTGCCAAGATTATCCCAAAATGCATCTTACGGCCTGATGCCATTCTGAGTTTTAAGACATTCCTTTCTTTCATTAACAGACTGCTAGAAGGCGATGGCACCCCACTCCAGTACTTTTGCCTGGAAAATCTCATGGGCGGAGGAGCCTGGTAGGCTGCAGTCTATGGGGTCGGTAAGAGTCAGACACTACTGAGCGACTTCACTTTCACTTTTCACTTTCAGGCTTTGGAGAAGGAAATGGCAACCCACTCCAGTGTTCTTGCCTGGAGAATCCCAGGGATGGTGGAGCCTGATGGGCTGCCATCTCGGGCTGCACAGAGTCGGACACGACTGAAGCGACTTAGCAGCAGCAGTGACTATATAACATCCAGCTGAAGACTAGCAGGGATGTACTCTTTCTGATGCCTATGTCAGAAGCTTTCTCTATCTTCTTTATACTTTAATAAAACTTTATTACACAAAAGCTCTGAGCGATCAAGCCTCGTCTCTCGCCCTGGATTGAATTCTTCTCCCCCGGAGGCCAAGAATCCCAGTGTCTTTTCGTTCAGCAACAACCTTTCATCTTGGGGGCTCGTCTGGGATCCTTCAGGACAAGGTAAGGATGCTTGGAGCTCTAGTTCTTTGTTCTCCTAGCAAACACGTTTTCTACTGTACTTTACTAAATCTACAGTGTGGTTTTGTGAAGGAATGAAACGCCCTGCGAGAAGCAAGTGAGGAGCCCTGCTTTGCGGTTCCACAGTGATCTCCTCCTGCTTATTGCAGAAACCTGTCGGGGGTTTATACCAACGTGCCAATGCCAAGAGGCACCCAATGTTTCCTTTGGGGACCAACCAGAAATGGGCAAAGCGTGTTGACCGAACTCTCCTTTCTTGGTCAAACTTTTCGGTCTGTTTGATCGTTTCATAACTCCTTGGGAATTAGAAGTACTAACCTAATCTATCAGATCATAGACTTTCAAGGGACTTGTGATCCTACTGTTACTGTGTAGTTAGTTCAGTCATTCACTCGTGTCTGACTCTTTGTGACCCCATTAATTGCAGCACTCCAGGCCTCCCTGTCCATCACCAACTCCCGGAGTTCACTCAGACTCATGTCCATCGAGTCAGTGATGCCATCCAGCCATCTCATCCACTGCCGTCCCCTTCTCCTCCTGCCCCCAATTCCTCCCAACATCAGAGTCTTTTCCAATGAGTCAACTCTTCGCATGAGGTGGCCAAAGTACTGGAGTTTCAGCTTTAGCATCATTCCTTCCAAAGAAATCCCAGGGCTGATCTCCTTCAGAATGGACTGGTTGGATCTCCTTGCAGTCCAAGGGACTCTCAAGAGTCTTCTCCAACACCACAGTTCAAAAGCATCAATTCTTCGGTGCTCAGCCTTCTTCACAGTCCAACTCTCACATCCATACATGACCACAGGAAAAACCATAGCCTTGACTAGACGAACCTTTTTTGGCAAAGTAATGTCTCTGCTTTTCAATATGCTATCTAGGTTGGTCATAACTTTCCTTCCAAGGAGTAAGCGTCTTTTAATTTCATGGCTGCAGTCACCATCTGCAGTGATTTTAGAGCCCCCAAAAATAAAGTCTGACACTGTTTCCACTGTTTCCCCGTCTATTTCCCATTAAGTGATGGGACCAGATGCCATGATCTTCATTTTCTGAATGTTGCCATCTAAACCAAATTTTTCACTCTCCTCTTTGACTTTCATCAAGAGGCTTTTGAGTTCCTCTTCACTTTCTGCCATAAGGGTGGTGTCATCTGCATATCTGAGGTTATAGATATTTCTCCCAGCAACCTTGAGTCCAGCTTGTGTTTCTTCCAGTCCAGCGTTTTTCATGATGCACTCTGCATATAAATTAAATAAACAGGGTGACAATATACAGCCTTGACGTACTCCTTTTCCTATTTGGAACCAGTCTGTTGTTCCATGTCCAGTTCTGTTGCTTCCTGACCTGCATACAAATTCCTCAAGAGGCAGATCAGGTGGTCTGGTATTCCCATCTCTTGAAGAATTTCCCACAGTTTATTGTGATCCACACAGTCAAAGGCTTTGGCATAGTCAATAAAGCAGAAATAGATGTTTTTCTGGAACTCTCTTGCTTTTTCCATGATCCAGCGGATATTGGCAATTTGATCTCTGGTTCCTCTGCCTTTTCTAAAACCAGCTTGAACATCAGGAAGTTCATGGTTCACATATTGCTGAAGCCTGGCTTGGAGAATTTTGAGCATTACTTTACTAGCATGTGAGATGAGTGCAATTGTGCGGTAGTTTGAGCATTGTTTGGCATTGCCTTTCTTTGGGATTGGAATGAAAACTGACCTTTTCCAGTCCTGTGGCCACTGCTTAGTTTTCCAAATTTGCTGGCATATTGAGTGTAGCACTTTCACAGCATCATCTTTCAGAATTTGAAAGAGCTCCACTGGAATTCCATCACCTCCACTAGCTTTGTTCGTAGTGATGCTTTCTAAGGCCCACTTGACTTCACATTTCAGGATGTCTGGCTCTAGGTCAGTGATCACACCATCGTGATTATCTGGGTCGTGAAGATCTTTTTTGTACAGTTCTTCTGTGTGTTCTTGCCACCTCTTCTTAATATCTTCTGCTTCTTTTAGGTCCATACCATTTCTGTCCTTTATCGAGCCCAGCCTTGCATGAAATGTTCCTTTGATATCTCTAATTTTCTTGAAGAGATCCCTAGTCTTTCCCATTCTGTTGTTTTCCTCTATTTCTTTGCACTGATTGCTGAAGCAGGCTTTCTTATCTCTTCTTACTATTCTTTGGAACTCTGCATTCAGATGTTTATATATTTCCTTTTCTTCTTTGTTTTTTGCTTCTCTTCTTTTCACAGCTATTTGTAAGGCCTCCCCAGACAGCCATTTTGCTTATTTGCATTTCTTTTCCATGGGAATGGTCTTGATTCATGTCTCCTGTACAGTGTCACGAACCTCAGTCCATAGTTCATCAGGCACTCTATCTATCAGATCTAGTCCCTTAAATCTATTTCTCACTTCCACTGTATAATCATAAGGGATTTGATTTAGGTCATACCTGAATGGTCTAGTGGTTTTCCCTACTTTCTTCAATTTAAGTCTGAATTTGGCAATAAGGAGTTCATGATCTGAGCCACAGTCAGCTCTTGGTCTTGTTTTTGCTGACTGTATAGAGCTTCTCCATCTTTGGCTGCAAAGAATATAATCAATCTGATTTCAGTGTTGACCATCTGGTGATGTCCATGTAAAGAGGGTGTTTGTTATGACCAGTGCATTGTCTTGGTGAAACGCTATTAGCCTTTGCCCTGCTTCATTCCGTATTCCAAGGCCAAATTTGCCTGTTACTCCAGGTGTTTCTTGACTTCCTACTTTGCATTCCAGTCCCCTATAATTAAAAGGACATCTTTTTTGGGTGTTAGTTCTAAAAGGTCTTGTAGGTCTTCATAGAACCGTTCAACTTCAGCTTCTTCAGCGTTACTGTTTGGGGCATAGACTTGGATTACTGTGATATTGAATGGTTTGCCTTGGAAATGAACAGAGATCATTCTGTCGTTTTTGAGATTGCATCCAAGTACTGCATTTCAGACTCTTTTGTTGACCATGATGGCCACTCCATTTCTTCTGAGGGATTCCTGCCCGCAGTAGTAGATATAATGATCATCTGAGTTAAATTCACCCATTCCAGTCCATTTTAGTTTGCTGATTCCTAGAATGTCGACATTCACTCTTGCCATCTCTTGTTTGACCACTTCCAATTTGCCTTGATTCATGGACCTGACATTCCAGGTTCCTAAGCAGTATTGCTCTGTACAGCATTGGACCTTGCTTCTATCACCAGTTACATCCACAGCTGGGTATTCTTTTTGCTTTGGCTCCATCCCTTCATTCTTTCTGGAGTTATTTCTCCACTGATCTCCAGTAGCATATTGGGCACCTACTGACCTGGGGAGTTCCTCTTTCAGTATCCTATCATTTTGCCTTTTCATACTGTTCATGGGGTTCTCAAGGCAAGAATACTGAAGTGGTTTGCCATTCCCTTCTCCAGTGGACCACATTCTGTCAGATCTCTCCACCATGACCTGCCCATCTTGGGTTGCCCCACGGACATGGCTTAGTTTCACTGAGTTAGACAAGGCTGTGGTCCTAGTGTGATTAGATTGACTAGTTTTCTGTGAGTATGGTTTCAGTGTGTTTTCCATCTGATGCCCTCTTGCAACACCTACCGTCTTACTTGGGTTTCTCTTACCTTGAGTGTGGGGTATCTCTTCACGGCTGCTCCAGCAAAGCGCAGCCATTGCTCCTTACCTTGGATGAGGGGTACTGAATCAACTCTGTCATGATAATAGTTTTATTCTCAGTATTTCACCAGCCAAGTAATTACATACATCAGTGATAATACACATTGTCAGCTTACTATAACTGTATTTGATTGAATAATTAAAAAAAGAAGTGAAACAATAATCTTATCCTAGATTAAGGCAGTTGAGCTTACCTCCAGGGTACTCAGAGACTGTTCCTCCGCCCAGTCCTTGTGCAGTTCCACCACCAGTTCCTCCTGGGGAGATAGGGGGAAACAGAATAACCCTTGGCACAGAGGTGAGACTGCTCACCAATCACTCAGTATTTTTTTTTTTTCCTTTTGATGGTGACATAGGGTGGATTGTATGCATGAGAGAGGTTAGTAACTATGAACTGAGATGTTATCAGTCAGTCAGTTAGTTCAGTCGGTCAGTCGTGTCCGACTCTTTGCTACCGCATGAATCGCAGCATGTCAGGCCTCCCTGTCCATCACCAACTCCCAGAGTTCACTCAGACTCACGTCCATCAAGTCGGTGATGCTATCCAGCCATCTCATCCTCTGTCATCCCCTTCTCCTCCTGCCCCAAATCCCTCCCAACATCAGAGTCTTTGCCAATGAGTCAACTCTTCCCATGAGGTGGCCAAAGTACTGGAGTTTCAGCTTTAGCATCAGTCCTTCCAAAGAACACCCAGGACTGATCTCCTTTAGAATGGACTGGTTAGATCCCAAACTTGTGTTGGTAGTCAGGAAGCACCTAGCCTGGCTGGGAATCAAAAGTTCGGAAGCTAGATGAAGCTCTAGCTCCAAGAACATCTCTGAGGTTAAAGGTTATTCAGATTGGGACTGCAATGGGTTTTTTCCTTTGGTAACGCTGGCCATTAGTGGACCAGAGGAGGCTCTTATACTGGTGTGGTGACGATTGGAAGGAACATCTCAGTATTATGTTAGTATCGGTCTTATTGTGGTCAGGAATATACTCAGGGTCGTGCACAGGCTCTCAGGTGATGAATGTTTCCCCCAGCGGTCTTAGCTTGGGAAGCATTCTGGAAGGTTACTCTGATTGCACCCCGGGTGGCATCAGAGGCAAGCAGGATTTTAATGGTGAAGAGCTGGACGTCAGTCAGGGATGCCATCAGGTCTACCCCTGGTGCATCCCCACTCCATCTTGGTGGTAGAACTGGGAGGGACGAGTATGACGACTGCATCAATAAGGGACAGACTAAGTCTGACCAGGAAGGAAAAGCTTTTGGTGTAAAATCTGTCTACACCCCCATCTAGAGCAGGGAGGGACGCCTCTGGTAGAAAGATGGCACTGGTCGCTTTTTTTTCTCTCTTACACATGGGAGCTAACAATTCCAGCCTCACTCCTTTGAACTGTATGCTGAAAAACTGGGATAGATTTGATCCCCAGGGCTTAAAGAAGACACACCTGGTCTTCCTATGTGATACTGCATGGCCGCGGTACCCACTGGAGAATGGTGAACTGTGGCCAGTTGGAGGGTCTCTTAAGTATAATACTGCTTTACAATTAGACCAGTTCTGTAAAAAATAAGGGAAATGGGTATAAGTAGCATATGTGTTGCCCTTTTTGTCTCTGCGAAATATGCCAGACTTATGTCCTAAGGGTATAGATTTGGGTGTGAAACCTTCAGCTCCCTCTTGGTCTACTTTGCCCCCATACCTGGGGCTCGAAACTGAGCAAACTGAAAGCCAGAGAACCCCCTCCCCCCACCCCCCCGCCCCAAGAAGGATTGCCTTTGTCTCAGTGGAAACCCAAACTGAGATTCAAACTACCTTGGTCTCAGTGGAAATCAAAACTGAGATTCAAACTGCCCACGTAGAGGTCCAAACAACTCCTATCCCAGTATGACCTCAGACTACTCTGGTTTCAGTAGAAACTCAAACCATCAAAGTAAGAGATGAGTTGGAGGACAGGAGATAAAGAGATAAAGAAAAGCAGATTTCTCCAATCTATCCCTGGGATCATATGCACAGAGCAGCCAGAGAGACTGAGGAGCAGCCACACAAGCTGTTGCCTCTTCATGAAGCACCCACTGGGAGAAATAATCAGTCTATGAGAGTTAATAAGCCTTTTTCTTATCAAAAAATACAAAGAATCAAGGAGGATCTGGGAGACTATTTAGAGGGCCCAGAAAAATATATTAGAGCTTTTAAAGGTGTTACTCTGCTTTATGACCTTACTTGGAAAGATATGCTGTATATCTTGGGACAAACTCTGACTCCCGACTCAAAGACTCGAGTTTTGGGGAAAGCAGTTGCTTACGGAGATAAATAGTTTGGTAATGAATCAGTAGGGAAGAGGGAGGACGAGATAACCGCCCTCCCCACTGGGAATCAGGCAGTCCCAACTACAGCACCAGACTGGGACTACAACACAGCTAAAGGAAGATGGGATCAGAGTAATTTTGTCAGATGTATTCTTGAAGGACTCAGGCAGGTGTGTGCTAAGTCTTTAAACTATGGCAAATTGTCAGACATAGAACAGGAGGAGAAGGAAGCTCCTGGTAAATTCCTAGACTGAGAGAAGCCCTTTGCAGATTCACTGAGATTGATCCCGAAAGTGAAGAGGGAAAAGTGATCTTAAAGGATAGATTTCTCACTCAGTCGGCTCCAGATATCCACCGTAAGCTATTAAAATGGGCATATCCAAATCAGTCTTTGCATACTCTGTTACAACTGGCTGAGACAGCCTATTATGGTAGGGAATATGAGGAAAAGAAAGAAAGGCAGAGAAAGACAAAGGAACAGGTGGAAGCCATCCCAATGGCTATGAACACCGTTCTTAAACAGCCTGAGAAAAATGCCCAGAGGGACCCAGGTGAAAAGGGATGGGCTTGCTATTACTGTGGAAAGGATGGGCACCACAAATGGGATTGCCCTCAGGCATATAAGCCGCCCCTGGCTCCTGGGTCTGCAATGAAGCACCCTGGAGGAGAGTCTGCCCCCAGAGGCGTAGGTCTCAGGGGTCAGACACTCAAGACAATCAAGACCGAAGGTGCCTGGGGGTCCCCACACAAGCTCCCATCCTAATTACACCTGAGGAACCCTGGGTATTAATAACTGTAGGGGGCCAATCCGTCGATTTCCTTTTAGATACAGAGGCAACTTACTCTGTGCTTACTGAAGCCCCTGGCCCACTTTCTTCCCGATCTGCTTCTGTAATGGGACTGTCTGGATGAGCCAAAAGGTATTATGGTATTATTTCAGTTATTCTTTATGTTGTAACTGGGATTCTGTGCTATTTTCACACGAGTTTCTGATCGTGCCAGAGTCTCCCTCACCCCTTTTGGGGAGGGATATACTGAGAAAGATCCATGCCTCTGTTTTCATGAATATGGAGCCCTTCTTTTCTCTCCCTTTAATTGAACAAAATGTAAATCCTAGAGTATCGGCTAATGGAAAATCTGTGGGTCGAGCACAAAATGCTATTCCTGTAGTTGTTAAGCTCAAAGACCCGCACTTATTTCCACATAAGAAGCAGTATCCACTGAAACCTGAGGTTAAGGAAGGCTTAAAACCCATCATTGAAAATTTAAATGAGCAGGGACTATTAGGTTCCTGTAACAGTCTATGCAACACTCCTATTTTGGGTATAAAGAAATCAAATGGTAAATGGAGACTAGTTAAAGATTTACAAATAGTAAATGAGGCTGTAGTTCCTTTATACCTGTGGTGCCTAATCCTTACACCCTATTGTCTTAAATTCCTGAGCAAGCCAAATATTTCTCAGTAATTGATTTGAAAGATGTCTTCTATTCTGTGCCTTTGGCGGAGGAAAGTCAATTTCTATTTGCCTTTGAAGACCCTAGCAGCCAGCTTCTCAGTTAACCTGGACAGTTTTGCCCCAGGGATTTCGAGACTGTCCTCACTTATTTGGACAAAGTTTGTCATGGGATCTACAAAACTTTAATAGCTCTGAAGCAGTGGTGTTACAATATGTAGATGATATTTTGCTTTGTGCTGAGGCAGAGGAAGCTTGTTCACAAGCCTCAGAAGATTTCTTAAACTTTCTGGCAGGCTGCGGTTACAAGGCATCAAGAGAAAAGGCTCAGCTTTGTCAACAATCTGTTAGATATCTGGGCCTAATCGTATGAGAAGGAACTAGGGCCATAGGCCCTGAGAGAATTAAACCTATACTAAATCATCCCCTACCTATGACTTTAAGACAATTGAGAGGATTTGGGGGAATCACAGGCTACTGTTGTCTTTGGATTCTGGGTTATGGGGAACTTGCCCGGCCTTTATATAAACTTATAGCTGAAACTCAGCAGGCCCAAACAGACAAACTGGTTTGGTCTCCAGATACTCAAAAGGCTTTTAAGGTTCTTTAGACTGCTCTCCTGCAAGCTCCCGCTTTGAGCTTGCCCACAGGGTCAGGATTTAATTTGTTTGTCACTGAAAGAAAAGGTATGACCTTGGGAGTTTTGACACAACCCCGAGGGCCTCACCAGCAAACTATTGCTTATCTAAGCAGAGAATTAGATGTAATTTCACGTGGGTGGCCCCACTGCCTAAGAGTAATTGGGGCAACATCTTTATTAGCACCTGAAGCTTAAAAATAATTAATGGATGAAAACTTACTGTACTGACTTCTCATGATGTGAGTGGAATCTTAAATTCTAAGGTTAATATTCGGATGACAGACAGTAGGCTTCTTAAATATCAGTCATTGTTGTTAGAAGTACAAGTAACTAAGCTAAAGTTTGTGGAAATTTAAATCCTGCGACTTTCCTTCCTGAGAAGGAAAATGAAACACCTGATCACGATTGTTCCAATTTCTAACTATAAACTATGCAGCTTGGGAGGATCTAATGGATATCCCATTAGACAATCTTGACATGGAAATATTTACAGATGGCAGTTCTTTTGTTCGGGATGGAAAGCGTAAAGCAGGTTACTCCATGGTGACTGCTGAACAGGTTTTAGAAGCAAAGTCTCTTCCCCAGGGAACCAGTGCTCAGTTAGTAGAGCTTGTGGCCCTGACCCGAGCTCTAGTTAAGCAAAGGGCAGCGAGTAAATATCTACACAGATTCTAACCATGCTTATTTGACTTTACATGCTCATGCTGCAATATGAAAAGAAAGACAGTTTAAAACAGCAACAGGAGAACCTATTAAGCATTTCAGAGAGACCGCGAGACTTTTAACTGCTATATATTGTCCTAAAGAAGTAGCTGTTATGCATTGCAAAGGGCACAGCAGGGATGGGAGTAAAGTAGCTGAAGACAATCAGTTGGCTGACTGTCAAGCCAGAAAAGCGGCACTTTATGAAACCCCTTCACCACAGACACCTTTGGACAGGTTCTGTGGAACAGGAAAAACCACAATACTGAGGAAAAATTAGAAAGATATGAGAAAAGAGAGGCAAAGAATACTGATAAAAGATGGTTACAGTCCAAAAATGGACGATTAATAATTACTGAAAATGCTCAGTGGAAAATTCTTAAGGGTTTACACCAGAGTTTTCATTTGGGTGCAGAGAGTACTTACCAGATGGCTTCTCTTTTGTTTGAAGGAAAAAATGTAATGAAAACTTTAAAGAACATTATCAAAAGGTGTGAGGTTTTTCAGAAAAATAACCCAAAGACTGAGAAGCTAGCAAAATCTGGATTACAACGAAGTGGAAAGTATCCTGGAGAGGACTGGGAAATTGATTTTACTCATATGCCAAAAGCTAATGGATATTCTTTCTTACAAGTTTGGGTAGATACTTTTACTGGATGGATTGAGGCTTTTCCCTGTCATAGTGAACAGGCTAAGGAGGTTATAAAGATTTTAATCCATGAAATTATCCCCAGGTTTGGGCTGCCATGGAGCCTTCAGAGTGACAATGGCTCCACTTTTAAAACTGCTGTAACTCAGGGGGTATCTAAAGCTCTAGGAATAGAATATCGCTTACACTGTTCCTGGAGACCCCAATCCTCAGGAAAGATTGAAAAAGCTAAAGACATTATCAAAAGACATGTGCGCAAATTAATTCAAGAGACGCAGGACAATTGGATTAAAGTCCTACCCGTAGCTTTAATGAGGGCTTGAACTGTCCCAAAAAAGGAGGGACTGTCCCCCTTTGAATGTATTTATGGAAGGCCTTTCTTACGCACAGACATTGTTATAGACCCTGAAGCCTTGGAATTAACTAGTTATGTAACTCAGCTCTCAGCTTTTCAACAGGCATTAACAGAACTTCCTGACCCAGCCTCCGAGTCAAGCAAGCCTCTATTTGAGCCAAGAACCGAGGTCCTCATAAAAACATTGAGATCTGGGGGCCCATCCCTCAAGCCCTTCTTGGAAGGCCCTTACCAGGTAATTCTTTCTTCTCCCACAGCTGTCAAAGTGCCAGGAATTGATTCATGGGTACATCATACTCGAGTTAAGAGGTGGCACCCTGACCAGAACTAAGTGACTTCATTTTATGTCTTATTTTCTATGCTCTGACTTTGTACTTTTCAGATGGGCCTGATAATCTATGTGAGCCTACTTCTGCTGACTCCAAAAATCCTGAGTGTGCCGTTTGATCCTCAAGACAATGCCCTCCTGTCCTGGGCTCACTCCTACGCTGCATTCCACAATTGGTCTAACTGCTGGGTCTGTGGCGTGCTCCCTTCTTCATCAGTGGAAGCCTTCCAGTGGTGGACATCTCACTTCAAGGAAAAGACTTTCTCCAAGCCTGCGAATACCTTCAACAACAATCATATGTGATGCCTCTTCTTCATCTGATGACATTTACCAACCCTAAAATGGACTGGTGCAACACTTTGTACTTTAACTATGGACATAACGTGACTTTTAATTTTGATTATACATTGTCTCGGTTTAATGACTATTTCGCTACACATAAGGCAAATAGGTCTAGATCTAATGGTTTTTTACCTGACGTTTAACAAATATGGGATGTTATATGGCTAACTCCTGAAAAAGAACGTCTAATATCTACTGCCCCTATATGCTGGGAACAAACAGAGCCATCCCCAAATTTAGCCAACAACTTAATTACAATGACTGGAAACACTTGGGATTTTTGCCTCAGGAAATATGCAACGTAATCATTCCCATGTTTTCCAACCCTGATTCAGGTCCTCTCTTTGTCTGGCCAGGCACGAATTGGGGCTGGATATCTCAGTCAGCTGGCTTGCTCCAAATGGGACTTACTGGATATGTGGCTCTTACCTATGGGCATGGCTTCCCCCTGGTTGGATAGGGAGATGCACCCTGGGTCTAGCCTTTACTCATGGCTTTATATTTTCAGAGCTTCCAGAAAAGCCTGCTAATTTACTCCACCATAAAACTCGGTGGGCAAGGTCTGTATTTCACCGGTATGATTATTGGGCTACAGTCTTTGTTCCCTCTTTGGGAACTACAGATGTTATGCTACGAGTGGATGCTTTGACTAATTTTACTCAACAGGCATTACAAGATTCTCAAAAAGCTATTTCACCTCTTAATGCTGAACAAGCACAAATTAGAAAGGTGGTTTTACAAAACAGACTGGCTTTAGATATTCTGACAGCTGCGCAAGGAGGAACGTGTGCCATTATTCATACCCAATGCTGTACGTATGATACGAGCACTAATGTCACTCACTTTACTAAACACATGAACAGGATGATTGGGGCCATGGATATTCCTGAAGCCTCAATTGCCTCATTTTTGGAGACGTTAACTAGTTCCCCATGGTGGGGAACTATCTTAATTACAATAATTCTGTTTTGTTTTTGCTGTTTGCTCCCTGCATCTCTAACTGTGTAACTGGATTTCTTTCTAGTCGCATGAAAGCTTTTAAGTAACAATTGGTTGCTCAAACTCCTGCTACTGCTGCAGCTTCTTCCAACTATTATTTGGGACCCCTGGATCAGAAATCCTCAGTATGAGGGTTAAGAGAATATGTTGCCTCACCAATTTAGGAACAACGCTCCTTGTCAGCTCGGAAGCTGGTATGGAATGAGAATGAGGCCCCTTTTCCTTAGGGAACATAATTCTCCTAAAAGAAAAGGGGGGAATGACAGGGTAACAGGCAGGAAGGCCAGCAGTCTCCAAATGGAGGAAATAGGTTACAAGTGTCAGACATTTTTATCTCTCTTAAGCAGCAGGAGGAAACAAACTGGCGATATTTTTTTTTTTTTCCTTCTCTATACAAATTTAAAAGGAGGTTTCTCTTAAAATACTGGGTTGCTATAATGACACCTGGTTTCACCTGAAGTTAACTATTCTCAAACCTTGAGTTAACCAATGCATTTTTCTTATGGAAATGTTTCTCTTAAGCTATGTTAATGTACTATGCATTTACCCCAGACTCTGTCTTCAAGTCCGTTCTGCCTAATGGCTCAGAACCCACTTGACAAACCAGTATGTCATACTCAGATATTGTTTCCCTAATCTACGTAAATGAAACTATTTGTATGGTAATCTGCTCTTCTACAAGATTCAAGTCAATCGTTTTATGGCCCAGGATGAATCATCTGGTGCCAAGATTATCCCAAAATACATTTTATGGATGAGGGGCCTAGTGCCATTCTGAGTTTTAAGACATTTCTTTCTTTTATTAACAGACTGTGAGTGACTATATAACATCCAGCTGAATACTAGCAGGGAGGTACTCTTTCTGCCCCCTTCTGATGCCTATGTCAGAAGCTTTCACTATCTTCTTTATACTTTAATAAAACTTTGTTACACAAAAGCTCTGAGCGATCAAGCCTTGTCTCTAGCCCTGGATTGAATTCTTCTACTCCTGAGGCCAAGAATCCAGGCATCTTTTCATTCAGCAATAACCTTTTACTATGTGGGTTCAATCCCCAGTCAGGGAACTAAGATCTCACATGCCCCAGAACAAGTCTGAGAGCTGCAACTAAATAAAGCTTGCCAGCTGCAACAAAGACTCAGCACAGCCAAAATTTAAAAAAATATTTTTTTAGAAAGGGAATATAACAATGCAAATGACCTAGTGGATATTGTGGTAAGTAAAAGAAGTGTGACAAGAAATTACAAATGCTATATGATTCCATTTACATAAAGTAAGTGGTCATATTCATAGAGACAGAACGTAGAGTGGTGATTGACAGGAACCAGGGAAGAAGAAAGGGGAAATTTTGTTGAATGGGTAGAGTTTCAGTTTTGCCAGATTAAAAAAGTCCTGGAGCTTGGTTACACAAAATGTGAATGAACTTCACATGACCAAACTGCACACTTAAAGATGGCTAAAATGGTAAATGTAATGCAATATGTATTTTAAGATAAAAGAAATTCAGAACTTTACCCAAGGGTAACCACAGAAGAGTCAAGAACTGATAGCAACACTGCAGATGCTTCCTGCACACCCAGCCCCATCCCCAGGAGTTCAGGACTGTTTTCTGTGCTCAGGAATCCCCGCTTTGGTTCCTGGAGATGTCTCAGCTCTAGCCCTGCAAGGATTAATCTCAGCCTCCCTGACTGATCCAGTGCTTCAGGCTCTGCTCCAAGGATCCAGTAAGTCTTGGGTCACCCTCTCCTGTAGGAGACTGGGCACTGAATTCACATCCTCCCGAAGAGACCTCTGCAACTCCAGAGTGCAGTGGGGTCAGCCTGGCTCCAGCCTGAGGGTGGAGAGACCCGTTTTCTAGTTGAAAGGAGAAGGACCTGAGAACTGTTGTGTTTGTGAAAGAAGGGGTGGGGGTGGGGTTTGGATCAAGTCTGGAGGTTGGGAGACTCTTTTTAGACTGATGTTCAAATAATATGAAAGAATGCCTTTAGGATAGGGGGAAGGGGTAGTTAGGGAGTTTGGGATGGACATGCACACACTGCTATACTTAAAATAGATAACCAGAAAGCACATACTGTGGACACAGGGGACTCTGCTCAATGTTATGTGGCAGCCTGGATGTGAGGGCAGTTTGGGAGAGAATGGATACATGTATATCTGTGTGTATATATACATTTGGTTGAGTCCTTTTGCAGTCCACCTGAAAATATCACATCATTTTTTTAACTTTTTATAAATTTTATATAACTTTTTCATATAAATTTTATATAAATATTTTCTAAATCTGCCTGGGTGCAGATACCCAGGCAGGCTGAGGTGCGACAGCCTCCCAAGAATTGGGTCCTTAGGCAGGTCGAGACATGGCAACCTCCTGGGACCCTTGAACTGGCAGATCTCTGAGCAGGTTGAGGTGTGAAAACCTCCGGGGACCAGATTCCTAGGCAGGTCGACCTCCTGAGACCCGCAGACTGGAGTTGGGTGCCCCAAAGTCTCCAGCATGAACAGTGCTGGGTAGGATTAAGGGGTTGTAATCTTAACCCATGGCTGGTTTGTCCACCATGGATGGGAATACACACCATGATGTAAAGCAATCCAAGCCAGTGCCCTGAGACTGGGAACCTGGTGAAACAGCCATAAGCCTTATCCTTTTATTGCTGATTTCCTCCCCTAGTCATCCCTAGGAGAAGGCAATGGCACCCCACTCCAGTACTCTTGCCTGGAAAATCCCATGGACGGAGGAGCCTGGTAGGCTGCAGTCCATGGGGTCGCACAGAGTCAGACCCGACTAAAGTGACTTAGCAGCAGCACTCCTCCCTAAGAGCAGATTAGGGTGTCTCCAGTGGTAAACATTTCATTGTCATAGACCCACATTGCTGCTGCTAAGTCACTTCAGTCGTGTCCGACTCTGCGACCCCATAGACGGCAGCCCACGAGGCTCCCCCGTCCCTGGGATTCTCCAGGCAAGAACACTGGAGTGGGTTGCCATTTCCTTCTCCAATGCATGAAAGTGAAAAGTGAAAGTGAAGTCGCTCAGTCGTGTCTGACTCTTAGCGACCCCATGGACTGCAGCCTAGCAGGCTCCTCCGCCCATGGGATTTTCCAGGCAAGAGTACTGGAGTGGGGTGCCATTGCCTTCTCCAGACCCACATTAGGTAATAGTTGAAGTGATGACAAAGGAGTGGGTTATCTTGTCCTGTTAGGGGCATTAAGAGTATTTTAGGGGGCAGAGTCCTGGTTGTAGGAGTTAGTAAGTGGCCTAACAACAAGTTAATAAGAGGCAATAGACCACATGTTCCATAAAGTAGAGTGGAGATTTGATCTGGGGGTATGTTTGTAAGGAGAAGGGTGTTAAGGGTTTGGACCCAAATGTAGCGCTAACTCCCAAAGAGGCAAACATTTTCCCTGGAAGCCCAGTTGCCCTTGAAGGGATGCCACCAACAGATGAACTTCTAACAGGCGTTGTGTGCCTATCACCTGCCCTAGCAGGTTCCCTGAGAGATGCTCTGGTTGCACATGTTGTAGGAAACATGGAAGATGAAGGCCTTAATATCTAGAAGGATTGGATTACTAAACTTAGAAAATGAAGCTAGATCTTGCACTGTGTCTGTCTAAATATGTCTTGGCATGTCTTTGTCTCTGGGTAATATTTTTGAGGTTAATTTGTAAATGAGCTCTATTTAATTGGCTTTAAAAAAAGGTAAGCCCTTACAAATCAAATAATTCTAAATTAAACAATAAATTGCAGGTTCATGTGAACTGGGAAACATTCAGTATTAAACACCTGATATTACTGTTTGTTTGTTGACCTATCTAATATAGACATGTCTTAGAGTAATTAACATTAAGTAGAATATTTTCATTGTACCTAGGTTTAATGTAAGTTAAATATTATATCTGTTACAAATTTGTCAACAAGGAAATTACCTCGAGTAAAGAAACTTCTTAAAAAATGTAAATGATATTATACATGTTTCAATGCCATTCTCCCAAATCTCCCCACCCTCTCCCTCTCCCACAGAGTCCAGAAGACTGTTCTATACATCAGTGTCTCTTTTGCTGTCTCATATACAGGGTTATTGTTACCATCTTTCTAAATTCCATATATATGTGTTAGTATACTGTATTGGTGTTTTTCCTTCTGGCTTACTTCACTCTGTATAATAGGCTCCAGTTTCATCCACCTCATTAGAACTGATTCAAATGTATTCTTTTTAATGGTTGAGTAATACTCCATTGTGTATATGTACCATAGTTTTCTTATCCATTCATCTGCTGATGGACATCTAGGTTGCTTCCATGTCCTGGCTATTATAAACAGTGCTGCGATGAACATTGGGGTATACGTGTCTCTTTCCCTTCTGGTTTTCTCAGTGTGTATGCCCAGCAGTGGGATTGCTGGATCATAAGGCAGTTCTATTTCCAGTTTTTCAAGGAATCTCCACACTGTTCTCCACAGTGGCTGTACTAGCCGGTCCAGGTTCGATGCACGATACTGGATGCTTGGGGCTGGTGCACTGGGACGACCCAGAGAGAGGGTATGGGGAGGGAGGAGGGAGGAGGGTTCAGGATGGGGAACACAGGTATACCTGTGGTGGATTCATTTTGATATTTGGCAAAACTAATACAAATATGTAAAGTTTAAAAATAAAATAAAATTTTAAAAAAGAAAAATAAAAAAAATTTAAAAATGTAAATGAGATATGAGCTTTTATATAAATTCTATTAAGGATAATTATTCTTTAGAAATATCTGTCTAAAATAGTCTCTTCAGATTGGCATAACTTAAATTTCTAAGGGTTGTGCCAAGTGTGCTAAGTGTTAAAAATCTATTGAATAATTAGGTCATTTCCAAATAAAATAAGGTTTTGAAACATTTACTACTAAACACTAATTTCCTTTTACAGAGAAACAAAGAGATTTGGGACTATAAGTTCGGTGCCATCCTAAAATATTCTAAGAAAGCAAAGGTTTTAGAAATTATCACTGGTATTTATGCTCACCAATCTATAAAATGCTAATATAAAAGTTAGTTCTTGGTTGCTAAAGGAAAGTAGGAAGTGTGTTTTCAGTTTAAAAAGGGGGGGGGGGTATGAAAAATACAAAAAAGAGTTATGCATGATCAGGATTTTCTAAAATTGGATTACAACTAGTTAGATAAATGAATTTTGTTAGGAATGACACAGCCATAAGAAAACTGGTTAGAGCCAACTAGGTCCAAGATGGCGGAGCTGACTTTCACTAGACCTTGAACCTGGGTATTTACGCCCATTGTGACATATCAACAAGCTAAATGATACATCCATCAACGTTGACTAAATCTGACCAAATGTTCTAAACGCTTTTAATTGATCTTGTCGATAAAACTTCCTAAACCGAATTCTTTTGAAGTTCTTTTGACCTCTAGCTAACTTTGGCGTGCTTTAGAGGGCCCCTGAAACATCCCAAAGAGAGATACTAAACTGTGTTTATTTGGTTGGTTAAATTACATGAAGAAGATTATCAAAGGAGTAATAAATCCTCTCATGTTATAATGTATGGTAAAATTACTAATACAGATATCCTAGAAATTATATGGAGTTCTTAACATTCTGATATGTCCTGGTATTCTAGTGGAAAACCTGATGACTTCACAAAAGTTTACAAAAGGACTGAATGAACCAGTGAATATGCTTATAACTTTTATGGTTTCTGTCTGAAAAATTACGGGTTTGAATCTTATGTTTTCCAGAAGTAGGGAAAACCTTTCTCTCAAACTAATTATGACAATACTTTGGTAAAATTATACATTATAAACAAAACAATTATACGTTCTCTCTATCTGACTGCTGCAAAAATTGGAAATTCTTAGGTTTCCAGTAAGTTTATCAAATGAGTTAGGAAGGTTATCTCACGGATACAAAAATCTCAAGAAATTTTTGAGACCTTAAAAAGGGAAGAATTCACCTAGATTTGTTAGGCAAAATCTGTGATAAGCCTTGGTGTGAGTTTCCCAGCCCTGTTTTATTTCTAAAAGTTCAGTCTGAGACTCTATAAATGTTTCAGCAAATAAAAAGTCTATGATCAATTATGGTTATATAAATCATCAGACCAAAATTAGTGAGAACAGACCTATTTTGCAAACAAACTGGCCTTAATTTGGTTATATTTGATAAAAATGAGGGTAATTTTAGGGAAAAAAATGTTTCAATAAATGTTAAATCCTAGTTTGTTAATGGAGGTCTACATGTAGTAAGATTCATTTCTTAGATAGTTCTTTGCTGTTATGTAATATTAATGTAAAATTTAATTAAATTCTTAAAAAACATCCTAAGTTTGTTTCTCCAGAAGGGAAAGAGACACGTGTACCCCAATGTTCATCGCAGCACTGTTTATAATAGCCAGGACATGGAAGCAACCTAGATGTCCATCAGCAGATGAATGGATAAGAAAGCAGTGGTACATATACACAGTGGAGTATTACTCAGCCATTAAAAAGAATACATTTGAATCAGTTCTAATGAGGTGGATGAAACTGGAGCCTATTATACAGAGTGAAGTAAGCCAGAAGGAAAAACATAAATACAGTATACTAATGCATATATATGGAATTTAGAAAGATGGTAACAATAACCCTGTGTATGAGACAGCAAAAGAGACACTGATGTATAGAACAGTCTTCTGGACTCTGTGGGAGAGGGAGAGGGTGGGAAGATTTGGGAGAATGGCATTGAAACATGTAAAATATCATGTAAGAAACGAGTTGCCAGTCCAGTTTCGATGCACGATACTGGATGCTTGGGGCTAGTGCACTGGGATGACCCAGAGGGATGGTATGGGGAGGGAGGAGGGAGGAGGGTTCAGGATGGGGAACACATGTATACCTGTGGCGGATTCATTTTGATATTTGGCAAAACTAACACAATTATGTAAAGTTTAAAAATAAAATAAAATTAGAAAAAAAAATTTCAATATGGAAAAAAAAAATAAATAAAGCTTATCTCAGTAATCTATCTTTGGATGAGGATCAGATGCCTCGTGACCTGCAACCAGGACTGGAAAAAGACATAATTTAAGGGACTGTCTCAAACCTAGATGGAAGGACTCTTTTATCAGGAGAAACTACACTACATCAGGATGAGAAGACGACATCAGAGGTAGAAACTTGCCCAAGATGCTGGACCTGATTCATATGATCATTTATAATATTTTCTTGACTTCTTAGACCTTTGCATATAAATCAAATGCTTTTCTATCATAGGCCTGATCCTATGCTACTTTTAGAAATCAATCCAATTGTTGGGTTTGTGGCCAATTACCTGTGTCTAGTTCTGGGTTACCTTAGTAAATTTCTCTACTACAAGACTCTAACTGGTTGGCCCTGAAAAAATTTACTTAAAAAAAAAAGTATAGTCATATTCAGGTCACTGTGATATTACTAGATGAGATCCCCTCACCAGGCCAATTAATAATAGCTGCTCTGACTCTGGCCATAAATTTGAGCTTTTTTCTATTACTCAAGCTCAATCAGAGCAACAAGAAAAGTTTCAGCAAAGGAGGAAAAACTCTCCCACAATTATGGGATGGATTTATATAGATAACACCAGGCTATAGTAATTTAGGTTTAAAGTCTCCTCTGTGTTGGAAACAATTAAATCATACTAAGGATAATCATAACACTAGAAAACTGGGCTATGTGCCTTATAGACAGTGGTCCCAATATATAATTTCCCTGGAATATAAAAATTCTACAGAGTAGACTAAGTCAGATGACCTGAGATATACTGGGCTACATCTAATGGAAGCTCTTAACTTAAGTCTTACTTGTGACTTTACTAATACTTCTGGCTATGATATTTGTATTTCACCTGTTTTACAAAATTGCTGTTTCTTACACTGCCAAATGTGTGTCTGAGGACTCCAATAGAATAATATATAGTCCCATATGAGATCGATGTTGGTAACAGTGTAACTCTAGATATGGGAAGAAGCAACAAGAATATTTTCTTGGACCAAGAGCCTAGTAAGATAGGTGGTCCAGAGAATTTTGGATACTGTTTTATGGCTTAGTCCAGTAACAGTACATTAAGTGGCCTGTCAACAAAACCTTTGCTAAACCTGAGAATGGACATTCTCAGCACCATGGGATAAAATGGTCATGAAATGCCCCCCTCAAAATCATGATCAAGCTTATGAGCAAAAAGGGGCTCTGCCAACTGAAGACTGACATTTGCCATCTACATCTACAAAGATTAAATCATGGCCACTGCAACTGCCAACTTTCAACGCCCCTGAAAGGAGTTCAGGGTGAAAATCAGCAATGAGGCACTCTGTGCTCTGTGAAAAACTGGCAGAACAGGCCTTCCAATAGTTAGATCTTTTCAGGAGAAGATTTTATGAGTCTGAATTCTTGCATCTTCTCATATCTAGAGAAACACTGACATCATTAACAGTGAAATCTCCTTTGGCTATTAAGGAAAAGTTTACAATTAAAAGTCAAAATAGAGTAGCTATGGTTCAGATATCCTGGGAAATAACTAGGTGATGCTATGGGTGTGCTTTCAGATTAGACCTTGTGTTGCTAAACACTTGAGTTTTCTGAGTCGTGTCAGGCTTAGATGCCACCATTCTCAAAACAGTGTCTGCTGGAAGCTAGTAACTGCAACCTTACTTTTTATTAAACTAGGCAACTGGCTACCTGGCTACAAGTCTCCCTGAAGTGCCAGGTCCAGACTGGGTTTCAGGCCTATTCTTCTAAAAAGAAATGAGATTTATTTTGTCTACTAAATTCCAGTTATCACTCCTCCAACTACTTCTAATTCAGTTACACCAAAAATGGCAGACCAAGGGACTGAGATTTTAATCATACAAGACTCAGATCTAGAACTTGGAACTCAGAAATACTTCCAATTCAGTGTCTATACTACAAGCTGAGGCAGTCCTATGCTCCATTTTGACAGGAACTTATCACAGTCATAGTTGCCTAGTTCCCTAAATTAAAACTGGGTAGAACTCAGTGGGGCTCTGGAGTAGAGATCTGTTCTGTGTTCTCCATTTCTTGTCTATAGGATATAGGCTTCATTCAGCCTCCTTGACCTTCCATGAGTTTCAAAGAGTGGATCCAAACAATTGCTAATCAGGGAAGGAAGGGGATACAGAAACAGGAGAAACAATCAAAGGTTGGTACAGCCTACAACCAGTCCTGGTTCCTACTCAAAGAAATATGCATAACAATGTCTTTTTTAGTTCTTCTACAGAACTGGAGCCCCCACCCAGGTGGAGGATGGTAACTTCAGACTGAACACAAGATTCCTGGAACACAGCTCTGTTGCTTCACCACCAACCAATCAAAAAGGATCACAAACCCTGCAACCCTCACCCCAAATGTTGCCTTCTGTTTCTGGGGACCAGAGATGACCATCCTGTTAAGTCTCCTGTTTGGCCCTGTCTATTTCATCTCTGAGAGGGGCTAAAAGTTTCACACTAAATTGCTGTTATTACAAGGGTGAATGCTGGTTTCAGGCAAAAAAAATACCTTGACTTAGATCTGATAGAGAGAGACTTCTGCTCTGCTAGGCAAGCCTATGCCCATGCACAGCAGAAAGAAGTTACAGAAGAAAGAGACCTCCGCCTCAATTCCCAAGAAGTATCTTGCGTATGAAGTCTCTCTGGGGGGAGTTCTTAGGGGAAGTACACTGATTGAAACTGCCTACCCTGGCCAGGCACCATAGTAACCATTTGCATGAGTTGTTTTATGACAGGAGATCCTGATAAGGAATATGGAACTAATAAGCCACCACCAACTGGAAGAGTTCAGGAAAGGTTGAAAGGAGACATTGCGTGTCCGTCCACTTCCCAGAATCCCTCTCGCTAGCATCCATCTTGGCTGAGAGATGCATGGGCCACCAGGAAAGACTCTAAATTAAAATAATTGGCCAAGTAGAAGGAAAGAAATCTTAAAAATTAGGGCAGAAATAAATGCAAAAGAAACAAAGGAGACCATAACAAAAATCGACAAAGCCAAAAGCTGGTTCTTTGAAAGGATAAATATAATTGGCAAACCATTAGCCAGACTTATCAAGAAACAAAGGGAGAAAAATCAAATCAATAAAATTAGAAATGAAAATGAAGAGATCTCAACAGACAACACAGAAATACAAAGGATCATAAGAGACTACTATCAGCAATTATATGCCAATAAAATGGACAACGTAGAAGAAATGGACAAATTCTTAGAAAAGTACAACTTTCCAAAACTGAACCAGGAAGAAATAGAAAATTTTCACAGACCCATCACAAGCAAGGAAATTGAAACTGTAATCAGAAATCTTCCAACAAACAAAAGCCCAGGTCCAGACAGCTTCACAGCTGAATTCTACCAAAAATTTAGAGAAGAGCAAACACCTATCCTACTCAAACTCTTCCAGAAAATTGCAGAGGAAGGTCAACTTCCAAACTCATTCTATGAGGCCACCATCACCCTAATACCAAAACCTGACAAAGACGCTACAAAAAAAAAAAAAAAACTAAAGGCCAATATCACTGATGAACATAGATGCAAAAATCCTTAACAAAATTCTAGCAATCAGAATCCAACAACACATTAAAAAGATCATACACCAGGACCAAGTGGGCTTTATCCCAGGGATGCAAGGATTCTTCAATATCCACAAATCAATCAATGTAATACACCATATCAACAAATTGAAAAATAAAAGCCATATGATTATCTCAATAGATGCAGAGAAAGCCTTTGACAAAATTCAACATCAATTTATGATAAAAACTTTCCAGAAAGCAGGAATAGAAGGAACATACCTCAACATAATAAAAGCTATATATGACAAACCCACAGCAAACATTATCCTCAATGGGGAAAAATTGAAAGCATTTCCCCTAAAGTCAGGAACAAGACAAGGGTGCCCACTTTCACCACTACTATTCAACATAGTTTGGGAAGTTTTGGCCAGAGCAATCAGAGCAGAAAAAGAAAAAAAATAGGAATCCAAATTGGAAAAGACGATGTAAAACTCTCACTGTTTGCAGATGACATGATCCTCTACAAAGAAAACCATAAAGACTCCACCAGAAAATTACTAGAGCTAATCAATGAATATAGTAAAGTTGCAGGATATAAAATCAACACACAGAAATCCCTTGCATTCCTATACACTAATAATGAGAAAATAGAGAGAGAAATTAAGGAAACAATTCCATTCACCATTACAACGAAAAGAATAAAATACTTAGGAATATATCTACCTAAAGAAACTAAAGACCTATATATAGAAAACTATAAAACACTGGTGAAAGAAATCAAAGAAGACATTAATAGATGGAGAAATATACCATGTTCATGGATTGGAAGAATCAATATAGTGAAAATGAGGATACTACCCAAAGCAATCTATAGATTCAATGCAATCCCTATCAAGCTACCAATGGTATTTTTCACAGAGCTAGAACAAATAATTTCACAATTTGTATGGAAATACAAAAAACCTCGAATAGCCAAAGAAATCCTCAGAAAGAAGAATGGAACTGAAGGAATCACCCTGCCTGACTTCAGGATCTACTACAAAGCCACAGTCATCAAGACAGTATGGTACTGGCACAAAGACAGAAATATAGATCAATGGAACAAAATAGAAAGCCCAGAAATAAACCCACACACCTATGGACACTTTATCTTTGACAAAGGAGGCAAGAATATACAATGGAGAAAAGACAATCTCTTTAGCAAGTGGTGCTGGGAAACTGGTCAACCACTTGTAAAAGAATGAAACTGGAACACTTTCTAACACCATACACAAGAATAAACTCAAAATGGATTAAAGACCTAAAAGTAAGACCAGAAACTATAAAACTCTTAGAGGAGAACATAGGCAAAACAATCTCCGACATAAATCACAGCAGTGTCCTCTATGACCCACCTCCCAGAATATTGGAAATAAAAGCAAAAATAAACAAATGAGATCTAATTAAAATTAAAAGCTTCTGCACAACAAAAGAGACTATAAGCAAGATGAAAAGACAGCCTTCAGAATGGGAGAAAAGAATAGCAAATGAAGCAACTGACAAACAACTAATCTCAAAAATATACAAGCAATTCCTACAGCTCAATTCCAGAAAAATAAACGACACAATCAAAAATGGGCCAAAGAACTAAATAGACATTTCTCCAAAAAAGACATACAGATGGCTAACAAACACATGAAAAGATGCTCAACATCACTCATTCTCAGAGAAATGCAAATCAAAATCACAATGAGGTACCATTTCACGCCAGTCAGAATGGCTGCTATCCAAAAGTCTACAAGCAATAAATGCTGGAGAGGATGTGGAGAAAAGGGAACCCTCGTACACTGTTGGTGGGAATGCAAACTAGTACAGCCACTATGGAGAACAGTGTGGATATTCCTTTAAAAACTGGAAATAGAACTGCCATACGACCCAGCAATCCCACTGCTGGGCATACACACTGAGGAAACCAGAATTGAAAGAGACACGTGTACCCCAATGTTCATCGCAGCACTGTTTATAATAGCCAGGACATGGAAGCAACCTAGATGTCCATCAGCAGATGAATGAATAAGAAAGCTGTGGTACATATACACAATGGAGTATTACTCAGCCATTTAAAAGAATACATTTGAATGAGTTCTAGTGAGGTGGTTGAAACTGGAGCCTATTATACGGAGTGAAGCAAGCCAGAAAGAAAAACACTAATACAGTACACTAACGCATATCTACGGAATTTAGAAAGATGGTAACAATAACCCTGTATGCGAGACAGTAAAAGAGACACAGATGTATAGAACAGTCTTTTGGACTCTGTGTGTGTATGTGTGTGTGGGGGGGCGCGGGGGGGATGATTTGGGAGAATGGCATTGAAACATGTATAATATCATATAAGAAATGAATCACCAGTCCAGGTTTGATGCAGGATACAGGATGCTTGGGGTTGGTGCACTGGGATGAGGGGGGTTCAGGATTGGGAACATGTGTACACCCGTGGCGGATTCATGTTGATGTATGGCAAAACCAATACAATATTGTAAATTAATTTGCCTCTAATTAAAATAAATAAATTAAAAATAAAAAAAATTAAATGATTGGGCAAAGACCACACGGAAATTAATCCCATCACCATAAAACTCAAGACTGCAGGCCACGTGGCAGAGCAGTTCTCCTGGGTTCCCTTACCCTACTGCTCTCCATCCGGGTGCCCTTCCCAATAAAATCTCTTGCTTTGTCAGCACGTGTCTCCTTGGACAATTCTTTTCCGAATGTTAGACAAGAGCCCAGTTTTGGGCCCTGGAAGGAGTCCGCCTTCCTGCAGCACTACCACTAAAATGTTGTTGCTGAACCGTGAAAGATGCCGGGATTCTTGTTCTCTGGAGGAGAGGAATTCCATCCCAGGCCAGTGACGAGGCTTGATCGCTCAGAGCTTTTGTGTGATAAAGTTTTATTAAAGTATAAAAGAAATAGACAAAGAATCTGACATAGACATCAGAAGGGGACAGAAAGAGTGCCCCCCTGCTAGTCTTTAGCAGGAAGTTATATAGCTACTAGCAGGTTGCTAATTAGAGAAAGGAAATGTCTCAAAACTCAGAGAGCGGAACTAGGCCCCTCATCCACAAAATGCATTTTGAGATAACATTGGCACAATGTGAGTTATCCTGGGCCATAAAATGACTGACATGAATCTTGAAGTTCAAGGGAAGGTTTCCAATCAAATATACACTTTCCATAACATCGGAGAATAATTGTATGAGTAAAACATACTGGTTTGCTGAGCCATTATTGGTTCTGAGTCTTAGCTGGAACTGACTTGAAGAAAGACAGAGTTTAAGGTAAATACATAGTTCATTAACATATGTAAGAAAAACATTTCCATAAGAAAAATGCATTCCTTAGCTCAAGGTTTGAGAAAAGATAAGTTCAGGTGGAACCAGGTGTTGTCATGGGAACACAGAATTAAAAGAAACTGTCTTTAAAACCTTTAAAAGAAGCCTTCTTTTAAATTTGTATAGAGAAGGGGGAAAAAATCTGACACTTGTAGTTTGTTTCCTCCTGCCATTTAAGAAAGAGATTAAGGAATGTCTGACACTTTCAGCCTATTTCTTCCATTTGGAGACCCCTGGCCCTCCTGCCTGTTACCCTCTCACCACCAAATAGAGTCATATTCCAAGGTCCTAGGGTTTAGTACTTCAATATATGAATTTGAAAGTGGGGAGATACATTCAGTCCCATCACAATTCTGACTACCATTTGCTTTGTAGCATCTAAACAGTGTCTGGAATACAATAAGTGCTCAGCTATATTTCATGAGCTGCATAACAAAAGAATCACACATACATGTAATAATTTACATGACCCAAGATGGGGAACTTTTCATTTACCAAAAATTATTAAACGGAGACAACATTATTTGATTGGGAAAAATAATATTGTTAAACTACTTGGAGTGAAAAATTAGATTTTAATGGCATGTCTATGATTGGGCTTCCCTAGTGGCTCAACAGTAAAGAATCTGCCTGTCAATGCAAGAAATGTGGGTTTGACCCCTGGGTTGGGAAGATCTCCTGGAGGGGGAAATGGCAACCCACTCCAATATTATTGTCTGGAGAATCCCATGGACATTGGAGCCTGGTTGGCTACAGTCCATGGGGTTGTGAAAGAATCAGACAAGACTTAGCCACTAAGTAAAGGCAGTCTATGACTAAAGCACCTGCAGTGATAAGCCCATACAATGCAGCTACAGAGTGCACGACAGCTAGAGAGCAGCCCCACTCACTGCAGCTGGAGAAAGACAGTGCACAGCAACAAAGTCCTAGTGCAACCAAAAACAAATCAATTAATTACTGGGAGGGAGGAGGGTTGTGAGCTGGGTCCCCTAGTTTTACACTCTTTCTACTTCAGTGTTCTTGCTGATCAATGAATTCCGCTGTCCAGGAAAATAATCAAGAAACACAAGAGAAATGGGAAAGTTTTATTTGATCCAAACTGAGGGCTATAGCTTCGGGGCACCCTCTCAGGTAGCTCTGGGGAACTGCTCCATTGAAGCACAATCTTATACCTCATCCAAACGAAGCACATACATCAACATGACAGGGTGTATTCCTTAAAGTTTCAAGAGGAACAGACTTAGTACATAGACAGTGAGACAGTAGGACCCTGGTGTCTGGGAAGGGAACTTTATCTTCCAGGGAGTGTTAATATGGATGCCATGAGAAGGGAGTTCTTCGTTCTTATCTTCAAAGCAGATGTTCTTTACCTCAGGGTTAAAGATGTGCTGTGAAAGTTGGACAGACTGTCTTAGTTCACACACGGTGCAGCCTGAACTCTGGATAAGCCCAAATGACTTCCTCATTGCTCCATATATGAACATCTTCTCCATCACAGGATATAAAAATGTTAGAACCTTATGATCCAGCAATTCTACCTTTGAGGCTATAACCAGAAGAATTGAAAGCATACTCTGGAAGAGATATTTCTACATCCTTGTTCATAGCAGCATTATTCACAATAACTAAAACATGAAAGCAACCCAAGTATCCACTGATCAAAGAATCGCTAAGTCCATGTGGTATGTGCATATACTAGAGTATTATTCAGCATTAAAAAGGAGAAGAATATAACCCATGCTACAACATAGAGGAATCTAGTACACATTCTACTAAGCAAAATAAGCCTGACAGGAAGGGATAAATAAACTTTGATTCTATTGAAATGAGGCACCTGGAGTGCTCAGATTTAGAGAAAGCAGAACAAAGAAAGGAGAAAGGCAGGATTGTTGTTGAATGGGTACAGAGTTGATATGTTGCAAGGCGAAAAAAGTTCTGGAGTTTGGTTGCAAAAAATGCAAATGTATTTAATTCTACTGAAATGGACACTTGAAAGTGAAAGTGAAGTCGCTTAGTCAAGTCCAACTCTTTGCGACCCCATGGACTTTCGCCTACTAGGCTCCTCTGTCCAGGCAAGAGTACTGGAGTGGGTTGCCATTTTCTTCTCCAGGGGATTTTACCGACCCAGATATTGAACCTGGGTCTCCTGCATTGTAGGCAGACATTTCACCGTCCAAGCTGCCAACGAAGTCTTAAAGAGGGTTAAAATGGTCAATTTTATGTTATGAATAATAATACGAAATTTTAAAAAATCCTCTCAGAACCACTCCCTGAGAGTAACCACGGAACTGTTAAGTCTGATAGCTACATGGCAGATGCTCCCCACCCGCCCAGCCTCATCTCCACCCTAACAACGCAGAGGGTAACGGACATCTTCTGTGCTCAGGACTCCGCTCTTTGGTCCTTAGAGATGTCTCAGCTCCAGTCCTGCATGAATGAACCTCAGCCTCCCTGACTGATCCAGTGCTCCAGGCTCTGCTCCAAGGATCCAGTAAGTCCTGGGTCACCCTCTTCTGTAGGAGACTTGGTGCTGAGTTCACATCCTCCCAAAGAGACCTCTGAATCCCAGAGTGGAGGGGGTCAGCCCGGCTCCTGACTGAGGGTGGACAGACCCATTTTCCAGATGAAAACAGGAGCTGGGAGTTGTCAGGTTTATGTGGGAATTGGGGATGCAGGGGGCTGGATCAGACCATGGAGATTCTGACTCATTTTTCTTGACTGGCGCTCAAACAGTGTCAAAGTTCCCCCTGGATCAGGGTTTATGCTGTGAGGACCACTGATGTCAGTCTCGCGTGTAGTGTTGACCCTCTGATTCCGTAGATTCCTCCTCTAGGGATGCTCCAGTGACTGTAAGGATCTTGAGCATCCATGGATTTTGGTGTCCTCAGAGGAGGGCTGTCTGGTGATTTATATTGAGTCACCACTGGTTTGCTAACCCAGCAACTCTGTGAAGTTGGCTCTATTTCTTCTTATTGGCAGTAAAATTAAAATATGGTGGTAAATTACATATAGCTTAAAATTTGCCATCTTGACCATTTTTAACTATACAGTTCAGTGATGTTAGGTATATTTATATTGCCATGCAGCCAATCTCAATAACTCTTTTCACATCTTTTTTCTCGTCTTTTCTAAGAAGAAAACTAAAGCTGCATCTCTATTAATAATGAACAGTTCACCCTTCATTCGAGCCCCTGGCAAACCACCATTCTACTTTGTCTCTTAGAAGTTGACTCCTCTCAGTTCCTCATAGACACGGAATCATAGCATGTTTTTTTGTGACTGGATTATGTCACTGACCATAATGTCCTCAGTTTTCCTCCACACTATAGCATGCATCAGAATTTCCTGTCTCTTTTGGAGAACAGACTTGTGGACACAGAGGGGGAGGGATAAGGTGGGATGAATTGAGAGAGTAGCATTGAAACATATATGCTACCATATGTAAAAGAGATCACCAGTAGGAATTTGCTATGTAATGCAAGGAGCTCAACCCCATGCTCTGTGACAACCTAGAAGGGTGGAATGGAGTAGCGGGATGGGAGGGAGAGTCAAGAGGGAGGGGACATATGCATACCTATGGCTGATTCATGTTGATGTATGGCAGAAAGCAACACAATAGTGCAAAGCAATCATCCTCCATGAAAAATAAATTTTAAAAATATATTTGAAAAAAAGAATTTCCTATCTGTTTAAGGCTGAATAATATTCCACTGTATGTATAGACCACATTGTATTAATCCATTCCTTAATGGATGGACATCTTTGTTGCTTCCAACTTTCAGCTATTGTGAATAATGCTGCTAAGGAACACAGGTGTACAAATACGTCTTTGAACCCTATTGTCAATCTTTGGGGTATACACCCAAAGTGACATGACTTGATCATGTGGAAAATGAATTTTTCATTTTTGATGAACCACATACTGCATCCATAGCTGCTGCCCCATTTTACATTCCTACTCACAGTGCAGAAGGTTCAACGGCGGCATTTGAGCAAGAAGAAAACACAGTCCAGAAAAATATATGACTTGTTCAAGAGTGCCACAGTGTTTGCAGAACCAAGGTTGTATTCATAGCTTCCTGGCTCTTTGAATGCTTGCTCTTTTTTTTTTTTTTTTTTTTTGAATAAACAAGTTTTTTGTAAATTTAGTCAACATACATAATTGATCTAAAAACTTCAATAGAAGGATAAATTTTGAAGCCACTTGGAAAGCCATCTCTATGAAGTGATTTTCCAGAACCTATGCCACATGAACACCATTTTAACTGGCAGAGGTTCCATAAGCTGAAGCTGTGTCCCTCCCTCACAGCAAATTCACCCTAACAGTTATAATACAAACCCCACAAGGAAAAAAAGTTAGGTATTGTTCCTCCTTGGTAGAGAAAAGTTCAACCTAGTTATGAGACCAATCACAACACAAAGAAAAGCTGCACTAACTACTATATTAGTAACAGATGATGCTGGTGTGAATAACTTGTATTATAGTCTAGAGCCCTTATAAATAAATCCCCCTCCCCCTTAGTGTTTGCATTATCAGCTAGAAGGTTAGTTCAAAATGTGATAGAATGAGGACTTATGCAAGGTATTACATGCAAAGCATTTTACTACATAAACAAGTGCAGTCTACTCAGGAGAAACCCAATCGAACTCTAAATTACCCACCTTAAAGACAACACTCCCCACCACATGTCAATGTAAAACATTTAATTTAAAATGTTGACACTACAATATATAAAATAACTATTATAAATGCATATAGTATAGTCTATAGCTGCCAGGTTTACTTTTTTTTTTAAAGGAAATTGTAAGTTACACTGTGGTTAAGACTTGTATCTTCACCCTTGAAAAAGCCCACATTCTATCACAGTGATGTATGCTGCTGCTGCAAAGTCGCTTCAGTCGTGTCCGACTCTGTGTGACCCCATAGACGGCAGCCCACCAGGCTCCCCCGTCCCTGGAATTCTCCAGGCAAGAACACTGGAGTGGCTTGCCATTTCCTTCTCCAATGCATGAAAGTGAAAGTGAAAGGGAAGTCGCTCAGTCGTGTCCGACTCTTAGCGACCCCATGGACTGTAGCCTTCCAGGCTCCTCCGTCCATGGGATTTTCCAGGCACAGTGATGTATGGTCAGATTTAACAACCCCAATTGTTAAACACGTGGATCAAGTCATAACCAGTTTTATTGCAAAAGGACCCTGTACACATTTATCAATTCTAGTACCTTAATAGCTACCCAAAAAGTCATTAACATACAGAAACTTGCATCATGAGAAGCAAGAAATATCACCCATCCCTTCTGCATATTAGCAACTTGTCACTCCTGAGCAACAGTGTGCACATCACTGAGGTCTGTGAACAGTCACTTTTCGCATTCATCCTGAGTGAAAGATGGAATGACTTAAGTACAAATGCAACATATTATAAACAATTTCTTACAAAAAAAGTCACAAATTAAACCGAAATATTTTACAGAATTTACTACAAAACACGTAAAAACTGCCTTCACTTAAGCTCTCTCTCCCCGTATCCGGTGAGCCAACTGGATGTCTTTGGGCCTGACAGTGACTCTCTTAGTGTGGATGGCACACAGATTAGTATCTTCAAACAAACCCGCCAGGTACGCTTCGCTAGCCTCCTGCAGTGCCTCCGATGGCGGCACTCTGGAACCTCAAGTCGGTTTTGAAATCCTGGGCGATCTCCCTCACCAACCTCTGGAAAGGCAGTTTCCAGATCAGAAACTCAGTGGATTTCTGGTAACAACAGATTTCTCGAAGCGCCAACAGTCCCCGGCCTGTAGTGATGAGGTTTTTTTCACCCTGCCGGTAGAGGGGGCGCTTTTCCTGGCCACTTTGGTGGCCAGCTGCTTGTGGGGCGCTTTCCCACCTGTTGACTTGAGAGCAGTCTGCTTGTTTCGGGCCATTTTCTTTCACCTAAAACTCTGGACTCGAAGAAACACAAGCTGGAATCAAGATTGCCGGGAGAAATATCAATAACCTCAGATATGCAGATGACACCACCCTTATGGCAGAAAGTGAAGAGGAACTCAAAAGCCTCTTGATGAAAGTGGAGAGTGAAAAAGTTGGCTTAAAAATTCAACATTCAAAAAAGGAAGATCATGGCATCCGGTCCCATCACTTCATGGGAAATAGATGGGGAAACAGTGGAAACAGTGTCAGACTTTATTTTTCTGGGCTCCAAAATCACTACAGATGGTGACTGCAGCCATGAAATTAAAAGACACTTACTCCTTGGAAGGAAAGTTATGACCAACCTAGATAGCATATTCAAAAGCAGAGACATTACTTTGCCAACAAATGTTCATCTAGTCAAGGGTATGGTTTTTCCTGTGGTCATGTATGGATGTGAGAGTTGGACTGTGAAGAAGGCTGAGCACCGAGGAATTGATGCTTTTGAACTGTGGTGTTGGAGAAGACTCTTGAGAGTCCCTTGGACTGCAAGGAGATCCAACCAGTCCATTCTGAAGGAGATCAGCCCTGGGATTTCTTTGGAAGGAATGATGCTAAAGCTGACACTCCAGTACTTTGGCCACCACATGTGAAGAGTTGACTCATTGGAAAAGACTCTGATGCTGGGAGGGATTGGGGGCAGGAGGAGAAGGGGACGACAGAGGATGAGATGCCTGGATGGCATCACTGACTCGATGGACGTGAGTCTCAGTGAACTCCGGGAGTTGGTGATGGACAGGGAGGCCTGGCGTGCTGCAATTCATGGGGTCGCAAAAGCTGGACACTACTGAGCGACTGATCTGATCTGAATGCCGAAGTTTTACGCAGCTTCTCCGACCAGCGCACCGCCGCTGCTGCCCAAAGAGCCGCAGTAGCTGAAACACAGGAAAAACTCCTTCCAATGAATGACCAAACCGCTCTGCACCTGAACGCTTGCTCTTAATCAAAATGTTAAACTTGGACTTTGGAATATCAGGGGTGGAAGTCCCCCTCACAATAACTGGTGGTCACTGGGTCAGCCTAGTCTTGCAGAGCAGTGTAGTGAGGAGACATTCCATGTCACAAAGCAGCAGAAAACACAGTCCTGTCATCTCTGATTCAGAATGAACGTTAGTCCCCCCTCCCTCCAGGCAGTTGGGAGGCCACTGTAGTTTGATGCTTTGACTGAGCTGGGCTAGAGTCTGTGCCTCCCCTCAAATGTCATCTCATTCTGCCCCAGAACAGAGTTCCTATTCCATGTCACTCTGCAAACAATGAAACAGAAAGTGTCCAGGTTTCAGGATCCTTGGTGAAGAAATTGCAGAGTCTGAGCACTCGGTTCAGCAAGCCCCTAAAAGAGTCACTTCACCCCTATCAAAGAGGGGAGGAAATGATGATGATAATTTGCCCTGTTTTGCAGGGGAAAGGAGAACAAAGATGAAATGTAGTTTCAGCAAAATCAGACAAGAAGGGGGTCGATTTCGATTAAAAAATCAGAATTCTTAGCCTTCCAACTTATACCAATTAAGGACCTATGATGTGCCGGGCTCTGTGTTGGAAACTTTTGCTTCTGTAGGGGCAGAAGACTTGGATTTCTAGATTCTTCAGCTGGGCTAACAATTCAGTTGATATAAGACAGATGAACACAGTTAGTTTAATATGTACAGGAGCCCCATAAAATTTTTTGAGGCTCAAAGACTGTCAGACAGTTGAGGCTTATATGACAACCTGAGTTAAGAAGAAAGGGGTGGGGATCTGGGCCTTCAAATGGGAGGAAGACCATGCACAGAAGGATGAGAAGAGCAAGTGCCTGGTGAACAAATGTTTGCCCATTCCAAGCAGGTAAGTCTTTCTGAGATTAAAACGTTCTCTGTGGTAATAGCTCTCTTCCTGGCATAGGTCTCCAAATCTGCATTATTTTGAACAGTTAAGGGAGAGGTAAAGAGCTTCTCCTGAGTCTAATGGGTCTTAATTGACTTTAGCTCAAAACAATTTACTGGTCAAAAGGGCACATTTGGGGAGACATAATCCACTCCATCTCACTTCTTCTCAAGCAAACTGTCCAGTAACTTTGAGATAAATTAGAAGTCTTCTCTATGATTGTAGAAACCAAATCTCAGAGATGGAGAGCTTGCCCAGTGTGTCCTTTACCACCTGCTCCATCACTTCCTTACTCCATAGAACTGGACCCCACTGCCAAGGGCAGATGGACATTCTTAACGGCTTTCTGTCTTCTTTCCTCAGCAGACTGTAGCCTCTTTAACTATGTCTAGTATGGTGCATCAGTTTGTTCGCCAGTTTGGTCAGAAGCTCATCCGCAAGCTGCCGCTGGAACCCATAGAGGAGTCTAAGAGACCCGTGGCTCATCTGAATACCCTAAACCTGGTGATCTGGGGTGTGGGTGGGATGCTGATGGCTGTCATGTACATTGTGACTGGTGGACTGGCCAAGTACGTAGCTGGACCAGCGATCATCATCTCGCTCTTGGTGGCTGCCCTGTATTCTATGTTATCTGGGCTCTACTACGCTGAATTTGGGGCCTGGGTACCACGCTCTGGTTCTGCATACCTCTACAGCTATGTCACAATGGGTCAACTCTATGCCTTCATCGCTGGCTGGAACTCCATACTTCCCGTAGTCACAGGTGAGACGATGGGCCAGCAATCTTGTGGGGCTCAAGACTGGGATGTTGGAGGATTGGGTTCTCAGTTATTCATGAGCACTTTATTCTTGACCTTGTGCAGGAAGGTTGATAATAGTGTCAGGAAGACCCTACAACTGCATTCAAGTTGATTCTATCCTGTGACCTTAAATGATGGACCATGAACCCAGAAGGAAAGGGAACCATAGGAAATGGTTGAGAGGGAGGCTTGTCCCACAGGCTCATCCCCTAACCATAGTGAAATCTTTGCTCAGTTGTTGCCTTCCTGGGATTTTCCTTTACTGCTTGATTTTAAATTCCATGCCTTATCCCAGCCCTCCAGTCCCACTTACGTGTTTTCTTTTCTTGTATAACATTGATCTGCTCCTAACGTATTAAAACACCTGACATTTTGGTGAATCATTTGGTTCTACTCTCCCCAACTCATGAAAAGAAACTCTTTGATATTTTGTATTTTGTAGCAGGTATTTGTATATACAGGAATTTGTGTATATTTAGGCTTTTTGTATATACAGGTATTTTGTCTGTGTTTTTAGATACTATGGCACATTAATTTTTGCTTTTCAATGAATGCTCCTTCTTCTGCCTCTGCAGCCACCGCCATCTCAGCCAGGGCCTCGAGTTATATCCTTGACAACCTGATTGGGAATCACATCTCTCAGGCATTACAGGAAACTTTCTCTCTGCACCTGCCTTACTCCCTGGCCACATATGCAGACTTTTTTGCCCTGGGCCTGGTACTGCTGATGACAGGTGAGACACGGCTCAACAACAGGATGGGAAGAACAGGGTGTGGAGAGGGAGCTGGTGTAGGAAAGGCTTCACATGTTAGAATGGTGGAGGATTAGAAATAGAAAGAATGGTCTTGAAATAGAAGCTAAGACACAGACCATTGTTTTCCACCTTTGGCACTACTGACAATTTGGGCTTATCATTCTTTGGTTTGGTGGGGCAGGGGGGAGGGGCTGTTCTGTGAATTTTAGTTTCTTTTTTCATCATTATTGAGTGCTGAGTGTCATCCTTGGCCTTTGCTCACTAGATACCAGTGACATCCACCCACCCCCAACTGTGGCAATCAGGGTGTCTCCAGACAGTGCCAATGTCCCTTGGGGAATAAAATTACCCCAAGCTGAGAATCATTTACTTAGACCAACAAGTCTTCCTTTGTACTGAGGCCAAAGATTTTTTTTTTAATTGAGAGGAAATTCACATAGCATAAAATTAACCACTTTGTAATTTTTCCCAGCTTCAGTCTAATATAACTGACATACAACATTGTATAAGACTAAGGTGTACATCTTGCTTTGTTAGACATGTATTCTGAGAAGATTGCCACAATAATTAACATCTTAAAGTGTACAATTCAGTAGCATTAGGCACATCTGTAATGTTGGGCAACCATCACCTCCATCTAGTTCCAAACATGTTCAACACCTCTGTACCCACTGAGCAGTTGTGTGTCTGTTTGTCCACCACCACCAACTGTCAGCCCTGAGCAACTATTTCTCTGCTTCCTGTTGTTGTTCAGTCACTAAGTCATATCCAACTCTTTGCAACCCCATGGATTATGTATGCCAAGCTCCTCTGTCCTCCACTATCTTCTGGAGTTTGCTCAAATTTATGTTCATTGATCATTGATGATATCCAACCCTTTCATTTTCTGTCACCCTCTTCTCCTCCTGCCCTCAATCTTACCCAACATCAGAATCTTTTCCAATGAGTCAGTTCTGCTCATCAGGTGGCCAAAGTATTGGAGCTTCAGCATCAGTCCTTCCAATGAATATTCAGGGTTGATTTCCTTTAGGATTGATTGGTTTGTTCCCCTTGCTGTCCAAGGGACTCTAGCATAATTTTAAAGCATCAGTTCTTTGGTGCTCAGCTTTCTTATGGTCCAATTCTCACATCAGTACATGACTATTGAAAAAACCATAGCTTTGACTATACAGACCTTTGTAGGCAAAGTGATGTCTCTGCTCTTTAATATGCTGTCTAGGTTTGCCATAGCTTTCCTTCCAAGAAGCAAGTATCTTTTGATTTAATGGCTGCAGTCACCATCTGCAGTGGTTTTGCAGCCCCAAAAAAGAAAATCTGTCACTGCTTCCACTTTTCCCTCTTCTATTTGCCAGGAAGTGATGGGACCGGATGCTATGGTCTTAACTTTTTGAATATTGAGTTTTAAGCCAGCTTTTTCACTCTCCTCTTTCACTTTCAGCAAGAGGCTCTTTAGTTTCTGTTCATTTTCTGCCATTAGGGTGGTATCATCTGCATATCTGAGATTGTTGCTATTTCTCCTGGCAATCTTGATTCCAGCTTGTGCTTCATCCAGCTTGGCACTTTGCATGATGTACTACTGCATGTAAGTTAAATAAGCAGGGTGACAATATACAGCCTTGATGTACTCTTCTTCCAATTTGGAACCAGTCCATTATTCTATGTCTGGATCTGACTGTTGCTTCTTGACTTGCATAGATTTCTCAGGAGACAGGTAAATTGATCTGGTATTCTTATCTCTTTAAGAATTTTTCACAGTTTATTGTGATCCATACAGTCAAAGGCTTTAGTATAGTCAAATGAAGCAGAAGTATATGATTTACTGGTATTTCCCCCCGCTTTCTCTGTGATTCAATGAATTTTGGCAATTTGATCTCTGGTCCTTTGCATTTTCTTAACTCTGTTGTACATCTGAAAGTTCTTGGTTCCCATATTGCTGAAGCATAGCTTGAAGGATTTTGAGCATAACCTTGCTAATGTGTGAAATGAGTGCAATTGTACAGTAGTTTGAACATTCTTTGGCATTGCCCTTCTTTGGATTGGAATGAAAACTGATCTAGAAGTCCTGAAGCTACTGTTGAGTTTCCCAAGTTTGCTCACACATCGAATACAGCACTTTCACAGCATCATCTTTTAGGATTTGAAATCGCTCAGCTGGAATTCCATCACCTCCACTAGCTTTGTTGTAGTATTGCTTCCTAGTGAAGTCGCTCAGTCGTGTCCAAATCTTTGCGACCCCATGGACTGTAGCCTACCGGGCTCCTCCGTCCACGGGATTTTCCAGGCAAGAATACTGGAATGGGGTGCCACTGCCTTCTCCAGGGGAACTTCCCGACCCAGGGATCGAACCCTGGTCTCCCACATTGTAGGCAGACGCTTTACCGTCTGAGCCACAAGGGAAGCCCATTGCTTCCTAAGACCCACTTAACTTCACACTCCAGGATGTCTCGTTCTAGGTGAATGACCACACCATCTTGGTTATCCAGGCCATTGAGACCTTTTTTGTATAGTTCTGGGTTTTCATGCCACCTCTTTTAATCTCTTCTGCTTCTGTTAGTTCCTTACCATTTCTGTCCTTTATCATGCCCATCCTTTCATGAAATGTTCCCTTAATATCCCAGGTTTTCTTGAAGAGATCTCTAGTCTTTCCCACTCTGCTGTTTTCCTCTATTTCTTTGCATTGTTCACTTAAGATGGCTTTCTTGTCTCTCCCTGCTATTCTCTGGAATTCTGCATCCAGTTGGTTATATCTTTCCCTTTCTCCTTTGTCTTTCACTTCTCATCTTCCCTCACCTATTTGTAAAGCCTCCTCAGACACCCATTTTGCCTTTCTGCATTTCTTTTCCTTGGGGATGGTTTTGGTCATTGCCTCCTGTACAGTGTTAGGAATCTCTGGCCTTAGTTCTTCAGGCAGTCTGCCTACTGGATCTAATCCCTTGAATCTATTTGTCACCTCCACTGTTTAATTATAATGGATTTTATTTAGGTCATACCTGAATGGTCTAGTAGTTTTCCCTACTTTCTTCAATTTAAGCTTGAATTTTGCATTAAGGAGCTGATGATCTGAGCCACAGTCAGCTCCAGGTCTTCTTTTGCTGACTATATAGAGCCTCTCCATCTTCAGCTACAAACAATATAATAAATCTGATTTCAGTATTGAACTTCTGATTATGTCCAAGTGAGGAGTCATCTCTTGTGTTGTTGAAAAAGGGTGTTTTCATGACCAGTGTATCTATAAATGTATCAATAGTTTGAGTGTTTCATATTACATCTTTCCCACAGGAATAGTGGCTCTGGGAGCTCATGAGTCAATCCTGGTTATCAGAATATCCCAAGTTATCAACCTTTTGGTTCTCATTTTCATTATCGTCACTGGCTTCGTTAAGGGAGATCTGCATAACTGGAAGCTCACAGAACAGGACTACAAACTGAACACATCTGGATCCAGAGACATCTATGGTTTAGGAGGGTAATATTGGCCATAATATATGGTTGACGGGCATGCAGAGCTGATATGGTGTGGACTAAAGATATCTGGGCTGATGGATCCAGATGAAGCAAGTCCTGGAGCCCAGGACTTGAGGTATGAAGGGAGAAGCTCAGTAGAGATGGCAGAACACACCTCACCTACATTCTTTCTCTTTCCTTCTCTCACCATAGCTTGGGCCCTCTGGGTTCTGGAGGGTTTGCACCTTTTGGCTTTGAAGGGATTCTCCAGGGAACAGCTACATGTTTCTACTATTTTTTGGGTGTTGATGGCTTTGCCACTAAAGGTAACATGGTCACTGTGGGTCCCATCTGGGGTTTGGGAACAGACTGGCTGCCCCTGGCTTAGGGGAAACCTGTTTGTGGAGTGCAAAAAAAAGGGGATTTTGTGATTTCACCTGACTGTGTTTTCCTGACCCAACACTTCTTCCCTTTTGGCAGGGGTAGAAGCTATAAATCCTCATCGTTCCATCCCCTGGAGCATCATGATCACGATCTTCATCTGCTTTTTGGCCTACTCCAATGTCTCAGCGGCACTCACCCTCATTGTGCCCTACTACCAGATTCAGCCTCACGACCTTTTGCCACAAAGCGTTCTCCACAGTTGGTGGCTCCCTGCCAGATATTTCGTGACTATTGGCACACTATGTGATCTTATATCCAGGTCAGTGCCATGGTTTTCTCCCTGTCTACTGTCAGATACTCAGATCTCCCAACCCTTAGAATTGGTAGTGAAGACAGGGAGACACCTTACGCTAAGCTGACAAGAGAGCAGAAGTCCCAGTCTGTCTGCTTCTCCACATCCTTACATGTTTCCATCTTCTCTTCCAGACTCCATGGTGCCGTGTTCAGAATGCCTCTTTTGATCTACACGATGGCACAGGACGGGCTCCTTTTCCGGGTACTTACCCGGATCCATGTCCGCACAGGCACCCGTATTGTGGCCATCATGTCTGCTGGAAATCTTGCAGGTTAAAAACAAAATTGAAACCCACCTTTAACTTACATTTTTCCAGCTGTTTCTCACTCCCTTCCCACCTTGTTTGTGCCCTCATTCTAGGAGTCATGGCATTACTATTCAAGTACACAGATCTTCTGGAGCTCGTGGCAGTCGGGACCCTGCTCATTTACTCCCTGGTGGCATTTTCTATTCTTGTGCTCAGGTGAGACCCCACTACACTTCAGTAGGGAGTCTTGGGGATTAGTTGGGAGGTAAGCATCTTCTGCCTTCATGCTATCGTCTAAAAGTCCTGCTTGGTTAAGACAGGACACATGGGGAATAGGCTGTGTGATGTTGGATGAGTAGGGGCTGCTGTTAATATTGCCTTAAAATCTCAAATTCAGGTACCAGCCAGACCAGAAATTAAGCAAGAATGAGAATACAGAGGAGGGACTTGAGATGCCTGGCCCTGATGAACATCCGTTGGACTCTGAACCTGAAGCAAGACACTCAAACATTCAAAGAGTTTTAAACCATTTAAAGAGTCTGTGGTTCCCTATCAGCACCATCCCCACTAGGAAATCTGGCCAGATTGTCTACGGATGTGCCTCACTACTCGGTGAGCAGTGGGATTTCTCTTTGGTCATTTTCTGAAATTGACAGTATGGTGTTGGAGTGTGTATTTTGTCAACTGAGGAGTCTTGGTCATATGAGGGCCCTTGCTGAGGTGGGCAGCCTGGGGAGAGGTGTGGCCCAAGGTCTTGACATCTTCAGCTTCTGAAGGTGAACCTGTTCTCCTCCACCTTGACCCCTATAGTTCTCCTGATGATAATATTGAGCCTGATCCTGGTCCAGTGGTCCAGTCAGGGGTTCTCTGGAGACTCCAAGTACACACCAGTGGCTGTGCTGCTGCTGCTGCTCATCATTGGAGTCATGGTCATAATCTGGAGGCAGCCCCAGAACCCCATTCCTCTTTATTTTAAGGTAAGTGACCTTATGTGCCCAAACTGTCCACCTGGAGTGAAACTGCTTCATGGTCTAAACATCCAGGGAGTGAGGGGAACTGCTAAAACCAATGGACTCTTCCTGATCCCCCTCAGTATGTTACATACACGGTCTGAGTAGGCACTGAATACGCAGTCTGAAGGCTGGTCTTCTTGCCCACTTGGGGTAGAGTCTCTCATTCAGGCATCTGGGGTGTGTTCAGGGATGAACTGACTCTGCCCCACAGGTCCCTGCTCTGCCTCTCCTCCCACTGGTGAGCATCTTTGTGAACATTTACTTGATGATGCAGATAACTTCTGGGACCTGGGCCATATTTGGCATCTGGAATGTGGTTGGTAAGTGGCTTTCTGGCATAAAGGGACTTCTTGAGTGACAGATCCCAAACTGAGCTCCCCTAAGCTTCTTGACCACCATAGGAGGCCTATTGGATGTTTTTAACCAGGAAGAGTACCTGCTTATCCTTCTCATTTTCTCATTTCCTTACTAGGATTTCTCATATACTTTGGATACGGGATCCGACACAGCTTAGAGGAGAACGATGAGCACTAACCACCAGCATCCACCTCCCAGACTCTTGACAAAAACACCCGTACTGCTGACTCATCTTAACCACAGGTCACAGATGCTGTGTAGAATCCCTACATACACAGAAGGTGTCTTCTGCTACATGAACACTTTCAGCCTCTATGGAGTGTGAAGGTGTATGCATCTACAGCCCTGTCTTTATTGCCAGTGGACAAAGTGACTTTAATGTTGTCTAATTTTTAAGTAAGCTTTTCAAAGCATGATATACATACAGAAAAACACATGCTTCTTAAGTGTGCAGCAATACCGATTTTCACAAAGAAAGTACAACAACATAATCAGCAGGAGAAAGAAAATGTTAACCTGGCACCTGAGAAACAACTCCTTGTTCCCATCTCCAGCATGAGCACAGAGCTGGCCACTTGAGGAGGAAACATAGGTAATCATATATTGTGTAAGATTTACACCTTAAATATTCGGTCATCAATAAGTTTGAAGTAAAAGATCACTTTTCATTCCAATCCCAAGAAGGGTAAGCCAAGGAGTGGTCAAACTACCATACAACTGCACTCATTTCACAGCCTAGCAAGGTAATGCTCAAAATCCTAAGCTAGACTTCGGCAGTACATGAACTGAGAACTTCCAGATACAAGCTGGCTTTAGAAAAGGCAGACGAACCAGAGATCAAATTGCCTACGTTTGTTGGATCACAGAGAAAGCAAGAGAATTCAGGGAAAAAAGCAACTTCTGCTTCATTAACTATGCCAAAGCCTGTCACTGTATGGATCACAACAAACTGTGGAATATCCTTAAAGAGATGGGAATACCAGACCATCTCACCTGCTTTCTAGAAACCTGTATGCAGGTCAAGAAGCAACAGTTAGAATCGGACATGGAATGGTGGACTGGTTCAAAACTGGCAAGGGAGTATGTTAAGGCTGTATGATGTTCTCGTCTTATTTAACTTCTATGCAGAGTACATCATGCCAAATACTGGGCTGGATGAATCATGAGCTGGGAACAAGATTGCCAGGAGAAGTATCAACAGCCTCAGATGATACCATCCTAATGACTGAAAGTGAAGAGGAAATAAACAGCCTCTTGATGAAGGTGAAAGAGGAGAGTGAAAAGCCTGGTTTAACATTCAAGACTCAAAAAAACTAAGATCATAGCATCTGGTCCCATCACTTCATGGCAAATAGAAGAGGAAAAAGTGGAAGCAGTGCCAAGTTTTCTTTCCTTTGGCTCCAAAATCACTGCAGACAGTGACTATAGCCATGAAATTAAAAAACGCTTGTTCCTTGAAAAGAAACCTATGACAAACATAGACAGTGTATTAAAAAGCAGAGAGATTACTTTGCCAAAAAATGTCTGTCTAGTCAAAGTTACGGTTTTTCCAGTAGTCATGTACCGATGTGAGAGTTTGGCCATAAAGAAAGCTGAACACTGAAGAACTGATGCTTTTGAAAACTGTGGCACTGGCGAAGACCTTGACTGTCCCTTGTACTGCAAGGAGATCAAATCAGACAACCCTAAAGGAAATCAACCCTGAATATTCATTGGAAGGACTGATGCTGAAGTTGAAGCATCAATACTTTGGCCACATGATGTGCAGAGCTGACTCAATGGAAAAGACCCTGATTTTGGGAAAGACTGAGGGCAGGAGGAGAAGAGGGAACAGACAATGAGATGCTTAGATAGCATCACTGACTCAATGGACACCTCCAGGAGATAGTGGAGGATAGAGGAGCCTGGTGTGCTGCATTCCACGGGGTCACAAACTCTTGCACATGACTTAGCAACTGAGCAACCACAACATGACCCTGCAGGCATGCCCCTGAGATATTCCTGGTTTGATTCCAGACTACCATAGTGAAGAGAACTGGCAATAAAGAGAGTCACACAAATTCATTGGTTTCCCAGTGCATATGAACTTACATTCACACTACATTGTAGTCTATTCAGTGTGATATATATTCTGTCTAAAAAATGTACATACTTTAACCTAAAAGTATTTTATTGCTGAAAAATGCTAGCTGTCATCTTACAACCCAGAGTTGCCACAAACCCTCAGTTTGCAAAAACTGCAGCATCTGCAAAGCACAATAAAATGACATATGCTTGTACATGTGTATGTATATATTAAAAGATGTATAGTTAATGTGCACAAAAGATGTATATGTAATATATGTATTAAAGTATAGGTGTTCAGGTTCATTGTTGATCTAAAATCAATGTATCTAGTTATCTTGTAATACTATTTTCTGTATCTGTCACCTCTTGGTGTCTCTGTATGCTCTGCGCATTCTAATATCCTCTTGACATATGGTATAGTCGTACTTTGTTAGGGCCCATCCTCATGACCTCATTTAAGCTTAATTAGCTCTTTAAGGCCCCCCACAAAATACAGTCACAATCTGAAGTCCTGGGGATCAGGACTTCAACATATGAATTTGAAAGAAGGGAGATGCGTTCACCTCTTCACACTTTGACCACCATTTGCTTCCCAGTGGCTAAAACAGTGTCAGGAATACCATAAGTGCTCAGTTATATTTGATGAGATATTTAATGAAAGAATCATATGTACATGTAATATTTTACATGACCCAAGATGGGGAACTTTTTATGTACCAGTAATTATCAAAGGGAGACCACAGTATTTGTTTGGGAAAAATGATATTTTGTTAAATGACTTGGAACAGAAAATGAGACTTTAAGGCCATGTCTAATCTATGACTGGTCTTCCCTGGTGGCTCCATGGTAAAGAATCCACCTGCCAATGCAGGAGACACGTTCAATCCCTCGATTGGGAAGATCCCCTGGAGGAGGAGATAGCAACTGTTTCCAGTGTTCTTGCCTGGAAAATCCCATGGACAGAGGAGCCTGATGGGATACAGTCCAGGGGGTTGAAAAAGAGGCAGACACAACTTAGAGACTAAACAATAACAATGTCTATAGCTGGTGCTGGATAGATCATTTCACAGGAGAGAAAAATGCAGAGGGAAATTGGGAAGAGGAGAGTGAAGAGAGGGGTGAGAAGGTGGTGAAGGGTTCTGTGAGATGAGAACCTCTTCCTTTGATCTGATCTCACTTTCACATGAAAATCATGAAGTGATTGATGTAGGTGGGCATCTCATGGAAACAAAGATTTTTAAAATGATTATTCTTGGTGTAGATTGATGACGGGGGAAAACAGCTGGCAGAAGAAGGAGAAAGAACAAATCATTAGTGTGTTATTGCATGAATCTGTTATTTCAATGGGTGGTTCCCACAGATCGCAGGAAGTCAATGAGTGGTTGGGAGCAGGGCAAGAAGGTGAGGAAGGGATTTGAGAGATGACTGAGGGTCTGCTGTCTTTTCAGGGATAGGGATACAACATGGAAACCCTCCAGACGTCACACATTCCTCTCCTCCAACCCCATGCCTCCCCACTTTACTGGCCATGTGAACCTGGAAACATCACCTAACCTTCCTTGTAACTGTCTAAAGGCTTGGCAAAGAGGTGGAGAAATAAGACACAGGATGAGTGCTTATATAACCTATGTAAGATGGGAATTTCAGAGCTGAGGTGTCTGGCTCTGTTGATGGAAAATTAAATAACACTCAAGTAAGAAAAAGAAAAGAGAATTTTGGTTATTTCTGTAACATTCATATTTTTAAGATAATATCCTGAAATGTGACATAATTTACCAGGACATATCAGGTTTTTAGGAATTTCATATAATTTTTAGAACACATATTAATAACACTTATCCTTCCAATATAACCTAAGAAGGTTTATCATCACTTATTTGACATGTGTATGCTTAGTCACTTAGTCATTCCAGACAAGTCACTTCAGTCACTTCAGTCAGTCGTGTCTGACTTTTGAGACCCAACAGACTATAGCCCTACATGCTCCTCTGTCCATGGGATTCTCCTGGCAAGGATACTGGAGTGGGTTGCCCTGCTCTCTTCCAGGGGATCTGCTGATGGTTCCCACGTAATTATATGTGCCAGTATGCCTAATTGTAATGAGGTCAGTATCATTCCTTGAGATGTTTTAGGAGCTCTCTGAAAAATCCCCAGAATAACTAGAAGTCAAAAAATATTTCATTTGGGGCTTCTTTGGTGGCTCAGTGGTAAATCTGCCTGCCAAGGCAGGAGACATGGGTTCTGACACGGGCAGATTCTCATGTGTGAAAGCACTTGCAGAAGGTCAGCTTTCCTGCAAAGAGATTCTGGCACTCCAAAAAAAATAAAAACAATTCTGGTCAAAGCAAAGATGGAGCTGAGGGAATCTTTCCCCTGCCCTACACAAGGAAACATCCCCCCACAGAAAAGGGGAGTGATGAGTGAGTGCTCAGCTACCCTCGTTCTGCAGGACATCACAGCAGACACCTGAGAAGGACATCCACAACAGCACCAGAGACCTGAGACAGGACCTCCGTGAGGAGGGAGAGGAAAAATATTTGGAAAGATGCAGATAAACATGTCAAAGGGCATGAAAGGGGTTGCTTTTCTCAGGGAGTCCAACTGCATGCCTCTGGGAGCACCACAATGGGAAATCTCTCTGCTGTGTCCACAGGAACCCTCAGTACGCCGAGTGCTGGTTCCACACCTCCCCACACTCTTTGGGGGCTCCTTGTGGGACCCTCCCCCTGCAATGTCCTGGGGATCTCAGGTAGACTAAAAGCAGGTTCAAAAACCCAGTCCCCGCTCTGGGCGAGGGTGCCCGCAGACTGGAGCTCTAGAGCCACCTTCTGGAAATCCAGAGACAAGTTTCCAGGAGGCAGCCTGGTGGGTTGTCAGAGTTAGAGAGACAGAAAAGCTTCAGAATTCTCCCACAAGGCCTCCCTGGTGGTTCAGTGGTTAAGAATCCGCCTGCCAAGGCAGAGGACCCAGGTTCAGTCCCCTGTCTGGGAGGACCCCATATGCCACGGGGCAACTAAGCCCACATACCACAACCTCTGCAGCCTGTGCTCTGCAGCAAGAGAAGCCACCCAAGGAGAAGCCCGTGCACCGCAACTAGGGAAAGACTGTGCAGTAACCAAGATCCAGGGCAGACACACTTCATCAATTAATTTAAGATTATTAAAAAGGATTATCCCACAAGAGGGAGCAGAAAGAGTGAAATAAGTGTACTGATACAAAGACAGAGAAAATCCCAGAAAATAACTCCACCATGAAACAGCAGTACCCCAGGTGAAGTTAACCACCAAAGATGAAGGGTGTGTCTACTACAAATATAAAAGCATAGTATAGAATTATAGTCACAGTTTTACTCACCTTCATCCTCTTGGGAGCAGCCTCTCCACTAAGGAATTTATTACCACTTTAATTCCTAGAATTTTCTGCTTTGAGTCAGATGAGAGAAACTCAGAGAAGGCTTCTTTCTGCATCCGTTGAGTCTCAGATGTTTTCCCTTTAATGTGACCTTCCTAACATCCTCTGTCGTCCCCTTCTCCTCCCGCCCTCAATCTTTCCCAGCATCAGGGTCTTTTCAAATGAGTCAGTTCTTCATATTAGGTGGCCAAAATATTGGAGTTTCAGCTTCATCATCAGGCCTTCCAATGAACACCCAGGACTGATCTCCTTTAGGAACAAGCAGATAAAAATCTTAGAACCATAGGATCCAGCAATTCTACCTCTGAGGATATACCCAGAAGAATTGAAATCATACCCTGGAAGAGATATTCGTACACTCATGTTCATAGCAGCTTTATTCACAATATTTAAATCATGAAAGCAACCCGAGTATCCATTGACCAAAGAATAGGTAAACCAAATTGGTATATACCAATAACAAAGTTTTATTCAGCATTTAAAAAGAAGGGAAGGGACTTCCTTGGTGGTCTAGGGTTAAGAATCTTCCTTGCAATGCAATGTATGTCGGTCAATCCCCAGTCAGGGAACTAAGATCCCACATGCCCCAGAGCAAGTCTGAGAGCTGCAACTAAATAAAGCTTGCCAGCTGCAACAAAGACTCAGCACAGCCAAAATTTTTTAATATGTTTTATTAAAAAAGGAATATAACATAGGCTACAATGCAAATGTCCTAGTGGACATTGTGGTAAGTAAAAGAAGTGTGACAAGAAATAACAAATGTTATATGATTCCATTTACATGAAGTAAGTGGTCATATTCATAGAGAAAGAAGGTAGAGTTTCAATTTTGCCAGATGAAAAAAGTCCTGGAGTTTGGTTACACAAAATGTGTATGAACTTCACATGGCTAAACTGCACACTTAAAGATGGCTAAAATGGTAAATGTAATGCAATATGTATTTTAAGATAAAAGAAACTCAGAACTTTACCCAAGGGTAACCACTGAAGAGTCAAGAGCTGATAGCAACACTGCAGATGCTTCCTGCACACCCAGCCCCATCCCCAGGAGTTCAGGACTGTCTTCTGTGCTCAGGACTCCCTGCTTCGGTTCTTGGAGATGTCTCAGCTCCAGCTCTTCACGGATTAACCTCAGCCTCCCTGACTGACCCAGTGCTCCAGGCTCTGCTCCAAGATCCATTAAGTCTTGGGTCACCCTCTCCTTAGGAGACTGGGTGCTGAGTTCATATCCTCCCAAAGAGACCTCTGCAACTCCAGAGTGCAGTGGGGTCAGCCTGGCTCCATCCTGAGGGTGGAGAGACCTGTTTTTTAGTTGAAAGGAGAAGGAGCTGAGAACTGTTGTGTTTGTGAAAGAAGGGGTCGGGGTGGGGGTTTGGATCAAGTCTGGAGGTTGGGAGACTCTTTTTAGACTGATGTTCAAACAATATGAAAGAATGCCTTTAGGATAGGGGGAAGGGGTAGTTACGGAGTTTGGGATGGACATGCACACACTGCTATACTTAAAATGGGTAACCAACAAGGACATACTGTGGACACAGGGAACTCTGCTCAATGCTATGTGGCAGCCTGGATGGGAGGGGAGTTTGGGAGAGAATGGATACATGTATATCTGTGTGTATATATATATATCTGTTTGGTTGAGTTTTTTTGCAGTCCACCTGAAACTATCACAACATTATTTTTTATAGACTTTTTATAAATTTTATATTACTTTTTTGATATAAATTTTATATAAATATTTTATACATCTGCCTGGGTACAGATATCCAGGCAGGCTGAGATGCGACAGCCTCACAAGAATTGGGTCCCTAGGCAGGTCGAGACATGGCGACCTCCTGGGACCCCTGAACTGGCAGATCTCTGAGCAGGTTGAGGTGTGACTACCTCCTAGGGGCCAGATCCCTAGGCAGGTCAAGGCATGTCGACCTCCTGGGACCCGCAGACTGGAGTTGGGTGCCCCCAAAGTCTCCAGCATGAACAGTGCTGGGTAGGATTAAGGGGTTGTAATCTTAACCCATGGCTGGTTTGTCCACGATGGATGGGAATATACAACATGATGTAAAGCAATCCAAGCCAGTGCCCTGAGACTGGGAACCTGATGAATAAGCCATACGCCTTATTCTCTTATTGCTGATTTCCTCCCCTAGTCCTCACTAGGAGAAGGCAATGGCACCCCACTTCAGTACTCTTGCCTGGAAAATCCCATGGACCGAAGAGCTTGGTAGGCTGCAGTCCATGGGGTTGTTAAGAGTTGGACACAAGTGAAGTGACTTAGCAGCAGCACTCCTCACTAAGAGCAGATTAGAGTGTCTCCAGTGGTAAACATTTCATTGTCATAGACCCACTTTATGTAATAGCAGAAGTAATGACAAAGGAGTAGGTTATCTGGTCCTGTTAGGGGCATTAAGAGTATTTTAGGGGGCAGAGTCCTGGTTGTAGGGGTTAGTAAGTGGCTTAAGAACAAATTGATAAGAGGCAATGGACCACATGTTCCATAAAACTGGAGTGGAGATTTGATCTGGGGGTATGTTTGTAAGGAGAAGGGTGGCAAGGGTTTGTGCCCAAATGGCCTGCAGTGCTAACTCCCAAAGAGGCAAACATTATCCCTGGAAGCCCAATTGCTCTTGAAGGGATGCCACCAACAGATGGACTTCTAACAGGTGTTATGTGCCTGTCATCTGCCCTAGCAGGGTCCCTGAGAGATGCTCTGGTTGCAGATGTTATAGGAAACACGGAAGATGAAGGCCTGAATATCTAGAGGGATTGGATATTGTACAGTATTTCCCTCCCAAGGGCCGGCTGTTTTCTAGTTGTCCCTCCAGAAGGTTGTAGAGGCAACATGGTGGACCCAGATGGGGCTCGGGAAAAGAGTAAGAAACAAAGGAAAGGGAGCAGGGCACAACTTTGAAAGAATGACATAGTGCAGTTGAGTTCATTTCAGTCACTCAGTCGTGTCTGACTCTTTGCAACCCCATGGACTGCAGCACGCCAGGCCTCCCTGTTTATCACCAACTCCCGGGGTTTACTCAAACTCATGTCCATTGAGTCGGTGATGTCATCCAGTCATCTCATCCTCTGTCGTCCCCTTCTCCTCCCATCTTCAATCTTTCCCAGCATCAGGGTCTTTTCAAATGAATCAGTTCTTCACATCATGTGGCCAAAGGATTGGAGTTTCAGCTTCAACATCAGTCCTTCCAATGAATATTCAGGACTGATTTCCTTTAGGATGGACTGGATGTATCTCCTTGCAGTCCAAGGGACTCTCAACAGTCTTCTCCAACACCATTTAAAACCATCAATTCGAGGGGGCGGGGCCAAGAGGCTTATGGACTCTGTGGGAGAGGGAGAGGGTGGGAAGATTTGGGAGAATGGCATTGAAACATGTGAAATGTCATGTATGAAACGAGATGCCAGTCCAGGTTCAATGCACGATGCTGGATGCTTGGGGCTGGTGCACTGGGACGACCCAGAGGGATGGTATGGGGAGGGAGGAGGGAGGAGGGTTAAAAAGAAAAAAAAAAAAAGATAAAAAAAAATGAAAACATATTAATATTTGATTTCTCATTGATAAACAAAGACATCATGTCTAATTTTAATCAGGACTTCTGTTCTATTTTGAAGTTTAAAAAGTTTGTATTTTAGGAATATATAGCTATGGGATGTGAAAAAAAAAATTTTTTTTTTAAATGGAAAAAAAAAAAAAAAAGAGGGGGTGGGCAAAAAAAAAAAAAAAAAACCATCAATTCTTCGACACTCAATTTTCTTTATAGTCCAACTAACATCCATACATGACTCCTGAAAAAACCATAGCTTTGACTACATGGACCTTTGTTGGTATAGTAATGTCTCTGCTTTTTAGTATGCTTTTTTTCCAAGGAGCAAGCGTACTTTGATTTCATGGCTGCAGTCACCATCTGCAGTGATTTTGGCACACCCCAAAAATAGTCTGCCACTATTTCCACTGTTTCTGCATCATTTGCCATGAAGTGATGGGACCAGATGCCATGATCTTCGTTTTCTGAATGTTGCCCTTTAAACCAACTTTTTCACTCTCCTCTTTCACTTACATCAAGAGGCTCTTTAGCTCTTTTTCACTTTTTGCCATAAGGGTGGTGTCATCTGCATATCTGAGGTTATTGACATTTCTCCTGGCAATCTTGATTTCAGCTTGTGCTTCATCCAGCCCAGCGTTTCTTGTAATGTACTCCGCATGTAAGTTAAATAAGCAGGGTGACAATATAAAGCCTTTGACGTACTCCTTTCCTGATTCGGAACCAGTCTGTTGTTCCATATCCAGTTCAAACTGTTGCTTCCTGATCTGAATATAGGCTTCTCAAGAGGCAGGTCAGTTGGTCTGGTATTCCCATCTCCTTCAGAATTTTCCACAGTTTATTGTAATCCACAGAGTCAAAGGTTTTGGCATAATCAATGAAGCAGAAATAGATGTTTTTCTAGAATTCTCCTTCCTTTTCAATGATCCAATGGATGTTGGCAATTTGTTCTCTGGTTCCTCTGCCTTTTCTAAATCCAGCTTGAACATCTGGAAGTTCACAGTTCATGTATTACTAAAGCCTGGCTTGGAGAATTTTGAGCATTACTTTAGTAGCGTGTGAGATTAGGGCAATTGTGAGGCAGTTTCAGCATTCTTTGGCATTGCCTTTCTCTGGGATTAGAATAAAAACTGACCTTTTCCAGTCCTGTGGCTGAGCTTTCCAAATTTGCTGGCATATTGAGTGCAGCACTTTCACAGCATCAATCATCTTTCAGGGTTTGAAATAGCTCAACTGGAATTCCATCACCTCCACTAGCTTTGTTTCTATGATGCTTCCTAAGGCCCACTTGGCTTCACATTCCAGGATGTCTGGCTCTAGGTGAGTGATCACACCATCGTGATTATCTCAGTCATGAAGATCTTATTTGTACAGTTCTGCTATTCATTCTTCCCACCTCTTCTTGATATCTTCTGCTTCTGTTAGGTCCATAGCATTTCTATCCTTATTGTGCACATCTTTGCATGAAATGTTCCTTTGGCATCTCTAATTTTCTTGAAGAAATCTCTATATTTCCCATTCTGTTGTTTTCCTCTATTTCTTTGCACTGATCACTGAGGAAGGTTTTCTTATCTCTCTTTGCTATCCTTTGACACTCTGCATTCAAATGGGTATATCTCTCCTTTTCTCCTTCACTTTTCACTTCTCTTCTTTTCATAGCTATTTGTAAGGCCTCCTCAGACAGACATTTTGCCTTTTTGCATTTCTTTTTCTTGGGGATGGTCTTGACCCCTGTCTCCTGTACAATGTCATGAACCTCCATCCATAGTTCATCAGGCACTCTATAAGATCTAATCCCTTGAATCTATTTCTCACTGCCACTGTATAATTGTAAGGGATTTAAGTTAGGTCATACCTGAATGATCTCGTGGTTTTCCCTACTTTCTTCAATTTAAGTCTGAATTTGGCAATAAGGAGTTCATGATCTGAGCCACAGTCAGCTCCCAGTCTTGCTTTTGCTGACTGTATAGAGCTTCTCTATCTTTGGCTGCAAAGAATATAATCAATCTGATTTTGGTATTGACTATCTGGTGAGAGCCATGTGTAGAACCTTCTCTTGTATTGTTGGAAGAGGGTGTTTGCTATGACCAGTGCGGTTTCTTGGCAGAACTCTATTAGCCTTTCCTCTGCTTCATTCTGTACTCCAAGCCCAAATTTGCCTGTTACTCCCACTCATTAGCATATGAAATCAACCCACTCGAAAAAATTAACCACACCACATTCCATGGCTGCCCTCACCCTCTGTGATGGCCCACACCCTGTGGAGTGTGCTTCTCTCTGCATCCAGACAAATCCACCTCTTCTTATCACTGTGTCTCTCACTGAATTTTTTGCAATGAGACATCAAGAGCCTGAGCTTCATTAGATCCTGAAGCCAGGCACCATGGGTTTTGGCCAGGCTCAAGTCCATGTCGGATACAACTGAGTGACTAAGCATAGCACAGAGTCCCTGCCATGTGGATTTGAGCCCCAATCTTAGGTAAATAATTTCAAGCTAAACTTTCAGGAATGGAAAGATGATGACCTGCCCAATACTTTGTAAGCAGTGGCATCGATGGAGAGAGGAGTTGAAGGATGGGAGGAAAAATCAGTGGGAAAAATGTGCTGAGGAATCTCCTTCATAACCTTCCAGAAAATCTGCTAAATACCTGACCTGTGCTCACAGTTTTCATTGGCCTGATCCTTGGCACAAAGAAGCATAAGGACAGAAGTATCCCCACCCTCTTGGGTAAGAGCTACTGGGGCCCAGCAGATAGTGGAGCCTTTGGGACACACTGAGATGCTCTGAAAGTGCTGCACTCAATATGCCAGCAAATTTGGAAAACTCAGCAGCGGCCACAGGACTGGAAAAGGTCAGTTTTCACTCCAATTCCAAAGAAAGGCAATGCCAAATAATGCTCAAACTACCGCACAATTGCACTCATCTCACATGCTAGTAAAGTAATGCTCAAAATTCTCCAAGCCAGGCTTCAGCAATACATGAACCATGAACTTCCAGATGTTCAAGCTGGTTTTAGAAAAGGCAGAGGAGCCAGAGACCAAATTGCCAACATCTGCTGGATCATCGAAAAAGCAAGAGAGTTCCAGAAAAACATCTATTTCTGCTTTATTGACTATGCCAAAGCCTTTGACTGTGTGGATCACAATAAACTGTGGAAAATTCTTCAAGAGATGGGAATACCAGACCACCTGACCTGCCTCTTGAGAAATTCGTATGCAGGTCAGGAAGCAACAATTAGAACAGGACATGGAACAACAGACTGGTTCCAAACAGGAAAAGGAGTACGTCAAGGCTGTATATTGTCACCCTGCTTATTTAACTTACATGCAGAGTGCATCATGAGAAACACTGGGCTGGGAGAAGCACAAGCTGGAATCAAGATTGCCAGGAGAAATATCAATAACCTTAGATATGCAGATGACACCACCCTTATGGCAGACAGTGAAGAGGAACTAAACAGCCTCTTGATGAAAGTGAAAGAGGAGAGTGAAAAAGTTGGCATAAACCTCAAAATTCAGGAAGCTAAGATCATGGCATCTGGTTCCATCACTTCAGGGGAAATAGATGGGGAAACAGTGGAAACAGTGTCAGACTTTTATTTTGGGGGGCTCCAAGATCACTGCAGATGGTGATTGCAGCCATGAAATTGAAAGACGCTTACTCCTTGGAAGGACAGTTATGACCAACCTAGATAACATATTGAAAAGCAGAGACATTACTTTGCCAACAAAGGTCCATCTAGTCAAGGCTATGGTTTTTCCAGTGGTCATGTATGGATATGAGAGTTGGACTCTGAGGAAAGCTGAGTGCCGAGGAATTGATGCTTTTGAACTCTGGTGTTGGACAGGACTCTTGAGAGTCCCTTGGACTGCAAGGAGACCCAACCAGTCCATTCTGAAGGAGATCAGCCCTGGGATTTCTTTGGAAGGAATGATGCTAAAGCTGAAACTCAAGTACTTTGGCCACCTCATGCAAAGAGTTGACTCATTGGAAAAAACTCTGATGCTGGGAAAGATTGGGGGCGAGAGGAGAAGGGGACGACAGAGGATGAGATGTCTGGATGGCATCACTCACTCGATGGACATGAGTCTGAGTGAACTCCGGGAGTTGGTGATGGACAGGGAGGCCTGGCGTGCTGCGATTCACGGGGTCGCAAAGAGTCGGACACGACTAAGCGACTGAACTGAACTGAGGAGTAGCCCCTGCCAGGGTACCTCAGTTGCACCCACTGCCGCTTGCCTGTTCATCAGGGGTTTGAGGAAACAAGAAACAAGAAATTGTAAAGTAATTAAGATTTTGTTAGCCATATGTCCTACCAGCCATAGGAGCGAGGACCTATTAACTTAACCGGAGGTCCTCTGGAATCTGAGACTGAGCCACGTGAGCTTTCTGCCGAGTTTCTTTTAGCTGTCCTGGTTTCCAGCATGCTTGGCTTCTTGGTACTTCTTCTGTGCTGGATTTTCTTTCCGTTCAGCTTTCACTGCAGGAGCGTTCGCCAAGTTGGGCTTCTCCTGTGGTTGGCCTCCGCTCCACAGGGGCCGAGCCAATGTTGTTTCAGCCAGGTTAAACCTGAGTCATGGCACCATATATCTTGGGGGAGTTTGTAATTTCCTGGGTTCTGACTCCTCACGACAAAAATTTGAAGCGACGGATGGACCAATGTTACAGCCCTGTGTAAATTTCCTCGGACAGACCAGTGTTACAGCACCATGTAATTTCTTCAGGCTGAACAGTGTTATAGCTCTGTGTTATAGCTCAGTTTTATTTAGAAAGCAAAGGAAAATACATCCTCGAGGCGGGAGGGCAGACCGACCCAAAAGACTTGAAGAGAAGGAAGCCCCTGTCTCAATTTTGGCTCCTCTTTTTATACATTTGTCTCCTCCCCTCTGAGCCTGCCCTTTGTAAATTGGGCTAGCCAGGAGGGCTGTTTGTTTTACCTGAGGTTCTCACTCCAGACCTCAGACCTTCCTTTGTTCTTTTTTTGCCAGCTTTTCCCTCCTTTGTCTTTTAGCCAGCTCCATTCTGGACTCCTTTTTCTTATTCTAACTATCTAACAGTAAAGAATCTGCCAGCAATGCAAGAGATCTCATTGGATCCCCGCATTGGAAAGATACCCTGGAGAAAGAATTGGAAACCCACTCCAGTATTCTTGCCAGGAGAATCCCATGGAGAGAGAAGCCTGAAGAGCTATGGTCCATGGGCTTGCAATGAGTCAGACATGACTGAGCAACTAACACACACAAGGAGTATAATCATATTCTATATGACTTAGGGCCCATCCTGATGACCTCATAGAATCTTCATTATCTCTTTAACGCCCTACTGTTAGGGGGAGCACACTGATTGAAATGGCCCACCTTAGCCAGGCACCATAGTAACCATTTGCATGAGTTGTTTTATGACAGGAGATCCTGATAAGGAATACGGAACTAATAAGCCACCACCAACCAGAAGAGTTCGGGAAAGGTCGAAAGGAGACACTGAGTGTCCCTCCACTTTGCAGAATACCTCTTGCTACCATCCATCTTGGCTGAGTAATGCGTGTGCCACCAGGAAAGACTCTGAATTAGGATGATTGGCCAAAGACCACCTGGAAACTAATCCCATCACCCTAAAACCCGAGACTGCAAGCCACGTGGCAGAGCAGTTCTCCTGGGTTCCCTTACCCTACTGCTCTCCACCCGGGTGCCCTTCCCAATAAAATCTCTTGCTTTGTCAGCACGTGTCTCCTCTGACAATTCTTTTCCGAATGTTAGACAAGAGCCCAGTTTCGAGCCCTGGAAGGAGTCCCCCTGCCTGCAGCACTATACTGAAAGGTTGTTGCTGAACCATGAAAGATGCTGGGATTCTTGTTCTCTGGAGGAGAGGAATTCCATCCCAGGCCAGTGACAAGGCTTGATTGCTCAGAGCTTTTGTGTGATAAAAATTTATTAAAGTATAAAAGAAATAGACAGAGCTTCTGACATAGACATCAGAAGGGAGCAGAAAGAGTGCCCCCCTGCTAGTCTTTAGCAGGAAGTTACATAGCTACTGCTACTGCTGCTGCTAAGTCTCTTTAGTCGTGTCCGACTCTGTGTGACCCCATAGACGGCAGCCCACCAGGCTCCGTAGTCCCTGGGATACTCCAGGCAAGAACACTGGAGTAGGTTGCCATATAGCTACTAGCAGGTTGCTAATTAGAGAAAGGAAATGTCTCAAAACTCAGAGAGTGGTACCAGGCCCCTCATCCACAAAATGCATTCTGAGACAACATTGACACAATGTGAGTCATCCTGGGCCATAAAATGATTGACATGAATCTTGAAGAGGGAAGGTTTCCAATCAAATATATACTTTCCTTAACATAGGAGAATAATTGTATGAGTAAAACATACTGGTTTGCTGAGCCATTTATCGGTTCTGAGTCTTAACTAGAAATGACTTGAAGACAGACAGACTGAAGGTAAATACACAGTTCATTAACATACGTAAGAAAAACATTTCCATAAGAAAAACGCATTCTTAGTTCAAGGTTTGAGAAAAGATAAGTTCAGGTGGAACCAGGTATTGTCATGGCAATACAGAATTTTAAAAGAAACCTCCTCTTAAATTAATTTAGAGAAGGGGGAAAAAATCTGACACTTGTAGTTTGTTTCCTCCTGCCACTTAAGGGACATTAAAAAAATGTCTGACACTTTCAGCCTATTTCTTCCATTTGGAGACCCCTGACCTTTCTGCCTGTTACCCTCTCATCACTAAATAGAGTCATATTCCAAGGTCCTAGGGTTTAGTACTTCAATATATGAATTTGAAAGTGGGGAGATACATTCAGTCCCATCACACTTCTGACTACCATTTGCTTTGTAGCACCTAAAACAGTGTCTGGAATACAATAAGTGCTCAGGCATATTTCATGAGCTGCATAACAAAAGAATCACACATACATGTAATAATTTACATGACCCAAGATGGGGAACTTTTTATTTACCAAAAATTATTAAAGGGAGACAACAGTATTTGATTGGGAAAAATAATATTGTTAAACTACTTGGAGTGGAAAATTAGATTTTAAAGCCATGTCTGTAACTGGGCTTCCCTAGTGGCTCAACAGTAAAGAATCTGCCTGTCAATGCAAGAAATGTGGGTTTGACCCCTGGGTTGGGAAGATCTCCTGGAGGGGGAAATGGCAACCCACTCCAGTATTACTGTCTGGAGAATCCCATGGACAGTGGAGCCTGATGGGCTACAGTCCATGGGGTTGTGAAAGAATCAGACAAGACTTAGCCACTAAGTAAAGGCAGTCTATGACTTAAGCACCTGCAGTGATAAGCCCATACAATGCAGCTACAGAGTGCACGACAGCTAGAGAGCAGCCCCACTCACTGCAGCTGGAGAAAGACAGTGCACAGCAACAGACTCCTAGTGCAACCAAAAACAAATCAATTAATTACTGGGAGGGAGGAGGGTTGTGAGCTGGGTCCCCTAGTTTTACACTCTTTCTACTTCAGTGTTCTTGCTGATCAATGAATTCCACTGTCCAGGAAAATAATCAAGAAACACAAGAGAAATGGGAAAATTTTATTTGACCCAAACGGAGGGCTATAGCTTGGGGGCACCCTCTCAGATAGCTCTGGGGAACTGCTCCATTGAAGCACAGTCTTATACCTCATCCAAACGAAGCACATACATCAACATGACAGGGTGTATTCCTTAAAGTTTCAAAAGAAACAGACTTAGTACATAGACAGTGAGATAGTAGGACCCTGGTGTCTGGGAAGGGAACATTATCTTCCAGGGAGTGTTAACATGGATGCCATGAGAAGGGAGTTCTTCATTCTTATCTTTAAAACAGATGTTCTTTACCTCAGGGTTAAAGATGTGCTGTGAGAGTTGGACAGACTGTCTTAGTTCACACACAGTGCAGCCTAAACCATGGATAAGCCAAAATGACTTCCCCATTCCTCAATATGTGAACATCTTCTCCGTCACAGGATATAAAAATGTTAGAACCTTATGATGCAGAAATTCTACCTTTGAGGCTATAACCATAAGAATTGAAAGCACACTCTGGAAGAGATATTTCTACATCCTTGTTCACAGCAGCATTATTTACAATAACTAAAACATGAAAGCAACCCAAGTACGCACTGATCAAAGAATCGCTAAGTCCCTGTGGTATGTGCATATACTAGAGTATTATTCAGCATTAAAAAGGAGAAGAGTATAACCCATGCTACAACACAGAGGAATCTAGTACACATTCTACTAAGCAAAATAAGCCTGACAGGAAGGGATAAATAAACTTTGATTCCACTGAAATGAGGCACCTGGAGTGCTCAGATTTAGAGAAAGTAGAACAATGAAAGGAGAAAGGCAGGATTGTTGTTGAATGGGTACAGAGTTGATATGTTGCAAGGCGAAAAAAGTTCTGGAGTTTGGTTGCAAAAAATGCAAACGTATTTAATTCTACTGAAATGGACACTTGAAAGTGAAAGTGAAGTCGCTTAGTCAAGTCCAACTCTTTGTGACCCCAAGGACTTTCGCCTACCAGGCTCCTCTGTCCAGGCAAGAGTACTGGAGTGGGTTGCCATTTTCTTCTCCAGGGGATTTTACCGACCCAGATATTGAACCTGGGTCTCCTGCATTGTAGACAGACATCTCACCGTCTAAGCTGCCAGCGAAGTCTTAAAGAGGGTTAAAATGGTCAATTTTATGTTATGAATAATAATATAAAAATTAAAAAAATCCTCCCAGAACCACTCCCTGAGAGTAACCACAGAAGGGTCAAGGCTGATAGCTACATGGCAGATGCTCCCCACCCGCCCAGCCTCATCTCCACCCTAACAACGCAGAGGGTAACAGACGTCTTCCTTGCTCAGGACTCCGCTCTTTGGTCCTTAGAGATGTCTCAGCTCCAGTCCTGCATGAATGAACCTCAGCCTCCCTGACTGATCCAGTGCTCCAGGCTCTGCTCCAAGGATCCAGTAAGTCCTGGGTCACCCTCTTCTGTAGGAGACTTGGTGCTGAGTTCACATCCTCCCAAAGAGACCTCTGAATCCCAGAGTGGAGGGGGTCAGCCCGGCTCCTGACTGAGGGTGGACAGACCCATTTTCCAGATGAAAACAGGAGCTGGGAGTTGTCAGGTTTATGTGGGAATTGGGGATGCAGGGGGCTGGATCAGACCATGGAGATTCTGACTCATTTTTCTTGACTGGCGCTCAAACAGTGTCAAAGTTCCCCCTGGATCAGGGTTTATGCTGTGAGGACCACTGATGTCAGTCTCCTGTGTAGTGTTGACCCTCTGATTCCATAGATTCCTCCTCTGTGGATGCTCCAGTGACTGTAAGGATCTTGAGCATCCATGGATTTTGGTGTCCTCAAAGGAGGGCTGTCTGGTGATTTATATTGAGTCACCATTGGTTTGCTAACCCAGCAACTCTGTGAAGTTGGCTCTATTTCTTCTTATTGGCAGTAAAATTAAAATATGGTGGTAAATTACATATAGCTTAAAATTTGCCATCTTAACCATTTTTAACTATACAGTTCAGTGATGTTAGGTATATTTATATTGTCGTGCAACCAATCTCAATAACTCATTTCACATCTTTTTTCTCCTCTTTTCTAAGAAGAAAACTAAAACTGCATCTCTATTAACAACAGTTAATAGAGTTTCACCCTTCATTCGAGCCCCTGGCAAACCACCATTCTACTTTGTCTCTTAGAAGTTGACTCCTCTCAGTTGTTCATAGACATGGAATCATAGCATGTTTTTTTGTGACTGGATTATGTCACTAACCATAATGTCCTCAGTATTCCTCCACACTATAGCATGCATCAGAATTTCCTGTCTCTTTTAGAGAACAGACTTGTGGACACAGAGGGGGAGGGATAAGGTGGGATGAATTGAAAGAGTAGCATTGTCCACACTATAGCATGCATCAGAATTTCCTGTCTCTTTTAGAGAACAGACTTGTGGAAAGAGGGTGAGGGATAAGGTGGGATGAATTGAGAGAGTAGCATTGAAACATATACTACCATATGTAAAAGAGATCACCAGTAGGAATTTGCTATGTGATGCAGGGAGCTCAACCCTGTGATCTGTGACAACCTAGAGGGATGGGATGGAGTCCGGGGATGGGAGGGAGGGTCAAGAGGGAGGGGACATATGCATACCTATGGCTGATTCATGTTGATGTATGGCAGAAAGCAACACAATAGTGCAAAGCAATCATCCTCCAATTAAAAATAAACTTTAAAAAATATATTTGAAAAAAAGAATTTTCTATCTGTTTAATGCTGAATAATATTCCACTGTATTTATCCATTGTGTTTATCCATTCCTTCATGGATGGACATCTGGGTTGCTTCCAACTTTCAGCTATTGTGAATAATGCTGCTAAGGAACACAGGTGTACAAATATGTCTTTAAACCCTATTTTCAATTCTTTGGGGTATACACCCAATGTGGAATTACTGGATAGTGTGGCAAATGTATTTTTCATTTTTGAGGAACCACCATACTGCCTCCATAGCTCCTGCCCCATTTTACATTGCTACTCACAGTGCAGAAAGGTTCAGTAGCAGCATTTGAGCAAGAACAAAACAGTCCAGAGAAAGATATGACTTGTTTAAGAGTGCTGCAGTGTTTGCAGAACCAAGGTTGTATTCATAGTTTCCTGGCTCTTTGAATGCTTGCTCTTAACCAAAATGTTAATCTTGGGCTTTGGACTATCAGGGGTTGAAGCTCCCCTCACAATAACTGGTGGTCACTGGGTCAGACTAGTCTTGCAGAGCAGTGTAGTGAGGAAACATTTCATGCCCCAAATCAGCAGGAAATACAGTCCTGGCATTTCTGATTCAGAATGAACATTAGTCCCCCCTCCCTCCAGGCACTTGGGAGGCCACTGTAGTTTGATGCTTTGACTGAGCTGGGCTAGAGTCTGTTTAGTTCAGTTCAGTTCAGTCACTCAGTCGTGTCGAACTGTTTGCGACTGGCAGAAAGTGAAGAGGAACTAAAAAGCCTCTTGATGAAAGTGAAAGTGGAGAGTGAAAAAGTTGGCTTAAAGCTCAACTTTGAGAAAACAAAGATCATGGCATCTGGTCCCATCCGTTCATGGGAAATAGATGGGGAAACAGTGGAAACAGTGTCAGACTTTATTTTTTTGCACTCCAAAATCACTGCAGATGGTGACTGCAGCCATGAAATTAACAGACGCTTACTCCTTGAAAGGAAAGTTATGACCAACCTAGATAGCATATTCAAAAGCAGAGACATTACTTTGCCAACAAAGGTCCGTCTAGTCAAGGGTATGGTTTTTCCTGTGGTCATGTATGGATGTGAGAGTTGGACTGTGAAGAAGGCTGAGCGCCGGAGAATTGATGCTTTTGAACTGTGGTGTTGGAGAAGACTCTTGAGAGTCCCTTGGACTGCAAGGAGATCCAACCAGTCCATTCTGAAGGAGATCAGCCCTGGGATTTTTTTTGGAAGGAATGATGCTAAAGCTGAAACTGCAGTACTTTGGCCACCTCATGCAAAGAGTTGACTCATTGGAAAAGACTCTGATGCTGGGAAGGATTGGGGCCAAGAGGAGAAGGGGACGACAGAGGATGAGATGGCTGGATGGCATCACTGACTCAATGGACGTGAGTCTGAGTGAACTCCGGGGGTTGGTGATGGACAGGGAGGCCTGGCATGCTGCAATTCATGGGGTGCCTCCCCTCAAATGTCATCTCATTCTGCCCTAGAACAGAGTTCCTATTCCATGTCACTCTGCAAACAATGAAACAGAAAGTGTCCAGGTTTCAGGATCCTTTGTGAAGAAAAGTGCAGAATCTGAGCACTCTGCTCAGCAAGCCTCTAAAAGAGTCACTCCAGCCCTATCAAAGAGGGGAGGAAATAGTGATGATAATTTCCCCTGTTTCGTGGGGCAAAGGAGAACAAAGGTGAAATGTAGTTTCGGAAAAATCAGACAAGCAGGGCTGGTTGATTTCAATTCAAAAATCAGCATTCTTATCCATCCAACTTATACCAATTAAGCACCTATGGTGTGCCCGCCTCTGTGTTGGAAACTTTTGCTTCTGTAGGAGCAGAAGACTTGGCTTTCTAGATTCTTCAGGTGGGCTAACAATTCAGTTGACATAAGACAGATGAACATAGTTTAATATGTACAGGAGCCCCATAAAAATGTTTGAGGCTCAAAGACTGTCAGACAGTTGAGGCTTATATGACCCCCTGAGTTAAGGAGAAAGGGGTGGGGATCTGGGCCTTCAAATGGGAGGAAGACCATGCACAGAAGGATGAGAAGAGCAAGTGCCTGGTGAACAAATGTTTGCCCATTCCAAGCAGGTAAGTCTTTCTGAGATTAAAAAGTTCTCTGTGGTAATAGCTCTCTTCCTGGCATAGGTCCCCTAATCTGAATTATTTTGAACCGTTAAGGGAGAGGTGAAGAGCTTCTCCTGAATGTAATGGGTCTTAATTAACTTTAGCTCAAAACATTTTACTGGTCAAAAGGGCACATTTGGGGAGACATAATCCACTCCGTCTCACTTCTTTTCAGGCAAACTTTCCAGTAACTTTGACACAAATTAGAAGTCTTCTCTATGATTGTAGAAACCAAATCTCAGAGATGGACAGCTTACCCAGTGTGTCCTTTTACCACCTGCTCCATCACTTCCTTACTCCATAGAACTGGACCCCACTGCCAAGGGCGGATGGGCATTCTTAACGGCTTTCTGTCTTCTTTCCTCAGCAGACTGTAGCCTCTTTAACTATGTCTAGGATGGTGCGTCAGTTTGTTCGCCAGTTTGGTCAGAAGCTCATCCGCAAGCTGCCGCTGGAACTCATAGATGAGTCTGAGAGACCCGTGGCTCATCTGAATATCCTAAACCTGGTGATCTTGGGTGTGGGCAGGATGCTGAGAGGTGCCATGTACCTTGTGGCTGGTACAGTGGCCAAGTACATAGCTGGACCAGCAACCATCATCTCGTTCTTGGTGGCTGCCCTGTTTTCTATGTTATCTGGGCTCTGCTATGCTGAATTTGGTGCCTGGGTACCACACTCCGGTTCTGCGTATCGCTACAGCTATGTCATGATGGGTCAACTCTATGCCTTCGTCATTGGCTGGAACCGCATACTTCCCTTAGTCATTGGTGAGATGATGGGGCAGCGAATGGTGTGGGGCTGAAGATTGGGAAACTATGTTGGAGGATTGGGTTCTCAGTCATTCATGAGCACTTTATTCTTGGCCTCATGGAGGGAAGTTGATAATAGTGTCAGGAAGACCCCACAACTGCATTCAACTCGATTCTATCCTATGTCCTTAAATGATGGACCATGAACCCAGGAGGAAATGGAAGTGTAGGGAATGGGTGAGAGGGGGGGATGTCCCACAGGTTCATCCTCTCATCATAGTGAAGTCTTTGCTCAGTTGTTGCCTTCCTGGGTTGCTTCCCTGGTGGTTCAGATGGTAAAGCATCTGCCTGCAATGCGAGAGACCAGCGTTCGATTACTGGGTTGGGAAGATCTCCTGGAGAAGGAAATGGCAATCCACTCCAGCACAAATCCCATGGATGGAGGAGCCTGTGACTCCATGGGGTCGCAAAGAGTCGGACACGACTGATCAGCTTCACTTTCACTTTCACTTTGCCTTCCTGGGATTTTCCTTTACCACTTGATTTTAAATTCCATGCCTTATCCCAGCCCTCCAGTCCCACTTATGTGTTTTCTTTTCTTGTATAACATTGATCTGCTCCTAACGTATTAAAACACCTGACATTTTGGTGAATCATTTGGTTCTACTCTCCCCAACTCATGAAAAGAAACTCTTTGATATTTTGTATTTTGTAGCAGGTATTTGTATATACAGGAATTTGTGTATATTTAGGCTTTTTGTATATACATGTATTTTGTCTGTGTTTTTAGATACTATGGCACATCGATTTTTGTTTGTCAATGAACGCTCCTTCTTCTGCCTCTGCAGGCACTGCCAGCTTGGCCAGGGCCTCGAGTTACATCTTTGACAGCCTGATTGGGAATCACATCTCTCAGGCATTACAGGAAAGTTTCTCTCTGCAGCTGCCTTACTCCCTGGCCACATATGCAGACTTTTTTGCCCTGGGCCTGGTACTGCTGATGACAGGTGAGACAGGGCTCAACAATAGGGTGGGAAGAGCGGGGTGTGGAGTGGGAGCTGGTATAGGAAAGGCTTGACATGGCAGAATGGTGGGGGATTAGAAATAGCAAGAAGGGCTTAGAGACAGAAGCTAAGACATAAACCATTGTGTTTCACACTTGGCACTGTTGACAATTTGGGTTTATCATTCTTTGGTGTACATGGGCTGTCTGTGAATTTTAGTGTTTTTTTAATCATTATTGAGTGTTGAGTATCATCCTTGATCTTTGCTCACTAGATACCAGTGACATCTACCCACCCCAAACTGTGGCAATCAGGATGTCTCCAGACAGTGCCAATCCCTAGGGGATTGGGGAATTTTTGTCCCAATTTTGTCCCTAACCCTAACCCTTGGGGGACAAAATTACCCCCCAGCTGAGATCATGTACTTCGACCAACCAATCTTCCTCTGTAGTGAGGCCAAAGATTTTTTTTTTTAATTGAGAGGAAGTTCACATTCACTTTTTTTCACGTAGCATAAAATTAACCACTTTATTGTTTTTCCCAGCTTCAGTGAGGTATAATTGACACACAACATTGTGTAAGATTAAGGTGTACAACATCTTGCTTTGTTAGACTTGTATCTGAGAAGATTGCCACAATAGTTATACACCTCAAAGTGTACAATCATTTAGTACATCTGTAATATTGGGCAACCATCACTTTCCTCTAGTTCCAAACACGTTCATCACCTCAAAAAGGAAACCCTGTTCCCACTGAGCACTGTCTGTTTGTCCACCACCACCAACTGCCAGCCCTGGGCAACTATTTCTCTGCTTCCTGTTGTTGTTCAGTCACTAAGTCATAGCCAACTCTTTGCAACCCCATGGATTAGCATATGCCAAGCTCCTCTGTCCTCCACTATTTTCTGGAGTTTGCTCAAGTTTGTGTCCATTGAGTCAGTGATACTATCCAACTCTGTCACCCTCTTCTACCCCTGCCCTCAATCTTACCCAGCATCAGAATCTTTTCCAATGTGTTGGCTCTGCCCATCAGGTGATCAAAGTTTTGGAGTTTCAGCATCAGTCCTTCCAATGAATATTCAGGGATAATTTCCTTTAGGATTGACTGGTTTGATCCCCTTTCTGCCCAATGGAATCTCAAGAGTCATCTTCAGCACAACTCAAAAGCATCAATTCTTCAGCGCTCAGCCTTCCTTATGGTCCAACTCTATACATGACTATTGGAAAAACTGTAGCTTTGACTATACAGACCTTTGTCAGCAAAGTGATGTCTGTTTTTTAATATGCTATCTAGATTTGTCATAGCTTTCTTGCCAAGGAGCAAGTGTCTTTTAATTTCATGGTTGCAATCACTACCTGCAATGATTTTGGAGCCCAAGAAAAGGAAATCTGTCACTGCTTCCTCCTTTTCCTCTTCTATTCACCAGGAAGTCATGGGACCACATGCTATGACCTTAGCTTTTTGCATGTTGAGTTTTAAGCCAGCTTTTTCACTCTCCTCTTTCACTTTCATCAAGAAGCTCTTTAGTTCTTCTTCGCTTTCTGCCATTAGGGTGATATAATCTCCATATCTGAGATTGTTTTGGTATTTCTCCTGGCAATCTTGATTCCAGTTTGTGCTACATCCAGCCCAGCATTTCACATGATGTACTCTACATATAAGTTAAATAAGCAGGGTGACAATATACGGCCTTGACATACTCCTTTCCCAACTTGGAACCAGTCCACCATTCCATGTCCAGATCTAACTGGTGCTCCTTGACCTGCATACAGATTTCTCAGGAAACAGGTAGAGTGGTCTGGTATTCCCATCTCTTGAAGAATTTTCCATAGTTTGTTGTGATCCACACAGTCAAAGGCTTTGGCGTAGTCAATAAAGCAGAATTAGATGATTTGTCTGTATTCCCCTGCTTTCTCTATGATTCAACGAATGTTGGCAATTTGATCTCTGGTTCCTTTGCATTTTCTTAACTCAGCTGTATATCTGAAAGTTCTTGGTTCACATATTGCTGAAGGCTGACTTGAAGGATTTTTGGCATAACATTGCTATCATTGAAATGAGTGCAATTGTATGGTAGTTTGAACATTCTTTGGCATTGCCCTTCTTTGGAATTGGAAAAACTGATATTTTCTAGTACTGTAGCCACTGCTGAGTTTCCCAGATTTGCTGACATATTGAATTCAGCACTTTCACAGCATCATCTTTTAGGATTTGAAACAGCTCAGCTGGGATTCCATCACCTTCACTAGTTTTATTTGTAGTAATTCTTCCTAAGAGCCACTTGACTTCACACTCCAGGCTGTCTGGTTCTAGGTGAATGACCACACCATAACGGTTATCTGGGCCACTAAGACCTTTTTTATATAGTTCTGGGTGTTCTTGCCACCACTTCTTAATCTTTTTTGCTTCTGTTAGGCCCTTACAAGTTTTGTCCTTTATCATGCCTATCCTTTCATGAAGTGTCCCCTTAGTATCTCCAGTTTTCTTGAAGAGATCTCTATTCTTTCCCATCCTATGGTTTTCTTCTATTTCTTTGCATTGTTCACTTAAGATGACTTTCTTGACTCTCCCTGCTATTCTCTGGAATTCTGCATTCAGTTGGATATATCTTTCCCTTTCTCCTTTGCCTTTCACTTCTCATCTTCCCTCAGCTATTTATAAAGACTCCTCAGACAACCATTTTTAAAATTTATTTATTTATTTTAATTGGAGACTAATTACAATATCGTGGTGGGTTTTGCCATACATTGACATGAATCAGCCAAGGGTATACACGTGTCCCCCCATCCTGAACCCCCTTCCCACCTCACTCCCCATACTATCCCTCAGGGCTGTCCCAGTGCACTGGGTTTGAGTGCCCTGTTTCATGCATCAAGCACATTAGTCATCTATTTCACATATGGTAATATACATGTTTCAATGATATTCACTCAAATCATCCCACCCTCACCTTCTCCCACAGAGTCCAAAAGTCTGTTCTTCACATCTGTGTCTCTTTTGCTGTCTCGCATATAGGGTCATCATTACCATCTTTCTAAATTCCATATTTATGCATTAATATACAGTATTGGTGGTTTTTTTTCTGACTTATTTCACTCTGTATAATAGGTTCCACTTTCATCCACCTCATTAGAACTGACTCAAATGCTTTCTTTTTAATGGCTGAGTAATATTCCATTGTCCCTATGTACCACAACTTTCTTATCCATTCATCTGCTGATGGACATCTAGGTTGCTTCCATGTCCTGGCTATTGTTAACAGTGCTGCAATGAAAGTTGGGTTACATGTGTCTCTTTCAAGTCTGGTTTCCCCAGTGTGTATGCCCAGCAGTGGGATTGCTGGGTCATATGGCAGTTCTATTTCCAGTTTTTTAAGGAATCTCCACACTGTTCTCCATAGTGGCTCTAGTAGTTTGTATTCCCAACAACAGTGTAAGAGGGCTCCCTTTTCTCCACACCCTCTCCAGCATTTATTGTTTGTAAGGCTTTTTGATGGCAGCCATTCTGACCAGCATGAGATGATAGCTCATTGTGGTTTTGATTTGCATTTCTCTGATAATGAGTGATGTTGGGCATCTTTTCATGTGTTTGTTAGCCATCTGTATGTCAGGCAACCATTTTGCCTTCTTGCATTTCTTTTCCTTGGGAATGCTTTTGGTCATTGCCTCCTATACAATGATAGGAACCTCTGTCCATAGTTCTTCAGGCAGTCTGCCTACCAGATCTAATTTCTTGAATCTATTTGTCACTTTCACTGTATAATCATAATGGATTTTATTTAGGTCATACCTGAATGGTCTAGTGGTTTTCCCTGCTTTCTTCAGTTTAAGCCTGAATTTTGCAACAAGGAGCTGGTGATCTGAGCCACAGTCACTTCCTGGTCTTGTTTTTGCTGACTGTATAGAGCTTCTCCATCTTCAGCTACCAAGAATACAATCAATCTGATTTCAGTATTGACCTTCTGGTGATGTCCATGTGAGGAGTTTTCTCTTTTTTTATTGGAAAGGGGTGTTTCCATGACCAGTGTGTCCTGCTTTCTGTATCTATGAAAGTACCAATGGTTTGAGTGTTTCATATTACATCTTTCCCACAGGACTACTGCTTCTGGGAGCTCGTGAATTAATCCTGGTTACCAAAATATCCATAGGAACCAACCTTTTGGTTCTCATTTTCATTATCATCACTGGCTTCATTAAGGGAGATCTGCATAACTGGAGGCTCAGAGAACAGGACTACAAACTGAACACATCTGGATCCAGAGACATCTATGGCTTAGGAGGGTAATACTGGCCTTAATATATGGGTGAAGAGCATGCAGAGCTGGTAAAGTGTGGACAAAAGATATCTGGGCTGATGGATCCAGATGAAGCAAGTTCTGGAGCCCAGGACTTGAAGCATGAAGGGAGAAGCTCAGTAGAGATGGCTGAACTCACCTCAACCACGTTCTTTCTCTCTCCTTCTCTCACCGTAGCTTGGGCCTTCTGGGTTCTGGAGGATTTGCACCTTTTGGCTTTGAAGGGATTCTCCAGGGAGCAGCTACATGTTTCTACTATTTTTTTGGTATTGATGCTGTTGCCACTAAAGGTAACATGGCCACTGTGTGTCCCATCTGGGGTTTGGGAACAGACTGGCTGCCCCTGGCTTAAGGGAAACCTCATTGTTGAGTGCAAAAAGGAAGGGGATTTTGCGATTTCATCCCAGTGTGTTTTCCTGACCCAATACTTCTTCCCTTTTGGCAGGGGTAGAAGCTATAAATCCTCGTCGTTCCATCCCCTGGAGCATCATGATCACGATCTTCATCTGCTTTTTAGCCTACTCTGGTGTCTCAGCGGCACTCACCCTCATGGTGCCCTACCACCAGATTCAGCCTCACGACCCTTTGCCACAAGCCATTCTCCATAGTTGGTGGCTCCCCGCCAGATATTTCGTGGCTATTGGCACCCTCTGTGCTCTTATATCCAGGTCAGTGCCATGGTTTTCTCCCTGTCTACTGTCAGATGCTCAGATCTCCCAAGCCCTAGAATTGGTAGAGAGGACAGAGAGACACCTTACCCCAAGCCAACATGAGAGCAGAAGCCCCGGTCTGTCCTGCTTCTCGACATCCTTACATGTTTCCATTTTCTCTTCCAGACTCTATAGTTCCATGTTCAGAATGCCTCCTTTGATCTACACGATGGCAGAGGACGGGCTCCTTTTCCGGGTACTTACCCGGATCCATGTCCGCACAGGCACCCGTGTCGTGGCTATCATGTCTGCTGGAAATCTTACAGGTGAAAAAAAAAAAAAAAATTGAAACCCACGCTTTAACTTACATATTTCCAGCTGTTTCTCACTCCCTTCCCACCTTGTTTGTGCCCTCATTCTAGGGCTCATGGCGTTACTCTTCACGTTCACAAACCTTGTGGATCTCGTGTCAGTTGGAACCCTGCTCGTTTACTCCCTGGTAGCATTTTCTATTCTTGTCCTCAGGTGAGACCCCACTACACCTCGATAGGGAGTCTTGGGGATTAGTTGGGAGGTAAACGTCTTCTGCCTTCAGCTATCTTCTAAAAGTCCTGCTCTGCTTAAGACAGGATACATGCGAAATAGGCCGTGTGATGTTGGATGAGTAGGGGCTGCTGTTAATATTGTCTTAAAACCTCTAATTCAGGTACCAGCCAGACCAGAATTTAAGCAAGAATGAGAACACAGAGGAGGAAATTGAGATGCCTGTCCCTGATGAACATCCGCTGGACTCTGAACCTGAAGCAAGAAACTCAAACATTCTAAAGAGTCTGTGGTTCCCTATCAGCACCATCCCCACTAGGAAATCTGGCCAGATTGTCTACGGATGTGCCTCACTACTCGGTGAGCAGTGGGATTTCTCTTTGGTCGTTTGCTGAAATTGACAGTATGGTGTTGGAGTGTGTATTTTGTCAACTGAGGAGTCTTGGTGATATAAGGGCCCTTGCTGAGGTGGGCAGCCTGGGGAGAGGGGTGGCCCAAGGTCTTGACATCTTCAGCTTCTGAAGTTGAACCTGTTCTCCTCCACCTTGACCCCTGTAGTTCTCCTGATGATAATCTTGAGCCTGATCCTGGTCCAGTGGTCCAGTCAGGGGTTCTCTGGAGACTCCAAGTACACACCAGTGGCTGTGCTGCTGCTGCTGCTCATCATTGGAGTCATGGTCATCATCTGGAGGCAGCCCCAGAACCCCATTCCTCTTTATTTTAAGGTAAGTGACCTTATGTGCCCAAACTGTCCACCTGGAGTGAACCTGCTTCATGGTCTAAACATCCAGGGAGTGAGGGGAATTGCTAAAACCAATGGACTCTTCCCTGATCCCCCTCAGTACTTTACATACACGGTCTGAGTAGGCACTGAATACACAGTCTGAAGGCTGTTCTTCCTGCCCAAGTGGTTTAGTGTCTCTCACTCAGACGTCTGGGATGTGTTCAGGGATGAACTGACTCTGCCCCACAGGTCCCTGCTCTGCCTGTCTTCCCACTGGTGAGCATCTTTGTGAACATTTACTTGATGATGCAGATAACTTCTGGGACCTGGGCCATATTTGCCATCTGGAATGTGATTGGTAAGTGGCATTCTGGCATAAAGAGACCCCTTGAGTGACTAATCCCAAACTGAGATCCCCTAAACTTCTTGACCACCATAATAGGAGGCCTATTGGACGTTTGTGACCAGGAAGAGTGCCTACTTATCCTTCTCACTTTCTCATTTCCTTACTAGGATTTCTCATATACTTTGGATACGGGATCCGACACAGCCTGGAGGAGAACGATGAGCAACAACCACCAGCTTCCACCTCCCAGACTCCCGACAAAAACACCCCTAGTCCTGAGTCATCTTAACCACAAGTCATAGATGCTGTGTAGAATCCCTATATACATAGGAGGTGTCTTCTACTACATGAACACTTTCAGCCGCTATGGAGTGTGAAGGTGTATGCATCTACAGCCCTGTCTTTATTGCCAGTAGACAAAGTCACGTTAATGTTGTCTAACTTTTAAGTAAGCTTTTCAAAGCATGACGTACATACAGAAAAACACATGCTTCTTAAGTGTGCACCAAGACCAATTTTCAAAAAGAAAGTACAACAACATAACCAGCAGGAGAAAGACAATGTCAACCTGGCACCTGAGAAACAACTCCTTGTTCCCATCTCCAGGCTGAGCACGGAGATGTCCACTTGAGGAGGAAACATAGGTAATCATATATTGTGTAAGAGTTACACTTTAAATATTAGGTCATCAATAAGTTTGAAGTAAAAGGTCAGTTTTCATTCCAATCCCAAGAAAGGTAATGCCAAAGAATGTTCAAACTACCAAACAACTGTGCTCATTTCACAGCCTAGCAAAATAATGCTCAAAATCCTAAGCTAGACTTCAGCAGTGCATGAACTGACAACTTCCAGATACAAGCTGGTCTTAGAAAAGGTAGTGAACTAGAGATCAAATTGCCTACAATTGTTGGATCACAAAGAAAGCAAGGCAATTCCAGAAAAACATCAACTTCTGCTTCATTAACTATGCCAAACCCTTTGACTCTGTGGACCACAACTAACTGTGGAATATCCTTAAAGAGATGGGAATACCAGACCATCTTACCTGTCTCCTGAGAAACCTGTATGCAGGTCAAGAAGCAACAGTTAGAATCAGACATGGAATGGTGGACTGGTTCACAACTGGCAAGGGAGTATGATAAGGCTATATATTGTTTCCCTCTTATTTAAATTATATGCAGAGTACATGATGCAAAATGCTGGGCTGGATGAATCACAAGCTGGAATCAAGATTGCCAGGAGAAGTATCAACAACCTCAGATGATACCATCCTAATGACAGAAAGGGAAGAGGAAATAAAGAGTCTCTTGATGAAGGTGAAAGAGGAGAGCAAAGAGCCTGGCTTAACACTTAGTATTCAAAAATACTAAGATCATAGCATCTGGTCCTGTTACTTCCTGGCAAATAGAAGAGGAAAAAGTGGAAGCAGTGACAAATTTTCTTTCCTTTGGCTCCAAAATCACTGCAGACAATGACTGTAGCCATGAAATTTAAAAACACTTGATCCTTGAAAAGAAACCTATGACAAACCTAGACAGCATATTAAAAAGCAGAGAGATTACTTTGCTGACAAAGGTCTGTCTAGTCAAAGCTGCAGTTTTTCCAGTAGTCACGTACGGATGTGAGAGTTCGGCCATAAAGAAGGCTGAACACTGCAGAATTGATGCTTTTGAAAACTATGGTGCTGGGCAAGACTCTCGAGAGTCCCTTGTACTGCAAGGCGATCAAACCAGAAAATTCTAAAGGAAATCAACCCTGAATATTCATTGGAAGGATTGATGCTGAAGTTGAAGCTCCAATACTTTGGCCACTAGATGTGCAGAGCTGACTCAATGGAAAAGACCCTGATTCTGGGAAAGACTGAGGGCAGGAGGAGAAGAGGGAACAGACAATGAGATGTTTAGATAGCATCACTGACTCAATGGACATCTCCATCACATAGTGGAGGATAGAGGAGCCTGGTGTGCTGCATTCCACGTGGTCACAAAGACTTGTACATGACTTAGCAACTGAACAACCACAACAGGACCCTGCAGGCATGCCTCTGAGATATTCCTGGTTTGATTCCAGACTACCATAGTAAAGAGAACTGGCAATAAAGAGAGTCACACAAATTTCTTTTTTTAACCGACTCAATGGACCTTGGTTTGGGTGGACTCCGGGAGTTGGTGATGGACAAGGAGGCCTGGCTTGCTTCGGTTCATGGGATGGCAAAGAGTTGGACACAACTGAGTGACTGAACTGAACTGACTGCATATAAACTTATGTTTACACTACACTGTAGTCTATTCAGTGTGCTATATATTCTCTCTAAAAAATGTACATACTTTAACTTAAAAGTACTTTATTGCTGAAAAATGCTAGCTGTCATCTGACAACCCAGAGTTGCCACAAACCTTCAGTTTGCAAAAATTGCAGCATCTGCAAAGCACAATAAAATGATATCTGCTTGTACATGTGTATGTATATATTAAAAGATGTATAGTTAATAAGCACAAAAAATTTATATGTAATATATGTATTAAAGTATAATTGCCAAGGTTCATTGTTGATCTAAAATCAATGTATCTAGTTGTCCTGTAATACTATTTGCTAAATCTGTCACCTCTTGGTGTCTCTGTATGCTCTCCACATTCTAATAACCTCTTGACATTTGGGATTAGTCAAACTTCGTTAGGGCCCAACCTCATGACCTCATTTAATCTTAATTACCTCTTTAAGGCCCCCAAACAAAATACAGTCACATTCTGAAGTCCTGGGGATCAGGAATTCAACATATGAATTTGAAAGAAGGGCGATGCATTCACCTCTTCACACTTTTGATCACCACCTGCTTCCCAGTGGCTAAAACAGTGTCTGGAATACAATAAGTGCTCAGTTATATTTGATGAGATATTTAATGAAAGAATCATATGTACATGTAATATTTTACATAACCCAAGATGGGGAACTTTTTATTTACCAGTAATTATCAAAGGGAGACCACAGTATTTGTTTGGGAAAAATGATATTTTGTTAAACGACTTGGAACAGAAAATGAGACTTTAAGGCCATGTCTAATCTATGATTGGTCTTCCCTGGTGGCTCCATGGTAAAGAATCCACCTGCCAATGCAGGAGACACATTCAATCCCTCAATTGGGAAGATCCCCTGGAGGAGGAGATAGACACTGTTTCCAGTGTTCTTGCCTGGAAAATCCCATGGACAGAGGAGCCTGGCGGGATACAGTCCAGGGGATTGGAAAAGAGGCAGACGTGACTTAGAGATGAAACAACAACAATGTCTAGCTGGTGCTGGCTAGATCATTTCACAGGAGAGAAAAAATGCAGAGAGAAATTGAGAAGAGGAGAGAGAAGAGAGGGGTGAGGAGAAGGTGGTGAAGGGCTCTGTGAGATGAGAAACTCTTCCCTTGATCTGATCTCACTTTCATATGAAAATCATGAAGTGATGATGTAGGTAGGCATCTCACAGAAAAAAAGACTTTTTAAATGATTATTCTTGGTGTAGATTGATGAGGGGGAAAAACAGTTGGCAGAAGAAGGAGAAAGAGCAAATCATTAGTGTGTTATTCCATGAATGTGTTATTTAAGTAGGTGGTTCCCACAGATCGCAGGAAGTCAGTGAGTGGTTGGGAGCAGGGCAAGAAGGTGAGGAAGGGGTTTGGGAGATGACTGAGGGTCTGCTGTCTTTCCAGGGATAAGGATACAACATGGACACCCTCCAGAAGTCACAGATTCCTCTCCCCCCACCCCATGCCTCCCCACTTTACTGGCCATGTGAACCTGGAAATGTCACCTAACCTTGCTTCTAACCCTAAAGGCTTGGCAAAGAAGTGGAGAAATAAGACACAGGATGAGTCCTTACATAGCATATGTAAGATGGGAATTTCAGAGTTGAGGTTCTTGGCTCAGTTGATGGAAAATTAAATAACAATCAAAGTAAGAAAAAAGAAAAGAGAACTTTGGTTATTTTTGTAACATCCAGATTTTTAATATAATATCCTGAATTGTTACTGATAACCTACCAGGACATATCAGATTTTTAGGAATTTCATATAATTTTTAGAACACATATTAATAACACTTATCCTTCCGATATAACCTAAAAAGGTTTATCATCACTTATTTGAGAATGCATGTGTGCTTAGGCACTTCAGTCGTGTCTGACTCTTTGAGACCCAACAGACTATAGCCCGACAGGCTCCTCTGTCCATAGGATTCTCCTGGCAAGGATACTGGAGTGGGTTGCCCTGCTCTCTTCCAGGGGATTTGCTAATGACACCCATGTAATTATATGTGCCAGTATGCCTAATTGTAATGAGGTCAGTATCATTCCTTGAGATGTTTTAGGAGCTCTCTGAAAAATCCCCAGAATAGCTAGAGGTCAAAAAATATTTCATTTGGGGCTTCTTTGGTAGTTCAGTGGTAAATCTGCCTGCCAAGGCAGGAGACATGGGTTCTGACACAGGTAGATTCTCATGGGTGACAGAGAACTTGCAGAAGGTCAGCTTTCCTGCAGGGATGTTCTGGCACTCCAAAAAGATGAAAACAATTCTGGTCAAAACAAAGTTGGAGGTGAGAGAATCTTTCCCCTCCCCCATGCAAGGAAACATATCTCCACAGAAAAGGGGAGTGATGAGTGAGTGCTCAGCTACCCTAGTTCTGCAGGACATCACAGCAGACACCTGAGAAGGACATCCACAGCAGCACCAGAGATCAGAGACGGGACCTCCATGAGGAGGGAGAGGAAAAATATTTAGAAAGATGCAGATAAACATTTCAGTGGGGGTGAAAAGGATTGCTTTTCTCAGGGAGTCCATTCGCATGTCTCTGGGAGCACCACCCTGGGAAATCTCTCTGCTGCGTCCACAGGAACCCTCAGTACCCCGAGTGCTGGTTCCACACCTCCCCCTACTCCACGGGGGCTCCATGTGGGACCCTCCCCTTGCAACGTCCTGGGGATCTCGGGTAGACCAGAAGCAGGCTCAGAAAACCAGTCCCTGCTCTAGTCGAGGGCACTCGCAGACTGGAGCTCTAGAGCCACCTTCTGGAAATCCAGAGACAGGTTTCCAGGAGGCAGCCTGGTGGGTTGTCAGAGCAGAGAGACAGAAAAGCTTCAGAATTCTCCCACAAGGCCTCCCTGGTGGTTCAGTGGTTAAGAATCCGCCTGCCAAGGCAGAGGACCCAGGTTCAATCCCCTGTCTGGGAGGACCCCATATGCCACGGGGCAACGAAGCCCACATGCCACAACTACTGCAGCCTGTGCTCTGCAGCAAGAGAAGCCACCCAAGGAGAAGCCCGTGCACCGCAACTAGAGAAAGACTGTGCAGTAACCAAGATCCAGGGCAGACACACATCATCAATTAATTTAAGATTATTAAAAAGGATTATCCCACAAGAGGGAGCAGAAAGAGTGAAATAAGTGTACTGATACAAAGACAGAGAAAATTCCAGAAAGTAACTCCACCATGAAACAACAGTACCCCAGTTGAAGTTAACCACCAAAGATTGAAGGTGGTGTCTACTACAAATACAAAAGTCTAGTATAGAATTATACTCACAGTTCTACTCACCTTCATCCTCTTGGGAGCAGCCTCTCCACTGAGGAATTTAGTACCACTTTAATTCCCAGAATTTTCTGCTTTGAGTCAGATGAGAGAAACTCAGAGAAGGCTTCTTTCTGCATCTGTTGCATCTCAGGTGTTTTCCCTTTAAAATAATCTTCCTAACAACTCTGGACTGGACCACTACTTCACAGTAAAAAAAAAGAAAAAGAAAAAAATTAATGGAAGCTTGAACTACGACATGTCGTCCCCACAGTGACAGTGTCTGGCTGGTGTGTTATCAAGTGTGTCACTTGTTGCATGTCAGAATCTTGTCCACTCACTAACCCCTCATTCACTCGCTCATCCCTCCCCTCCGACTCCTGATTTCTTCCTTCTGTGAGACGTAGTGCTTTTGACCTCCTTCAGCATATCTCCCTTTCCTCCCTTGGTGCTCAGTCTTCCCAGAAAACAGACTCCTCGGGATCCTATTCCATCCCTTTGTGCTAGGCTGGCTGCAGACATGACACTTGTTCAATGCTTTTGTTGCTTGAATTCACATCAGAGACTGTAAACTCCCCTTCTCGTGGTTGGGGTCCAGCTGGCCTTGGGGGTCTCCCACACTGGAGTGTCTCAGATCAGGTGCAGACTGTGGGGAGTTGAGTCATGTAAGAGGACTGGGTGGGAGGAGGAGTGTGTGTGGGTCCCCAGTTCTGCTTAGGGTCCTTGATGATTAATGAATTCAAGTGTCCCTGGAAATAATCAAGAAACACAATAGAGATGGAAAGGTTTTACTTGACTCACACTGAAGACTATAGCTTAGGAGGCCCCCTCTCCAAGAGTTCTGAGGAACTGCTCTGCTGAAGCATGGTTTCCAGCACAGTCTTACACCTCATGCAAACGAAGCTCACACATCAACACAACAGGGTGAATTCCTTCAAGGTTTCAAAAGAGACAGACTTAGTACATAGGCAGTGAAACAGCAGGACTTTGGTGTCTGGGAAGGGAACCTTATCTTCCAGGGAGTGTTAATGCAGACACCGTGAGAAGGGATTTGCTTATTTTGATCTTCAAAACACATTTTTTTAACTCAACGCTTAAAGCAGATGAGCTGTGAAGGTCTGACAGGCTGTCTTAGTTCACACACAACTCAGGCTGAACCATGGATGAGCCAGAATGACTTCCCCATTCCTCAATATGTGAACATCTTCTCCATCACAGTTCAGTTCAGGTCAGTTCAATTCAGTCGCTCAGTCGTGACCGACTCTTTGCGACCCCAAGAACTGCAGCACGCCAGGCCTCCCTGTCCATCACCAAATCCCAGAGTCCACCCAAACCCATGTCCATTGAGTCGGTGATGCCATCCAACCATCTCATACTCTGTCGTCCCCTTCTCCTCCTGCCCTCAATCTTTCCCAGCATCAGGGTCTTTTCAAATTAATCAGCTCTGCACATCAGGTGGCCAAAGTATTGGAATTTCAACTTCATCATCAGTCCTTCCAGCACTGATCTCTTTTAGGAACAAGCAGATAAAAATCTTAGAACCATAGGATCCAGCAATTCTACCTCTGGCGATATACCCAGAATTGAAATCATACCCTGGAAGAGATATTTGTATACTTACGTTCATACCAGCTTTATTCATAATATTTAAATCATTACTGCAACCCGAGTATCCATTGACCAAAGAACAGGTAAACCAAACATGGTATATACTAATAACAAAGTATTATTCAGCAGTTACAAAGAAAGGAAGGGACTTCCGTGGTGGTCTAGTGGTTAAGAATCTTCCTTGCAATGCAGCCTATTAAGAGGGTAACAGGCAAGAAGGCCAGCGGTCTCCAAAGGAGGAAATAGGCTGCAAGTGTCAGACATTTTTATCTCTCTTAAGTGGCAGGAGGAAACAAACTAGCGACATTTTCCCTTCTCTATACAAATTTAAAAGGGCGTGAGGGATGGTATGGGGAGGGAGGAGGGAGGAGGGTTCAGGATGGGGAACACATGTATACCTGTGGCGGATTCATTTTGATATTTGGCAAAACTAATACAATTATGTAAAGTTTAAAAATAAAATAAAATTAGAAAAAATAAATAAATAAAAAGGAAAAAAAAAAAAGAAAAAAGAAAAATTTGTGCTAGGTGCACGTAGCCACCAAAAAAAAAAAAAAAAAAGGACGTTTCTCTTAAAATACTGTGTTGCCATAATGACACCTGGTTTCACCTGAAGTTAACTATTCTCAAACCTTGAGTTAATCAATGCATTTTTCTTATGGAAATGTTTGTCTTAAGCTATGTTAATGTACTATGCATTTACCCCAGACTCTGTCTTCAAGTTGGTTCTGCCTAATGGCTCAGAACCTACTTAACAAACCAGTATGTTATACTCAGATATTGTTCCCCTAATCTATGTAAACGAAACTATTTGTATGGTAATCTGCCCTTCTACAAGATTCAAGTCAATCGTTTTATGGCCCAGGATGAATCATCTGGTGCCAAGATTATCCCAAAATGCATCTTATGGATGAGGTGTCTGGTGCCATTCTGAGTTTTAAGACATTTCTTTCTTTCATTAACAGACTGCGAGTGACTGTATAACATCCAGCTGAAGACTAGCAGGGGGGTACTCTTTCTGCCCCCTTCTGATGCCTATGTCAGAAGCTTTCTCTATATCCTTTATACTTTAATAAAACTTTGTTACACAAAAGCTCTGAGCGATCAAGCCTGGTCTTTGGCCCCAGATTGAATTCTTCTCCTCTGGAGGCCAAGAATCCTGGCATCTTTTCATTCAGCAATAACCTTTCACTATGTGGGTTCAATCCCCAGTCAGGGAACTAAGATCCCACATGCCCCAGAGCAAGTCTGAGAGTGCAACTAAATGAAGCTTGCCAGCTACAACAAAGACTCAGCACAGCCAAAATTAAAAAAAAAAAAAAAAATTTTTTTTAAGGGAATATAACATAGACTACAATGCAAATGACCTAGTGGACATTGTGATAAGTAAAAGAAGTGTGACAAGAAATAACAAATACTATATGATTTCATTTACATGAATTAAGTGGTCATATTCATAGAGACAGAAAGTGCTGAGGAATCCATTTCATAAATTGCCTGAAAATCTGCTAAATACCTGACCTGTGCTCAGTTTTCATTGGCCTGATCCTTGGCAAAAAGAAGATTAAGGACAGAAGAATCCCCCTCTCTTGGGTTACTGCTACTGGGGCCCAGCAGATAGTGGAGCCTTTGGGACACACTGAGGAGTAGCCCCTGCCAGAGTACCTCATTTGCACCCACTGCTGCTTGCCTGTTCATTGGGGGTTTGAGGAAACAAGAAACAAGTGACTGTAAAAGAATCAAGATTTTGTTAGCCGTATGTCCTTCCAGTCATAGGACCAAGGAACTCTTACCTTAACCGGAGGTCTTCTGGAATCTGAGACTGAGCCACATGAGCTTTCTGCTGCGTTTATTTTTGCTGTCCTGGTTTCCACAATGCTTGGCTTCCTTTCATTTCCCCTGTGCTGGGTTTTGTTCCTGATTAGCTTTCACACAGGAGCTTTCGCCAAGTTGGGCTTCTGCTGTGTTGGCCTCTGCTTCACGGGGGCTGAGCTGAGGTTGTTTCAGCCAGGTTAAACCTGAGTCACGGCACCATATATGTCAAGGGAGTTTTTAATTTCCTCAGTTCTGTCTCGTCATGACAAAAATTTGAAGTGACAGATGGACCAATGTTACAGCCCTGTGTAAATTTCCTTGGACAGACCAGTGTTTTAGCACCACATAATTTATTCAGTGGACCAGTCTTATAGCTCCTTGTTACAGCTCAGTTTTATTTAGAAAGCAAAGGTAAATACATCCTAGAGGCATGAGGGCAGACCGACCCAAAAGACGTGAAGAGAAGAGAAGCCCCTGGCTCAATTTTGGCTCCTCTTTTTATACATTTGTCTCCTCTCCTCTGAGCCTGCCCTTTGTAAACTGGGCTAGCCAGGAGGGCTGTTTGTTTTACCTGAGGTTCTCCTTCCAGTCCTTGGACCTTCCTTTGTTCTATTTTTGTGTGCTTTTCCGTCCTTTGTCTTTTAGCCAGCGCCATTCTGGACTTCTTTTTCCTAGTCTAGCTACCTAACAGTAAAGAATCGGCCAGCAATGCAAGAGACCTGATTGGATCCCTGCATTGGGAAGATACCCTGGAGAAAGAATTGGAAACCCATTCCAGTATTCTTGCCTGGAGAATCCCATGGACAGAGAGCCTAACCAGCTACAGTCCATAGGCTTACAGTGAGTCAGACAAGACTGAGCAACTAACACACACAAAAAGTATAGTCATATTCTATATGACTTAGGTCCCATCCTGATGACCTCATATATTCTTCATTATCTCTTTAAGGCCCTACCACTGAAAGGTTGTTGCTGAATCATGAAAGATGCCAGGATTCTTGGCCTCTGGAGGAGAGGAATTCCATCCCAGGCCAGTGACGAGGCTTGATCGCTCAGAGCTTTTGTGTGATAAAGTTTTAATAAAGTATAAAAGAAATAGACAGAGCTTCTGACATAGACATCAGAAGGGAGCAGAAAGAGTGACCCCCTGCTAGTCTTTAGCAGGAAGTGATATAGCTACTAGCAGGCTGCTAATTAGAGAAAGGAAATGTCACAAAACTGAGAGTGGTACCAGGCCCCTCACTCACAAAATACATTTTGAGATAACATTGGCACAATGTGAGTCATCCTGGGCCATAAAGCAGTTGACATGAATCTTGAAGAAAGGGAGTTTCCAAACAAATATATAGTTTCATTAACATAGGAGAATACTTGTGTGAGTAAAATATATTGGTTTTCTGAGCCATGATCGGTTCTGAGTCTTAGCTGGAACTGACTTAAAGAAAGAAAGAGTTTAAGGTAAATACATAGTTCATTAACATAGTGTAAGAAAAACATTTCCATAAGAAAAATGCATTGGTTAGCTCAAGGTTTGAGAAAAGTTAAGTTCAGGTAGAACAAACTGTTGTCATGGCACACAGGATTTTTAAAAGAAACCTCCTTTTAAATTTGCGTAAAGAAGGGGAAAAAAATCTGACACTTGTAGTTTGTTTCCTCCTGCCACTTAAGGGACATTAAAAAAATGTCTGACACTTTCAGCCTATTTCTTCCATTTGGAGACCCCTGGCCTTCCTGCCTGTTACCCTCTCACCACCAAATAGAGTCATATTCCAAGGTCCTAGGGTTTAGTACTTCAATATATGAATTTGAAAGTGGGGAGATACATTCACTCCCATCACACTTCTGATTACCATTTGCTTTGTAGCACCTAAAACAGTGTCTGGAATACAATAAGTGCTCAGGCATATTTCATGAGCTGCATAACAAAAGAATCACACATACATGTAATAATTTACATGACCCAAGATGGGGAACTTTTCATTTACCAAAAATTATTAAAGGGAGACAACAGTATTTGATTGGGAAAAATAATATTGTTAAACTGCTTGGAGTGGAAAATTAGATTTTAAAGCCATGTCTATGATTGGGTTTCCCTGGTGGCTCAACAGTAAGAATCTGCCTGTCAGTGAAAGAAATGTGGGTTTGACCCCTGGGTTGGGAAGATCTCCTGGAGGGGGAAAGGCAACCCACTCCAATATTACTGTTTGGAGAATCCCATGGACAATGGAGCCTGATGGGCTACAGTCCATGGGGTTGTGAAAGAATCAGACAAGACTTAGCCACTAAGTAAAGGCAGTCTATGGCTAAAGCACCTGCAGTGATAAGCCCATACAATGCAGCTACAGAGTGCATGACAGCTAGAGAGCAGCCCCACTCACTGCAGCTGGAGAAAGACAGTGCACAGCAACAGACTCCTAGTGCAACCAAAAACAAATCAATTAATTACTGGGAGGGAGGAGGGTTGTGAGCTGGGTCCCCTAGTTTTACATTCTTTCTACTTCAGTGTTCTTGCTGATCAATGAATTCCACTGTCCAGGAAAATAATCAAGAAACACAAGAGAAATGGGAAAGTTTTATTTGACCCAAACTGAGGGCTATAGCTTGGGGGCACCCTCTCAGATAGCTCTGGGGAACTGCTCCATTGAAGCACAATCTTATACCTCATCCAAACGAAGCACATACATCAACATGACAGGGCGTATTCCTTAAAGTTTCAAAAGGAACAGACTTAGTACATAGACAATGAGACAGTAGGACCCTGGTGTCTGGGAAGGGAACTTTATCTTCCAGGGAGTGTTAACATGGATGCCATGAGAAGGAAGTTATTCGTTCTCATCTTCAAAACAGATATTCTTTACCTCAGGGTTAAAGATGTGCTGTGAGAGTTAAACAGACTTAGTTCACACACAGTGCAGCCTGAACCATGAATAAGCCCAAATGACTTCCTCATTGCTCCATATGTGAACATCTTCTCCATCACAGGATATAAAAATGTTAGAACCTTATGATCCAGCAATTCTACCTTTGAGGCTGTACCCAGAGAACTGAAAGCACACTCTGGAACAGATTTTTCTACATCCTTGTTCACAGCAGCATTATTCACAATAACTAAAACATGAAAACAATCCAAGTACCCAGTGATCAAAGAATCACTAAGTCCCTGTGGTATGTGCATATACTAGAGTATAATTCAGCATTAAAAAGGAGAGGAATGTAACCCATGCTACAACATAAAAGAATCTAGTACACATTCTACTGAGCAAAATAATCCTGACAGGAAAGGATAAATAATGTTTGATTCCACTGAAATGAGACACCCAAAGTGCTCAGATTTAGAGAAAGTAGGACAACGATTGTCAGGAACTCAGAAAGGAGAAAGGCAGGATTATTGTTGAATGGCCAGAGTTGATATTTTGCAAGGCGAAAAAAGTTCTGGAGTTTGGTTGCAAAAAATGCAAACGTACTTATTTCTACTGAAATGGACACTTGAAAGTGAAAGTGAAGTCGTTCAGTTATGTCCAACTCTTTGCGACCCCATGGACTGTAGCCTACCAGGCTCCTCCATCCAGGGAAGAGTACTGGAGTGGGTTGCCATTTTCTTCTCCAGGGGATTTTTCCAACCCAGAAACTGAACCTGGGTCTCCCGCATTGTAGGAAAACATTTTACCCATCTGAGCCACCAGGGAAGTCCTCTTGCACACTTAAAGATGGTTAAAATGGTAAATTTCATGTAATGAGTAATAATATAAAATTTTTTTTAAAAAAGAAGGGAAAAAAAAAAACCCTCTCAGAACCACTCCCTGAGAGTAACCACAGAAGGGTCAAGGCTGATAGCTACATGGCAGATGTACCCCGCCCACCCAGCCTCATCTCCACCCTACCAATGCAGGGGGTAAGGGCGGTCTTCTGTGCTCAGGGCTGTCTGCTTTGATCCTTAGAGATGTCTCAGCTCCAGTCCTGTATGACTTAACCTCAGCCTCCCTGACTGATCCAGTGCTCCAGGCTCTGCTCCAAGGATCCAGTAAGTCTTGGGTCACCCTCTTCTGTAGGAGACTGGGTGCTGAATTCACATCCTCCCAAAGAGACCTCTGCAATCCCAGAGTGGAGGGGGTCAGCCCGGCTCCTGACTGAGGGTGGAGAGACTCATTTTCCAGATGAAAACAGGAGTGGGAGTTGTCAGGTTTATGTGGGAATTGGTGGTGCAGGGGGTTGGATCAGACCATGGAGATTCTGACTCATTTTTTTTTTGACTGGCACTCAAACAACATCAAAGTTCCCCTTGGATCAGGGTTTATGCTGTGAGGACCACTGATGTCAGTCTCCTGTATATGGTGGTAAATTATGTATAGCTTAAAATTTGCCATCTTAACCATTTTTAACTATACAGTTCAGTGATGTTAGGTATATTTATATTGTCGTGCAACCAACCTTAAGAACTCTTTTCACCTCTTTTTTCTCTTCTTTCCTAAGAAGAAAACTAAAACCGGGTCTCCATTTAACAGTAACTCCCAGTTTCACCCTTCATTCGAGCCCCTGACAAACCACCATTCTACTTTGTCTCTAAGAAGTTGACTCCTCTCAGTACTTCATGGACATGGAATCATAGCATGTTTTTTTGCGACTGGATTATGTCACTGACCATAATGTCCTCAGTGTTCCTCCACGCTATAGCATGCATCAGAATTTCCTGTCTCTTTTAGAGAACAGACTTGTGGACACAGAGTGGGAGGGAGAAGGTGCGATGAATTGAGAGAGTAGCATTGAAACATATATGCTACCATATGTAAAAGAGATCACCAGTAGGAATTTGCTATGTAATGCAGGGAGTTAAACCCGGTGCTCTGTGACAACCTAGAAGGGTGGGATGGAGTAGGGGGATGGGAGGGAGGGTCAGGAGGGAGGGGACATATGCATACCTATGGCTGATTCATGTTGATGTATGGCAGAAACCAACAAAACAATGCAAAGCAATCATCCTCCAATTAAAAATAAATTTAAAAAAATACATGTGAAAAAAAATTTTCCTATCTGTTTAACGCTGAATAATATTCCACTGTATGTACAGCCACATTGTGTTAATCCATTCCTTCATGGATGGACATCTGGGTTGCTTCCAACTTTCAGCTATTGTGAATAATGCTGCTAAGGAACACAGGTGTACAAATATGTCTTTGAACCCTATTGTCAATTCGTTGGGGCATATACCCAATGTGGCATGACTGGGTCACGTGGTAAATGTATTTTTCATTTTTGAGGAGGCACCATACTGCATCCATAGCTGCTGTCCCATGTTACATTGCTCCTCACAGTGCAGAAAGGTTCAGCAGCAGCATTTGAGCAAGAACAAAACAGTCCAGAGAAGGATATGACTTGTTCAAGAGTGCCGCAGTGTTTGTAGAACCAAGATTCTATCCATAGTTTCCTGGCTCTTTGAATGCTTGCTCTTAATCAAAATGTTAAATTTGGACTTTGGAGTATGAGGGGTGGAAGTCCCCCTCACAGTAACTGGTGGTCACAAGATCAGCCTAGCCCTGCAGAGCTGTGTAGGCAGAACACATTTCATGTCCCAAAGCAACAGGAAACACAGTCCTGTCATCTCTGATTCGCAACGAACATTCGTCCCCCCTCCCTCCAGGCACTTGGGAGACCACTGTAGTTTAATGCTTTGACTGAGCTGGGCTAGAGTCTGTTCAGTTCAGTTCAGTAGCACAGTCGTGTCCGATTCTTTGTGACCCCATGAATCGCAGCACGCCAGGCCTCCCTGTCCATCATCAACTCCCGGAGTTCACTCAAACTCAGGTCCATCGAGTCAGTGATGCCATCCAGCCATCTCATCCTCTGTCGTCCCCTTCTCCTCCTTCCCCCAATCCCTCCCAGCATCAGAGTCTTTTCCAATGAGTCAATTCTTCACATGAGGTGGCCAAAGTATTGGAGTTTCAGCCTCAGCATCAGTCCTTCTGTGCCTCCCCTCAAATATCATCTTATTCTTCCCCAGGACAGTTACTATTCCATGTCACTCTGCAAACAATGAAACAGAAAGTGTCCAGGTTTCAGGGTCCTTGGTGAAAAAAAAGTGCAGAGTCTGAGTGCTCTGCTCAGCAAGCCCCTGAAAGACTCACTTCACCCCTATCAAAGAGGGGAGGGAATAATGATGATAATTTGTTCTATTGTGCAGGGGAAAGGAGAAAAAAGATGAAATGTAGTTTCAGCAAAATCAGACAAGCTTGGCTGGTTGATTTCGATTCAAAAATCACCATTCTCATCTATCCAACTAATGCCAACTAAGCACCTATGATGTGCCAGGCTCCATGATGGAAACTTTTGCTTCTATAGGGGCAGAAGACTTGGCTTTCTAGATTCTTCAGCTGAGATAACAATTCAATTGACATAAGACAGTTGGACACAGTTAGTTCAATATGTACAGGAGCCCCATAAAATTTTTTGAGGCTCAAAGACTGTCAGACAATTGAAGCTTATATGACCCCCTGAGTTAAGGAGAAAGGGGTGGGGATCTGGGCCTTCAAATGGGAGGAAGACCATGCACAGCAGGATGAGAAGAGCAAGTGCCTGGTGAACAAATGTTTGCCCACTCCAAGCAGGTAAGTCTTTCTGAGATTAAAAAGTTCTCTGTGGTAATAGCTCTCTTCCTGGCATAGGTCTCCTAATCTACATTGTTTTGAACAATTGAGGGAGAGGTAAAGAGCTTCTCCTGAATCTAATGGGTCTTAATTAACTTTAGCTCAAAACAATTGACTGGTCAAAGGGGCACATTTGGGGAGACATAATACACTCCGTCTCACTTCTTTTCAAGCAAACTTTCCAGTAACTTTGAGACAAATTAGAAGTCTTCTCTATGATTGTAGAAACCAAATCTCAGAGATGGAGAGCTTGCCCAGTGTGTCCTTTTACCACCTGCTCCATCACTTCCTTACTCCATAGAACTGGACCCCAGTGCCAAGGGCAGATGGACATTCTTAACGGCTTTATGTCTTCTTTCCTCAGCAGACTGCAGCCTCCTCAACTATGTCTAGGATGTTGCTTCAGTTTGTTCATCAATTTGGTCAAAAGCTCATCCGCAAGTGGTTGCTGGAACCCATAGATGAGTCTGAGAGACCCGTGGCTCATCTGAACACCCTAAACCTGGTGAACGTGGGTGTGGGCAGGATGTTGATAGTTGGCATATACATTCTGGCTGGTGCACTGGCCAAGTTCATAGCTGGACCAGCAACCATCATCTCGTTCTTGGTGGTTGCCATGTTTTCTATGTTATCTGGGCTCTGCTATGCTGAATTTGGGGCCTGGGTACCACGCTCTGGTTCTACATATTTCTACAGCTATGTCACAATGGGTCAAGTCTATGCCTTCATCATTGGTTGGAACTCCATACTTCTCTTAGTTTCGGGTGAGACGATGGGCCAGCAAATGGTGTGGGGCTTAAGCCTGGGAAACTATGTTGGAGGATTGGGTTCTCAGTCATTCATGAGCACTTTATTCTTGGCCTCGTGAAGGGAAGTTGATAATAGTGTCAGGAAGACCCCACAACTACGTTCAACTCGGTTCTATCCTGTGTCCTTAAATGATGGACCATGAACCCAGGAGAAAAAGGAACTGTACGGAATGGGTGAGAGGGAGGTATGTCCCACAGGTTCACCCCCTCATCATAGTGAATTCTTTGCTCAGTTGTTGCCTTCCTGGGATTTTCATTTACCACTTGATTTCAAATTTCATGCCTATCCCAGCCCTCCCAGTCCCACTTATGTGTTTTCTTTTCTTGTATAACATTGATCTGCTCCTAACATATTAAAACACCTGACATTTTGGTGAATCATTTGGGTCTACTCTCCCCAATCCATGAAAAGAAACTCTTTGATATTTTGTATTTTGTATCAGGTATTTGTATATATAGGCTTTTTGTATATACAGGTATTTTATCTGTGTTTTTAGATCCTATGGCACATCAATTTTTGTTTGTCAATGAACGCTCCTCTTCTGCCTCTGCAGGCACTGCCGCCTTGGCCAGGGCCTCGAGTTACATCTTTGACAGCCTGATTGGAAATCACATCTCTCAGGCATTACAGGAAACTTTCTCTCTGCACTTGCCTTACTCCCTGGCCACATATGCAGACTTTTTTGCCCTGGGCCTGGTATTGCTGATGACAGGTGAGACAGGGCTCAACAACAGGATGGAAAGAGCAGGGTGTGGAATGGGAGCTGGTGTAGGAAAGGCTTGATGTGGCAGAATGGTGGGGGATTAGAAATAGAAAGAATGGTCTTGAAATAGAAGCTAAAACATAGACCATTGTTTTCCACCCTTGGCACTACTGACAATTTGGGCTTATCATTCTTTGGTGTGAAGGGACTGTCCTGTGAATTTTAATTTCTTTTCTTAATCATTATTGAGTGTTGAGTGTCATCTTGGCCTTTGCTCACTAGATACCAGTGACATCCACCCACCCCCAACTGTGGCAATCAGGGTGTCTCCAGACAGTGCCAATGTCCCTTGGGGAATAAAATTACCCCAAGCTGAGAATCATTTACTTAGACCAACAAGTCTTCCTTTGTACTGAGGCCAAAGATTTTTTTTTTTAATTGAGAGGAAGTTCACATAGCATAAAATTAACCACTCTGTACCTCTTCCCAGCTTCAGTCATAAATAACTGACATACAACATTGTGTAAGATTAAGGTGTACATCTTGCTTTGTTAGACATGTATTCTGAGAAGATTGCCACAATAATTAACATCTTAAAGTGTACAATTCAGTAGCATTAGGCACATCTGTAATGTTGGGCAACCATCACCTCCATCTAGTTCCAAACACGTTCAACACCTCTGTGCCCACTAAGCAGTCACTGTCTGTTTGTCCACCACCAACTGCCAGCCCTGAGCAATTATTTCTCTGCTTCCTGTTGTTGTTCAGTCACTAAGTCATATCCAACTCTTTGCAACCCCATGGATTATGTATGCCAAGCTCCTCTGTCCTCCACTATCTTCTGGAGTTTGCTCAAATTTATGTCCATTGAGTCAGTGATACTATCCAACATTTCATTCACTGTCACCCTCTTCTCCTTCTGCCCTCAATCTTACCCAGCATCAGAATCTTTTCCAATGAGTCAGTTCTGCCCATCAGGTGGCCAAAATTTTGGAGCTTCAGCATCAGTCCTTCCAATGAATATTCAGGGTTGATTTCCTTTAGGATTGATTCGTTTGTTCCCCTTGGTGTCCAAGGGACTCTCAAGAGTCTTCTCCAACACCACAGTTCAAAAGCATCAGTTCTTTGGTGCTCAGCCTTCTTATGGTCCAACTCTCACATCTGTACATGACTATTGGAAAAACCATAGCTTTGACTATATGGACCTTTGTAGGCAAAGTGATGGCCCTGCTTTTTAATATGCTGTCTATGTTTGCCATAGCTTTCCTTCCAAGAAGCAAATATCTTTTAATTTCATGGCTGCAGTCACTGTCTGCCGGAGAAGGCAATGGCACCCCACTCCAGTACTCTTGCTTGGAAAATCCCATGGTTGGAGGAGCCTGTTAGGCTGCAATCCATGGGGTCGCTAAGAGTTGGACGTGACTGAGCAACTTCACTTTCACTTTTCACTTTCATGCATTGGAGAAGGAAATGGCAGCCCACTCCAGTGTTCTTGCCTGGAGAATCCCAGGGACAGGGGAGCCTGGTGGGCTGCCATCTATGGGGTCACACAGAGTCGGACACGACTTAAGTGACAGCATAGCAGTCACTGTCTGCAGTGATTTCGGAGCCCAAGAAAAGAAAATCTGTCACTGCTGCCACATTTTCCTCTTCTATTTGCCAGGAAGTGATGGGACCAGATGCTATGGTCTTAGCTTTATTAATGTTGAGTTTTAAGCCAGCTTTTTCACTCTCCTATTTCACTTTCATCACAAAGCTCTTTAAGCTGTGATTTCAGTTGTAACCTGATTATGGGTTTTCTCCATCCCTCCAGTGTCATAGCAATAAAGTCTTTGCTTGATGACTAGATACAAAAAAAAAAAAAAAAAGAAGCTCTTTAGTTCATGTTCATTTTCTGCCATTAGGGTGGTATCATCTACATATCTGAGATTGTTGATATTTTTCCTGGCAATCTTGATTCCACCTTGTGCTTCATCCAGCTTGGCATTTTGCATGATGTACTCTGCATGTAAGTTAAATAAGCAGGGTGACAATATACAGCCTTGATATAGTCCTTTCCCAATTTGGAACCAGTGCATTATTCTATGTCCAGTTCTAGGTGTTTCTTCTTGACCTGCATAGATTTCTCAGGATACAGGTAAAGTGGTCTGGAATTCCTATCTCTTTAAGAATTTTCACAGTTCGTGTGATCCACACAGCCAAAATCTTTAGTGTAGTCAAATGAAGCAGAAGTATATGATTCATTGGTATTTCCCCCCACGTTCCCTGTGATCCAATGAATGTTGGCAATTTGATCTCTGATCCTTTGCATTTTCTTAACTCTGTTGTACATCTGAAAGTTCTTGATTCCCATATTGCTGAAGCATAGCTTTGAAGGATTTTGAGCATAACCTTGAAGCATGTGAAATGAGTGCAATTGTACAGTAGTTTGAGCATTCTTTGGCATTGCCCTTCTTTGGGATTGGAATGAAAACTGATCTAGAAGTCCTGAAGCTACTGTTGAGTTTCCCAAGTTTGCTCACATATCAAATACAGCACTTTCACAGCACCATCTTTTAGGATTTGAAATCGCTCAGCTGGAATTCCATCACCTTCACTAGCTTTGTTTGTACTATTGCTTCCTAAGACCCACTTGACTTCACACTCCAGGATGTCTGGTTCTAGGTGAATGACCACACCATCTTGGTTATCCAGACCACTGAGACATTTTTTTTTGTATAGTTCTGGGTATTCGTGCCACCTCTTCTAAATCTCTTCTGCTTCTGTTAGTTCCTTATCATTTCTGTCCTTTATCATCCCCATCCTTCCATGATATGTTCCCTTAATATCCCAGATTTTCATGAAGAGATCTCTAGTCTTTCCCATTCTGCTGTTTTCTTCTATTTCTTTGCATTGTTCATTTAAGATGGCTTTCTTGTCTCTCCCTGCTATTCTCTGGAACTCTGCATCCAGTTGGTTATATCTTTCCCTTTCTCCTTTGTCTTTCACTTCTCATCTTCCCTCACCTATTTGTAAAGCCTCCTCAAGACACCCATTTTGCCTTTCTGCATTTCATTTCCTTGGGGATGGTTTCGGTCACTGCCTCATGTACAGTGTTAGGAATCTCTGGCCCTAGTTCTTCAGGCAGTCTGCCTATTGGATCTAATTCCTTGAATCTATTTGTCACCTCCATTGTTTAATTATAATGGATTTTATTTAGGTCATACCTGAATGGTCTGGTAGTTTTCCCTACTTTCTTCAATTTAAGCCTGAATTTTGCAATAAGGAACTGATGATCTGAGCTACAATCAGCTCCAGGTCTTGCTTTTTCTGACTGTATAGAGCCTCTCCACCTTCAGCTACAAAAAATATAATAAATCTGATTTCAGTATTGAACTTCTAGTGATGTCCAAGTGAAGAGTCATCTTCTGTGTTGTTGAAAAGGGTGTTTCTATGACTAGTATATCTATAAATGTATCAATAATTTGAGTGTTTCATATTACATCTTTCCCACAGGACTACGGCTTCTGGGAGCTCGTGAGTCAATCCTGGTTACAAAAATATCCATAGGAATAAACATTTTGGTTCTCATTTTCATTACCATCACTGGCTTCATTAAGGGAGATCTGCATAACTGGAAGCTCACAGAACAGGACTACAAACTGAACACATCTGGATCCAGAGACATCTATGGCTTAGGACGGTAATATTGGCCATAATATACGGTTGACAGGCATGCAGAGCTGGTATGGTGTGGACTAAAGATATCTGGGCTGTTGGATCCAGATGAAGCAAGTCCTGGAGCCCAGGACTTGAGGTATGAAGGGAGAAGCTCAAGAGATGGAAGAACACACCTCACCCACTTTCTTTCTCTTTCCTTCTCTCACCGTAGCTTGGGCCCTTTGGGTTCTGGAGGGTTTGCACCTTTCGGCTTTGAAGGGATTCTCCAGGGAACAGCTACATGTTTCTACTATTTTTTTGGTGCTGATGTTCTTGCCACTAAAGGTAACATGGTCACTGTGTGTCCCATCTGAGGTTTGGGAACAGACTGGCTGCCTCTGGCTTTGAGGAAACCTGAATGAGGAGTACAATAAGGAAGGGGATTTTTCCCAGTGTGTTTTCCTGACTCAACACTTCTTCCCTTTCTGCAGGGGCAGAAGCTATAAATCCTCATCGTTCCATCCCCTGGAGCATCTTGATCACCATCTTTATCTGCTTTTTGGCTTACTCTGGTGTCTCAGTGGCACTCACCCTCATGGTGCCCTACTACCTGATTCAGCCTCACAACCCTTTGCCGCAAGCCATTCTCCATAGTTTGTGGCTCCCCGCCACATACATCATGACAATTGGTACCCTCTGTGCTCTTATATTCAGGTCAGTGCCATGGTTTCCTCCCTGTCTACTGTCAATGCTCAGATCTCCAAACCCTTAGGATTGGTAAAGAAGACAGAGAGACACCTTACCCCAAGCCGACAAGAGAGCAGAAGCCCTGGTCTGTCCTTCTCCACATCCTTACATGCTTCCATCTTTTCTTCCAGACTCCATGCTGCCGTGTTCAAAATGCCTACTTTGATCTACACGATGGCAGAGGACGGGCTCCTTTTCCGGGTGCTTACCCGGATCCACGTCCGCACAGGCATCCATGTCCTGGCCCTGATGTCTGCTGCAAATCTTGCAGGTTAAAAAACATTTTTTGAAACCCATGCTTTAACTTACATATTTTCAGCTGTTTCTCACTCCCTTCTCCACCTTGTTTGCGACCTCATTCTAGGGATCATGGCGTTACTCTTCAGATTCACAGATCTTGTGGATCTCGTGTCAGTCGGGACCCTGCTCATTTACTCCCTGGTGGCATTTTCTATTCTTGTCCTCAGGTGAGACCCCACTGCACCTCGGTAGGGAGTCTTGGAGATTAGTTGGGAGGTAAACGTCTTCTGCCTTCATGCTATCTTCTAAAAGTCCTGCTCTGCTTAAGACAGGACACATGTGAAATAGGCTGTGTGGTGTTGGATGAGTAGGGGCTGCTGCTAATATTGCCTTAAAACCTCTAATTCAGGTACCAGCCAGACCAGAATTTAAGCAAGAATGAGAACACAGAGGAGGAAATTGAGATGCCTGTCCCTGATGAACATCTGCTGGACTCTGAACCTGAAGCAAGAAACTCAAACATTCTAAAGAGTCTGTGGTTCCCTATCAGCACCATCCCCACTAGGAAATCTGGCCAGATTGTCTACGGATGTGCCTCACTACTCGGTGAGCAGTGGGATTTCTCTTTGGTCGTTTGCTGAAATTGACAGTATGGTGTTGGAGTGTGTATTTTGTCAACTGAGGAGTCCTGGTGATATAAGGGCCCTTGCTGAGATGGGCAGCCTGGGGAGAGGGGTGGCCCAAGGTCTTGACATCTTCAGCTTCTGAAGTTGAACCTGTTCTCCTCCACCTTGACCCCTGTAGTTCTCCTGATGATAATCTTGAGCCTGATCCTGGTCCAGTGGTCCAGTCAGGGGTTTTCTGGAGACTCCAAGTACACACGAGTGGCTGTGCTGCTGCTGCTGCTCATCATTGGAGTCATGGTCATCATCTGGAGGCAGCCCCAGAACCCCATTCCTCTTTATTTTAAGGTAAGTGACCTTATGTGCCCAAACTGTCCACCTGGAATGAACTTGCTTCATGGTCTAAACATCCAGGGAGTGAGGGGAACTGCTAAAACCAACAGACTCTTCCTGATCCCCCTCAGTACTTTACATACATGGTCTGAGTAGGCACTGAATACACAGACTGAAGGCTGGTCTTCTTGCCCACTTGGGGTAGAGACTCTCATTCAGGCATCTGGGATGTGTTCAGGGATGAACTGACTCTGTCCCACAGGTCCCTGCTCTGCCTGTCCTCCCACTGGTGAGCATCCTTGTGAACATTTACTTGATGATGCAGATAACTTCTGGGACCAGGGCCATATTTGGCATCTGGAATGTGATCGGTAAGTGGCTTTCTGGCATAAAGAGACCCCTTGAGTGACTAATCCCAAACTGAGATCCCCTAAACTTCTTGACCACCATAGGAGACCTATTGGATGTTTGTAACCAGGAAGAGTGCCTGCTTATCCTTCTCATTTTCTCATTTCCTTACTAGGATTTCTCATATACTTTGGATACGGGATCCGACACAGCCTGGAGGAGAACGATGAGCAACAACCACCAGCTTCCACCTCCCAGACTCTTGACAAAAACACCCGTAGTCCTGAGTCATCTTAACCACAAGTCATAGATGCTGTGTAGAATCCCTATATACATAGGAGGTGTCTTCTGCTACATGAACACTTTCAGCCGCTATGGAGTGTGAAGGTGTATGCATCTACAGCCCTGTCTTTATTGCCAGTGGACAAAGTGACTTTAATGTTTTCTAATTTTTAAGTAAGCTTTTCAAAGCATGATGTACATACAGAAAAACACATGCTTTTTAAGTGTGCAGCAATACGGATTTTCACAAAGAAAGTACAACAACATAACAGTGGGAGAAAGACAATGTTAACCTGGCACCTGAGAAACAACTCCTTGTTACCATCTCCAGCCTGAGCACAGAGCTGGCCACTTGAGGAGGAAACATAGGTAATCATATATTGTGTAAGAGTTACACCTTAAATATTCAGTCATCAATAAGTTTGAAGTAAAAGCTCAGTTTTCATTCCAATCCCAAGAAAGGTAATGCCAAAGAATGTTCAAACTACCAAACAACTGTGCTCATTTCACAGCCTAGCAAGAAAATGCTCAAAATCCTAAGCTAGACTTCAGCAGTACATGAACTGACAACTTCCAGATACAAGCTAGGTTTAGAAAAGGTAGATGAACTAGAGATCAAATTGCCTACAATTGTTGGATCACAAAGAAAGCAAGGCAATTCCAGAAAAACATCAACTTCTGCTTCATTAACTATGCCAAACCCTTTGACTGTGTGGACCACAACTAACTGTGGAATATCCTTAAAGAGATGGGAATACCAGACCATCTTACCTGTCTCCTGAGAAACCTGTATGCAGGTCAAAAAGCAACAGTTAGAATCAGACACGGAACGGTGGACTGGTTCACAACTGGCAAGGGAGTATGATAAGGCTATATATTGTTCCCCTCTTATTTAAATTATATGCAGAGTACATGATGCAAAATGCTGGGCTGGATGAATCACAAGCTGGAATCAAGATTGCCAGGAGAAGTATCAACAACCTCAGATGATACCATCCTAATAACAGAAAGGGAAGAGGAAATAAAGAGTCTCTTGATGAAGGTGAAAGAGGAGAGCAAAGAGCCTGGCTTAACACTTAGTATTCAAAAATACTAAGATCATAGCATCTGGTCCTGTTACTTCCTGGCAAATAGAAGAGGAAAAAGTGGAAGCAGTGACAAATTTTCTTTCCTTTGGCTCCAAAATCACTGCAGACAATGACTGTAGCCATGAAATTTAAAAACACTTGATCCTTGAAAAGAAACCTATGACAAACCTAGATAGCATATTAAAAAGCAGAGAGATTACTTTGCTGACAAAGGTCTGTCTAGTCAAAGCTGCAGTTTTTCCAGTAGTCATGTACGGATGTGAGAGTTCGGCCATAAAGAAGGCTGAACACTGCAGAATTGATGCTTTTGAAAACTGTGGTGCTGGGCAAGACTCTCGAGAGTCCCTTGTACTGCAAGGCTATCAAACCAGAAAACTCTAAAGGAAATCAACCCTGAATATCCATTGGAAGGATTGATGCTGAAGTTGAAGCTCCAATACTTTGGCCACTAGATGTGCAGAGCTGACTCAATGGAAAAGACCCTGATTCTGGGAAAGACTGAGGGCAGGAGGAGAAGAGGGAACAGACAATGAGATGTTTAGATAGCATCACTGACTCAATGGACATCTCCATCACATAGTGGAGGATAGAGGAGCCTGGTGTGCTGCATTCCACAGGGTCACAAAGACTTGTACATAACTTAGCAACTGAACAACCACAACAGGACCCTGCAGGCATGCCCCTGAGATATTCCTGGTTTGATTCCAGACTACCATAGTGAAGAGAACTGGCAATAAAAAGAGTCACACAAATTTTTTTTTTTAACCGACACAATGGACCTTGGTTTGGGTGGACTCCGGGAGTTGGTGATGGACAAGGAGGCCTGGCTTGCTGCAGTTCATGGGATGGCAAAGAGTTGGACACAACTGAGTGACTGAACTGAACTGACTGCATATAAACTTATGTTTACACTACACTGTAGTCTATTCAGTGTGCTATATATTCTCTCTAAAAAATGTACATACTTTAACTTAAAAGTACTTTATTGCTGAAAAATGCTAGCTGTCATCTGACAACCCAGAGTTGCCACAAACCCTCAGTTTGCAGAAACTGCAGCATCTGCAAAGCACAATAAAATGATATCTGCTTGTACATGTGTATGTATATATTAAAAGATGTATAGTTAATAAGCACAAAAAATTTATATGTAATATATGTATTAAAGTATAATTGCCAAGGTTCATTGTTGATCTAAAATCAATGTATCTAGTTGTCCTGTAATACTATTTGCTAAATCTGTCACCTCTTGGTGTCTCTGTATGCTCTCCACATTCTAATAACCTCTTGACATTAGGGATTAGTCAAACTTCGTTAGGGCCCAACCTCATGACCTCATTTAATCTTAATTACCTCTTTAAGGCCCCCAAACAAAATACAGTCACATTCTGAACTCCTGGGGATCAGGAATTCAACATATGAATTTGAAAGAAGGGCGATGCATTCACCTCTTCACACTTTTGATCACCACTTGCTTCCCAGTGGCTAAAACAGTGTCTGGAATACAATAAGTGCTCAGTTATATTTGATGAGATATTTAATGAAAGAATCATATGTACATGTAATATTTTACATGACCCGAGATGGGGAACTTTTTATTTACCAGTAATTATCAAAGGGAGACCACAGTATTTGTTTGGGAAAAATGATATTTTGTTAAACGACTTGGAACAGAAAATGAGACTTTAAGGCCATGTCTAATCTATGATTGGTCTTCCCTGGTGGCTCCATGGTAAAGAATCCACCTGCCAATGCAGGAGACACATTCAATCCCTCAATTGGGAAGATCCCCTGGAGGAGGAGATAGACACTGTTTCCAGTGTTCTTGCCTGGAAAATCCCATGGACAGAGGAGCCTGGCGGGATACAGTCCAGGGGATTGGAAAAGAGGCAGACATGATTTAGAGACGAAACAACAACAATGTCTAGCTGGTGCTGGCTAGATCATTTCACAGGAGAGAAAAAATGCAGAGAGAAATTGGGAAGAGGAGAGAGAAGAGAGGGGTGAGGAGAAGGTGGTGAAGGGTTCTGTGAGATGAGAAACTCTTCCCTTGATCTGATCTCACTTTCATATGAAAATCATGAAGTGATGATGTAGGTAGGCATCTCACAGAAAAAAAGATTTTTTAAATGATTATTCTTGGTGTAGATTGATGAGGGGGAAAAACAGTTGGCAGAAGAAGGAGAAAGAGCAAATCATTAGTGTGTTATTCCATGAATGTGTTATTTAAGTAGGTGGTTCTCAAGGATCGCAGGAAGTCAGTGAGTGGTTGGGAGCAGGGCAAGAAGGTGAGGAAGGGGTTTGGGAGATGACTGAGAGTCTGCTGTCTTTCCAGGGATAAGGATACAACATGGACACCCTCCAGAAGTCACAGATTCCTCTCCCCCCACCCCATGCCTCCCCACTTTACTGGCCATGTGAACCTGGAAATGTCACCTAACCTTGCTTCTAACCCTAAAGGCTTGGCAAAGAAGTGGAGAAATAAGACACAGGATGAGTCCTTACATAACATATGTAAGATGGGAATTTCAGAGTTGAGGTTCTTGGCTCAGTTGATGGAAAATTAAATAACAATCAAAGTAAGAAAAAAGAAAAGAGAACTTTGGTTTTTTTGTAACATCCAGATTTTTAATATAATATCCTGAATTGTTACTGATAACCTACCAGGACATATCAGATTTTTAGGAATTTCATATAATTTTTAGAACACATATTAATAACACTTATCCTTCCGATATAACCTAAAAAGGTTTATCATCACTTATTTGAGAATGCATGTGTGCTTAGGCACTTCAGTCGTGTCTGACTCTTTGAGACCCAACAGACTATAGCCCGACAGGCTCCTCTGTCCATAGGATTCTCCTGGCAAGGATACTGGAGTGGGTTGCCCTGCTCTCTTCCAGGGGATTTGCTAATGACACCCATGTAATTATATGTGCCAGTATGCCTAATTGTAATGAGGTCAGTATCATTCCTTGAGATGTTTTAGGAGCTCTCTGAAAAATCCCCAGAATAGCTAGAGGTCAAAAAATATTTCATTTGGGGCTTCTTTGGTGGTTCAGTGGTAAATCTGCCTGCCAAGGCAGGAGACATGGGTTCTGACACAGGTAGATTCTCATGGGTGACAGAGAACTTGCAGAAGGTCAGCTTTCCTGCAGGGAGGTTCTGGCACTCCAAAAAGATGAGAACAATTCTGGTCAAAGCAAAGTTGGAGGTGAGAGAATCTTTCCCCTCCCCCATGCAAGGAAACATCCCCACACAGAAAAGGGGAGTGATGAGTGAGTGCTCAGCTACCCTAGTTCTGCAGGACATCACAGCAGACACCTGAGAAGGACATCCACAGCAGCACCAGAGATCAGAGACGGGACCTCCATGAGGAGGGAGAGGAAAAATATTTAGAAAGATGCAGATAAACATTTCAGTGGGGGTGAAAAGGATTGCTTTTCTCAGGCAGTCCATTCGCATGCCTCTGGGAGCACCACACTGGGAAATCTCTCTGCTGCGTCCACAGGAACCCTCAGTACCCCGAGTGCTGGTTCCACACCTCCCCCTACTCCACGGGGGCTCCATGTGGGACCCTCCCCTTGCAACGTCCTGGGGATCTCGGGTAGACCAGAAGCAGGCTCAGAAAACCAGTCCCTGCTCTAGTCGAGGGCGCCCGCAGACTGGAGCTCTAGAGCCACCTTCTGGAAATCCAGAGACAGGTTTCCAGGAGGCAGCCTGGTGGGTTGTCAGAGCAGAGAGACAGAAAAGCTTAAGAATTCTCCCACAAGGCCTCCCTGGTGGTTCAGTGGTTAAGAATCCGCCTGCCAAGGCAGAGGACCCAGGTTCAGTCCCCTGTCTGGGAGGACCCCATATGCCACAGGCCAGCAAAGCCCACATGCCACAACTACTGCAGCCTGTGCTCTGCAGCAAGAGAAGCCACCCAAGGAGAAGCCCGTGCACCGCAACTAGGGAAAGACTGTGCAGTAACCAAGATCCAGGGCAGACACACATCATCAATTAATTTAAGATTATTAAAAAGGATTGTCCCACAAGAGGGAGCAGAAAGAGTGAAATAAGTGTACTGATACAAAGACAGAGAAAATTCCAGAAAGTAACTCCACCATGAAACAACAGTACCCCAGTTGAAGTTAACCACCAAAGATTGAAGGTGGTGTCTACTACAAATACAAAAGTCTAGTATAGAATTATACTCACAGTTCTACTCACCTTCATCCTCTTGGGAGCAGCCTCTCCACTGAGGAATTTAGTACCACTTTAATTCCCAGAATTTTCTGCTTTGAGTCAGATGAGAGAAACTCAGAGAAGGCTTCTTTCTGCATCTGTTGCGTCTCAGGTGTTTTCCCTTTAAAATAATCTCCTAACAACTCTGGACTGGACCACTACTTCACAGTAAAAAAAAAAAAAGAAAAAAATTAACGGAAGCTTGAACTACGACATGTCGTCCCCACAGTGACAGTGTCTGGCTGGTGTGTTAGCAAGTGTGTCACTTGTTGTATGTCAGAATCTTGTCCACTCACTAACCCCTCATTCACTCGCTCATCCCTCCCCTCCGACTCCTGATTTCTTCCTTCTGTGAGATGTAGTGCTTTTGACCTCTTTCAACATATTTCCCTTTCCTCCCTTGGTGCTCAGTCTTCCCAGAAAACAGACTCCTCGAGATCCTATTCCATCCCTTTGTGCAAGGCTGGCTGCAGACATGACACTTGTTCAATGCTTTTGTTGCTTGAATTCACATCAGAGACTGTAAACTCCCCTTCTCGTGGTTGGGGTCCAGCTGGCCTTGGGGGTCTCCCACACTGGAGTGTCTCAGATCAGGTGCAGACTGTGGGGAGTTGAGTCGTGTAAGAGGACTGGGTGGGAGGAGGAGTGTGTGTGGGTCCCCAGTTCTGCTTAGGGTCCGTGATGATCAATGAATTCAAGTGTCCCTGGAAATAATCAAGAAACACAATAGAGATGGAAAGGTTTTACTTGACTCACACTGAAGACTATAGCTTAGGAGGCCCCCTCTCCAAGAGCTCTGAGGAACTGCTCTGCTGAAGCATGGTTTCCAGCACAGTCTTACACCTCATGCAAATAAAGCTCACACATCAACACGACAGGGTGTATTCCTTCAAGGTTTCAAAAGAGACAGACTTAGTACATAGACAGTGAAACAGCAGGACTTTGGTGTCTGGGAAGGGAACCTTATCTTCCAGGGAGTGTTAATGCTGATACTGTGAGAAGGGATTTGCTTATTTTGATCTTCAAAACACATTTTCTTTACCTCAACACTTAAAGCAGATGAGCTGTGAGGGTCTGACAGGCTGTCTTAGTTCACACACAACTCAGGCTGAACCATGGATGAGCCAGAATGACTTCCCCATTTCTCAATATGTGAACATCTTCTCCATCACAGTTCAGTTCAGGTCAGTTCAATTCAGTCGCTCAGTCGTGACCGACTCTTTGCGACCCCAAGAACTGCAGCACGCCAGGCCTCCCTGTCCATCACCAAATCCCAGAGTCCACCCAAA